>NC_087162.1:8865000-8890000 GCF_035594125.1 Scylla paramamosain | reverse complement strand
TCTTGGTGTTCATCGTCATCACCCAGCATCTTATTTCCTCCTCCTCGGTTTCCTTTTTCCCTTCCCACATCCCTGCCATCCTTCCTCTGTTTCTTATCTCCTCTCCCTCAAACAGTCTCTGGTTTCTTTCGCCCTTCCTCTTTCACATTCACTTCCATATGTTCTCACCGCCCTCTCACTCCCTTTTTCCCTCCCCCATACTCTCCCTATATCTTTCCACTCCCAGAATGGATATACCTTCTTCGACCCTCATTTCCTCCTCTTTCCTCTCTAAAATCTCCTTTTTTCCTCCCTTTTATTCTTCCTACTCCCGTTTCTCTTTCCTTTTAAATCTTTCTTTTTTATCTTCTTTATCTTTCTCAATTCCTCTTCTTGTATTTTCAGAATATCCTTTTACTTTCATTTTTTTCCTTCTTATTCTCCCTTTCCTACTTCCACAAACCGTATACTCTCCTCTCTATTTTCTACTATTTCCCTTCCACAAACTTTCCTTTTCCAACGTATTCCTTCCCAGTTCTCCTTTCCTTTTTTTTCTATAAACTCTCTACTTTCCTGTATGCTTCCCCTTTTTACTCCTCTTTTTTCTTCCCTCCCACAAAACCATAACTCTCCCATACCTTTCACCTTTAACAATAAATGCACCTTCAACCTTCCTCCTCCTTCCTTTACTCCATCCTTTGCTCCTTCCCTCACTCCTCTTTCCTTCAAGCGTCCATCTCCCTCCGCCATCCAGTCTCCCCGTCACAGGTCGGACTAAAGTACAGTATAAATGTCGGGACGCATTTGCCGCTGGTTGAGGCGTCGCGTGGACCAGGCACTTCTACGTGAAGGCCCCCTTAGCCACACGCCGCTGCCCCCGCCTGCCATTCATGTCCATCATCCACTGGCTATACTTTGTTGAGCTATTTTTTTTTATTTTTTGGTGCAGTGTGAAAGAAAATGTAGAAGTCAGATTTTTTTTTTCTGTTTGATTCGTCTTTTTTTCTGAAATTAAATGACTTATTTTTTTTTTCTTCTTTTTAAGTGTTTATACGACGAATTCTCTCTCTCTCTCTCTCTCTCTCTCTCTCTCTCTCTCTCTCTCTCTCTCTCTCTCTCTCTCTCTCTCTCTCTCTCTCTCTCTCTCTCTCTCTCTCTCTGTCCTACATTAAATACCCTCATATTTCAATAAAATTTTAACACAAGCTTTTCGAAAACAACGCCTTAAATTAAACGTGATTTTTTTTTTTTTTCTTTTTAGATCTTACTAGAAACAATTAGATTTCGACACGCGCACACACATATTTTCAGTAGCTGGAGTCTCCCTATCACTCACGCTCGCCTGCCGGGTCGGATCGCTAGTTCACATCGGGTCCGGCTGAGTATTCGTATCCGACGCGCCGTCCGTACGCTCACCACCTTTTCCACACTTATTTTTATCCCATTTTATCTGCGGAAAAGTTCTACCCGGCGAGGTACAAGCGGCGGCGTATCCGATTCGTAGTACACCACCTTTTCAGGCTTGTTTTTATCCGTTTTATCCGTTTCTATCCGGGGAAAAGTTCGTTCCGGCGGCGGGGTGCGGGCGGTGGGGTGCAGGCAGGCGGCGCTGGGGTGCAGGCAGGCGGCGCGAGGGTCAGGGAGGCATTGTCCGTCCCTGGGCCCGCGCTGCCCGGCCTTCCCTCGATCCTAATCTCCCGGAGAGTGATTGTTTTGTCCTCGCCGCGCCAGACTCTTCAGGTTTTAATACAGTTCGTCCTCCATTTCCGCAATTTGTATTCTTTTTTCCTCGTGTCCGTCCGTCTCTCTGTCTGTCTGCCTGCCTGCCTCACTTTCTCTTACCTGATAAAAAAAAAAAAAAAAAAAACGTAAAAAAAACTTGAACGAAATCATCCTTCAGAAAAGAAAGAGAGAGAGAAAAAAAATGTGTTCTATTTCGTAGCTTTAAAACTTAGTCCCCGTACGTACATTTCCCCCATGAATTCCCTTATAAAAAAAGAACGAAAACACGAACTGAAAAAAAAAAAAAAAAAGACAAGAGTGGCATAAAATCAAAGAGTTACAGGAGGGCACTAAGCTCCCTCTTCGCCATCCGGGAACCAAGTGGCTTCGAGTCTCGCGGCGCTGCGGGTTTTGCGTCGTTTTGGGGAATCAAGCGTTGGTCGGAAGCGGGCGGCGGGGTAGCCAAGTTCGCAGTCTTTTTTATTTATACTTTCCTGTGGCAAAACCTGGAGTGTTTGGCCGGACGCAGAGGAGATGGTGAGGTGTGTTTGGATTCTGTAGGCTTGTGTATGAGGGCTTAAGGGTTTAGGGACTGAAGAGGGAGAGAGGGAAGGAGGGAAGGAAAGGAAGGGAGAAAGGAAGGAGGGAGGGAGGACAGGAAGAATGCGAGGACTGAGACGTGAGACATGAGTTCCGTATTTGCAGTGATTTTTTTTCCCTCTCCTCCTTCATTCCCTCTCCCACATTCTCCCTCCCTCCCTCATTCCAGCTGTCTATTGTTTTCTCGCCCCTCTCTTCATTCAAATATCTATCTCTGACTACATCCACGCAGCTGTCCAACTGTTCGTCTGTTTATCCATCTCCATAGGCCGATATAATGACCGCCTTACATATGGCCTGGTCTTGTCTTTCTTTCCTTCGATAGCACGCCACATACCCAAAATTTCTGGTCATGTCATAGGGAAGAGAGAGAAGAGTAGATGTTAGCAAATTTGGCATGTGATGTATCTTAAGCTAATGTTCTTTTCTCTGTTTTCCAGGTAAGTGTTCTGGCGAAGCGAGGCGTCTTTTGGTGCTCCAGGCGTGTTCCTCTTCCTTTGTGAGTTACTTTGGTGGTCCCTCTTTACCCGCACTGGCATTGTGGTTGGTATTGTCTCCAGTGACACTAACATACAAACGCCCTTCTTATCTTCCCTGTGGTACACCCGGCATGCTTAGGACGATAAATATTTAGGACTGAATATCGTCCCCAGAATCCTTGACGAGTGTAATCGAAATTCAATCTCTACGTTAGCTGTTCGTCGCTTTGATATTCAGTCCTGTTTAAATGGAAGCGTTGACGCCACACAAGGAAAAGGTTCTTCGCTCATCCTGACAGCTACACGTTATCTCTTCTTAGCGCCAAAATCTTACATGTCTTACCATTTGTTTGGCTGGGATTTTACTAATTAAGGGAACAACAAAGCGCGTGTCAGTTATCCAGTTTTTATCATCATTACCTCTTGGCTTCAGGTACAAAGAAGGCAGTTTGAAGAGCCTCGGAATGTGCTAGACTTGTTTTTAGTGTTTCGCAGCCACGCCAACTTCACTTAACTTATCATCTTGCTTCCTGCTTCAGTGCGTAAAGTTTGTCCGGCTGTCAGGGAGCGAGAGATGTATTTTACGCTCTGTGGCTCATTAATATTTACCCAAGTTTGCTCACACACCTCGTAGCAGCCGAGCAGAGCAGCCACACCCGCCGCTAAGGGACGAAGAGAGAGAGAGAGAGAGAGAGAGAGAGAGAGAGAGAGAGAGAGAGAGAGAGAGAGAGAGAGAGAGGATACTAAATAGACCCACGTACTCGTATGCCGCAGAGTTTAGTGTATACATCCTCTAATCCTAGCTATGTAGTGACTGCTGGCTCCAGAATGTAGTGAATGAGTCTCATCCTGCAGGTAATGGACCAGGTGAGCCGTGAACGTGTTTGTTGTATTATGTTACTTCACTGTTCCTGGCTGTTTCCCTTGTATCCCCGGCGTGTCATTTGGCTTGTCGTACCTACATGAATCATTAACTTGTATATTTTTCTTTTCTGTTGAGGTTTTGTTTCTTGTATTGTTTCTTGTTTTCATTATTGCTTAAGTCTTTTTTTTTTTTTTTGGTGTTTTCCTTCGTAATGTTAACGAGATTTGTGGCATATTTTTATTTATTGTTAAGGGTTATCTTTTTTTTTTTTTTATACATGCACAGTCTAAGGTTTGAGTTGTCTATGAAACTTTAACACATCATAAGTTTGTATATTATCTGAATTGTAGAATCGTTCTTCTTCTTTTTTTTTTTATTATCTGGAAAGTATCAGATTCGTTGTCTTGCACTGAATGTCTTGTAACAGCATGCATATATTTCAGTGTCTCTCATAAAAATAAAATAAAAAAAGAAAAATAAACACTAAATAAAGCTAACTAACCACACGCCATATTCTACATTAAATTTTACAGTGTCCAGACTTTCGCATAATGGCATCACACTATTTTTATCCCAGTGAGAAAAGTTTAGTGGTTTTAATGTGACAGAACCAAGCATCGTGTTGGCTTTACTCCCTCGCCTCCCGGTGCGGAAACCCTAATGGTACTGCCGCCCGCCACGCTGAGGTCCCGGACACGAGGCAAGGTGCTAACTTGTACTCAGCGCATATCCTACCCGAATTTATTATTGGGTGTGCCTACTTTAATGATTTATTTGTCTTCGTAAGAATAAGAAAGTATCTCCTCAATTTTCTTGAATAGAGAGAGAGAGAGAGAGAGAGAGAGAGAGAGAGAGAGAGAGAGAGAGAGAGAGAGAGAGAGAGAGAGAGTGTGTGTGTGTGTCATATTTTCATCTCTTTTACGTTTCTTTTATTCAGTGGTTCTCAAATTTTCACCACCAGAAATACAAGAAAGCCTCAAAAGAAACAAGTGTACTGAGAGAGAGAGAGAGAGAGAGAGAGAGAGAGAGAGAGAGAGAGAGAGAGAGAGAGAGAGAGAGAGAGTCATAGTCATAGTCATATGTTTGGCTCTTTTACGTTTCTATTTATTTAAAGATACTTAAATTTTCACCACCAAAAGTATAAGAAAGCCACAAAAGAAACAAGTGTGCCGACCTGCCTCACTGCTCAGCCTTGAACCGCACCAGGGCAGGCCAGGGCGAGCGGGGCGAGCGGGGCGGCAGCAGGTGGGGCAGGACACACCGCCAGTAAAGTGCATAATTTTCTTTTTCCTCATCCTGCTGCCCTGCGCCTCCTTGGAAGTGAATTATTTCCTCGACGACGCGTGGCAACTTGACCCCAAACGCTGTTAGTTGGATAAATTTTCAATTACTGGAGAGCCTCAGTAGCCCCTTTCTCCTCCTCCTCCTCCTCCTCCACCCCAGTGTCTAAAATACAAAAAAATAAGGCTTATAAATGCGAGAATTTCACCAGGCCGGATCTCTCTCCCTTTTCAGTGAATTCTTCCATACAGAGAGAGGAATAAAAACGCGACACTAAAAAGAAAAAAAAACTATATTATCGCCGCGGTCACTCTGGGAGGAGGACGCTTTAAGTGCACCGGGATTTCTCATCATAATTCTATCCATTTTTTCCGCTCAGGGTGTCATTGTCATTGGCCCATTGTCTGTGGCCGCCGGGAGGGGAAAAATAATAAAATGAACGCGAGGGAGGGTAATGTAGCCAGAAATGTTTTGGACGTTATGGGAGCTTACATATTAAGATTTTTATTATTCTCCTTTTTATTCCTCTCCCGGTGTATTTTCGTGTCCAGGTGGCGATGGTGGTGGCGGCGGTGGTGGTGGTGGTGGTGGTGGTATCGAGGGACCAGCTAGAGAATATGTCTTGTGCCGCACTTCCTCACATATTCACGCCGCCTATAACTATTTCACGGCCTCCTCTCCTTGGTGTCCCGCAGCTCTGAGACGTAGAATGCCTGATAACTTTTCTATTATCCCCGCTAAGGCCACACACCTTCCAAGAAAAAACCGAGAGAGAAAAACAGGAAAAAAGATAAATTAGCACTGGGAGGCGGCTGGATGGGAAGGAGCTGAGAAAAATGCAAGACAAATTACTGTGAAAACACGCTGATGGCACCGAGGAGTTGTCAGCGGAAGCACTATTTTATTAATTTCTGGAGGCATCTTAAGGGGAAGAAGAGGGAGAGGCGGATGAGGCAGGAGAGACGTGGAGGCAGGTTGGATTGCATGGCCATGATTGATGTCCTAATCTCTTAGTCGTCGGGAACACAGAAACCCTATTAATGTATATTGCTTCTTAAACTCCCGGGAAATGAGGCGATTTATTATACACGGCAGCTAATTCGTTATTTTTTGGTGGTGGTGGTGGTGGTGGTGGTGGTAGTGAAGGCGTCAGAGAGAGAGAGAGAGAGAGAGAGAGAGAGAGAGAGAGAGAGAGAGAGAGAGAGAGAGTGGGGGGATTCGTCTTTTTTACAGTAGATAATTAAACTGTGGACAACGAAGTGTCGACGTAATATACTTTTTTTACACATGCTACTATTTTTTTTATTTTTTTCATTTTATTTTTATTTTTTTTTATTTTTTGCCAATGGAATAATCATCACTGAAATTTCGCTTGCATTAACAGCGGCACAAAAACACCGCATAAAATTCCCGCAACAGGCGATAATTTGGGCGTGAAAAGAATTATATACCATTTAATTTCGCTTACCCTGTACTCTCTCTCTCTCTCTCTCTCTCTCTCTCTCTCTCTCTCTCTCTCTCTCTCTCTCTCTCTCTCTCTCTCTCTCTCTCTCTCTCTCTCTCTCTCGTGGAGGCGCGCATTGAAGGGTGAGGCTTATCCTAGGGACTGGAGCATCTCTCGCCCACAAGAAATATAATAATCCCAGTCATTATTAGGGTAGAGGGAGGCTTGAGAGAGAGAGAGAGAGAGAGAGAGAGAGAGAGAGAGAGAGAGAGAGAGAGAGAGAGAGAGAGAGAGAGTCTAAACTGATATTTTACATGATTTTTTTTTTTTATGCAATATGACATTTCAGGTGATTGTATTGCTTTCCACATGTTTAATTTAAGGTTATTCTCTGTACTCTCTCTCTCTCTCTCTCTCTCTCTCTCTCTCTCTCTCTCTCTCTCTCTCTCTCTCTCTCTCTCTCTCTCTCTCTCTCTCTCTCTCTCTCTCTCTCTCTCTCTCTCTCTCTCTCTCTCTCTCTCTCATCACCAGCACGCCAGCACGCCCTCACGCCAGCCACCTGTCAGCGCCCTGCCCTATTCCTGCTCGCCACCGCCCCCTTGTCTGACATTTTCCTTCTCTTTTTAATCTTTGAGGGCGAGTGGCGGTGGAGCAAAGAGCGGCGGAGGAGACTGGCTAGAGGGCGAGCTGCTATATCATTGACGAGGTTGACTGAAATATTCCCGCCTCACCTGTGCCTCCCATATTTTATTCCATCTTCCGACATTTGAAGATGCCTCAGATGACTTGGTGCCTTGGGGTGGGAGGGGGATAAGAGTGCTATGCGTGACAGTGCCATAGAGTCGGGAGTCTTAAGGAGAGTGGGTGTAATCTTAGACTCTTATGGCATGATGGAACTTGTGGTGGTTAGTGCAAAGGTTGGCGTGGTTCGTGCGTGATGCTGTGGTGATATTCTACATCTGATTCACGATAGTTGGTTGTCAGGCGAGGGTGTGTGAGGATAGTGGTGTAGGGGGATGTATGGGAAGGGTGTTCGGTCTCCAGTTGGTCTCCAAATGGTCATCAGGTGGTGCTCAGTTGGTCAGGTGCGCCAGGTGAATCTACCGTCCGTCTTTGCCATCTGTCAAGTCGCTAGTCAAGATAGGAGGGAGAAAGAGTTTATGTATTAATATGATACTAGTGTATTCTGAATTGAAGCTGTACTAGAAGAGGCGTCGATATCTTTTTCATTGTTATTGTTGTTGGTGATGATGATAATACAATAAATCTACCAACTGTCTCTGCCATGTGTCAAGTCGCTAGTCAAGAAGTTTATTTATTAATGTGTTGGTATTATGAATTGGAGCTGTACTGAAGGAGGAGTCGTTACTTTTTTCATTCTTATTACTGCTGCTGGTGATGATAATACTAGCAATGATGATAACAAGCGTGAGCGTCCTTGGAGAGACGAAATTCAGCGTGATCTGAACATGAATCCAAATGTCACAGTCAGACGAAGAAATCAAAGGAATGAAAGGAGAGAGCTTTTTTTTTTATTTTTTTTTTATCTCTCCCTCAAAAAGCAGCAGACGAAAAAAGAAGAATATCGCCTGAAAAACAGTGACAGTAATATTGAATGGGGAGTGTTCAGCTGTAAAAGTATCAGTTAATTTTGTTTTTGTTGGCAAGATGGTGCGTGGAGAGAAAATAACAGAGGTGATGAATACTTCGAAACCTTCATTATACTGTATTAACTTTATGTTCATAACTGTAATTAGTGTGCGTGTGTATGTGTGGGAAGTGTTAGTCCGAAGCCTTCACTATATTAACGCTGTATTCATAAGAGTGCAATTCCTGTGTGTGTGTGTGTGTGTGTGTGTGTGTGTGTGTGTGTGTGTGTGTGTGTGTGCATGCGTGCGTGCGTGGGAAGCGTTACTAGGGCGGCACAATAAAGGGAGGCGGGATGTGACTCGTAAAAGAACACCAATAAATCAAATAATCATCCATTAGTCTATTAAGCCAATGAAATTAATGTTTTACGTGCGCTGGTAATGGTTTTGTGATGCCGCCTGATAACACGCCCCCACACGCCCCCACACTCCGCCCTGACGCGCCTCCACCCGCCACGCCTTCCGCTTTACGGGACGCGGCTACTCAGACCACACTCGTATCGCGCCCATCGCTACACCATCGCTCCACCCACGCCCCGCCCGCGCCCCAAGCTGTGTCCGTCTTAAACTCAGCGGCGCCTGTCCCACGCCACCTCCACGCCTCTCTAATGGGTTGTTGGGCGTGTTGGTATTAGTTCTCTTAGTCATATTTCCTTTACCTGAATGCTTCTTCATTCTTTTCTTCTCCTACTTGCTTTTCTTCGTTGATATTACATTTGCTAGTCATATTTCCTGCTAATTCGTTACTTTTCGCCTTTTTTTTTCCTCTTATTCTTGCTCCTTTTGTTGATATTAACGCCATTCCCTATCATTCAGTCTTTTTTTATCTTTTTATTTTTCTTACTCCTTCATCTATTGCTGATATTAACTTTCCTATTTGTATATCTCCCTTTGCTTCAAATCTTCTATACCCTTTTCCTTCCCTTGTCGTTATCATCCTTCCTGTATACATTTGCTTACAATCCACTACATTTCCATTCTATTTTTCCTATTATTCCTCCAATTTTCCCTCCATTTCACCCTCCCTCATCTCCCTTACGCATCCTCCCTTCCTCGCCTTTCTTTCCTCTCTTTCTCCCTCCCTCTCTCTCTCTCTCTGCTCTTCCTACTTTGTCTTGAGGGAGTCAATACTTGATGCAGCGGTGGACGGCAGCCTAAGACCCAGATCAATCCAATTAGGAGAGGCGGGGGAGGGACGCCTCGGCCTCGCCAAGACCCGGGCGAGGAACATAACGCCGGGAAAAGTGAAAGGTAATTGCTTAAATGACAGAAGAGGTGCGTTCCAGACCGCTCTTGAGACTCAATGAGAAGATATAGCACAGAGGAAGAGGAAGAGGAGGAGGAGCAGGATGAGAAGGAGGAAGAAGAGGAGGATGAATTGCTTAGGAGATACGTAAAGGAAGGAGAAGTTGTAGGAATCCCAAGGGAGACAAAAGTAAGAGAGAGAGAGAGAGAGAGAGAGAGAGAGAGAGAGAGAGAGAGAGAGAGAGAGAGAGAGAGAGAGAGAGAGAGAGAGAGAGAGAGCATATTCCAAGTTATAACGAAGTACTGACAATAAAGACCAAAAAAAAAAAAAAAGAGAAGTTACACGGGCAGGTATACATCACGTGTGGCTTTCAAGGGAGAGCAAGAATTGATTAAAGGCAGGAACGCTGGGTAGCAAATACGAGTGTGATGAAAGCAAATGCAGGTCTTAAAAGGGGAACATCAAACTGAAATTAGTGCCAGAGAGAGAGAGAGAGAGAGAGAGAGAGAGAGAGAGAGAGAGAGAGAGAGAGAGAGAGAGAGAGAGAGAGAGAGAGAGTGTGTGTAAGCGAGCAATGAATAATGAAGGAGAGGCGGGAGAAGGAAAGCCGTAGAGGAAAGAGGAAAGGCAGAAGAGAGGAGACAGTTAATGACTAAGGAAGGAGAGGAGAGAGAAAGAGAGAGAGAATCTGTAAACCTGTTAGGGAGTGTGGCAGGAATTACGGAGGGAAGGAAGGAAGGAAGGAAGGAAGAGACAAGACAGAGATGAGCGGCGGAAGAGGAGGAAACGGAGGAAGAGAATTAGGCCTACAGTGAGAAAGAGGAAATTGACGGTAAGTGTGAGATTATGTAGAGAGAAACGAGTTAAGATAGAGAAGGAATGGAGTAAAGCACGTGATTAGAAGAGCAAAGCAGAGTAAAATTAACTAAAAAAAAAAAAAAAAACACATACTCAAGCCAACTTTGTGAGATTAAAATAAATACGAAAATAAAGGTAATATTGATAGTAATTGAGAAGAGAGGAGATAGACTAATGGATAGAGGGGAAATAAGCGAGAGTTAAGAATAGAAAGAGAGAGAGGGAAACAGACAGAACAGGAGAAATCCATAAGGGAGGACGCAAAGAAGAGGGAAATAGGAGAAGTGAAGCGGAAAACAGTAGAAAGAGAGAGAGAGAGAGAGAGAGAGAGAGAGAGAGAGAGAGAGAGAGAGAGAGAGAGAGAGGTGGGGTGCAGCAAGCAAGATACACTAAATGATAATAATGACAAATGACGCAGTTCATTGACCCATCGCAAGAAACGTATTAGGAGAAACTTGAAAGAAATACTACGACAGCGTAAGAAATAATTAGTGTAAAGATTAAAAGGACCAAACGCCCATGATTATGATAACAGAGAACAGTAAAGAATAATGGAAGGAAAATATATATCATACTTAAAAAGAAGTGAAAGTACATTAAAACAAAACAGATGGTGATTGATGAGTTGGAAATGACGTTAGGTATACGAATATAGAAACAAGAGATAAGGCGCAATAGTTACCTGTGCTGTAATGATAGGAGGAAAAGAAAGTGAAGAGGGAGAGGAAATACGAGGAGAAAGTGGTGGAATGAAAGAACTGCTCTAGGAAGTCGTGATAGTCTGAAAATAAAGGAAAAAAGCTGAATAGTAAAACAGAAAATGAAAACAAAGAGGAATAGGAATAAAACTGTTATAGAAACTGGAGCTAATGCAAAAAAAAAGTAAAGGAGAGCGAAGAAAAGAAAACGAAGAAGAGAGAGAGAGAAAACGCAAGAAGAACAAAAGAGGAACAGAAAAAAAAATACTGTGAGAAGAGAAGGAAGAGGAACAACACTGCCATAGAAACTCGCGCCAATATAAAAAAAGAAAAAGTAAACAAATAAATACAAGACAAGATAAAAGAGGAAAGAAAAGAGAAAACAGAGAGAATGAGACTAAAGCGCAGAAAGAACAAGCAGAGGAGGAGGAAGGGATTAGAAGGAGTACCCAACTTAAGTAATGAAATGAAGGGATATAAACAACACACCTGTTTTAGTTGTACAAGTAATTATCACCGCTTGGAGGGAGGAGTGGTCTGAGATAAAAGGGGCGAGAGAAGAGCAGCATAAAGGGAGGAGGTGGACGCGACTCAGACACGATCCAAGATAACGACAATTATATGTAAGTAACCAATCATAATAGCAGAGAGAGAGAGAGAGAGAGAGAGAGAGAGAGAGAGAGAGAGAGAGAGAGAGAGAGAGAGAGAGAGAGAGAGAGAGAGCAAATCAAACAGGTGTGCGTATTCATATTGTAATGGAATACTGATGAGTGATTTGATTAAAGTAAACACACGCAATAAACTGATGGAAAACTCTTAAAAATACCCGGTGCGAGCGAGGAGAGAGAGAGAGAGAGAGAGAGAGAGAGAGAGAGAGAGAGAGAGAGAGAGAGAGAGAGAGAGAGAGAGAGAGAGAGAGAGAGAGAGAGAGAGAGAGAGAGAGAGAGAGAGAGAGAGAGAGTGGAGGGGAAGGGAGGGAGCAATAAAAGGAAGTACTTACGGATAAAGGGAAGAAGAGAAGGAGAAATGTGCGGAGGGGAAGAAAAGGCAGAAAGAAGGGAGGGAGAGGCGATAAGCTGTTGTGAGGGAAGAGAGAGAGAGAGAGAGAGAGAGAGAGAGAGAGAGAGAGAGAGAGAGAGAGAGAGAGAGAGAGAGAGAGAGAGAGAGACTAGGAACGAAGAGAGGAGGGAGGAAGATCCAGAAAAACAAAGAAGGCAGGAGAGAAAGGAAAAGAGGAAGAGGAGTTAAAAGAAAAAATAAGAAAAAAAGACTTAAAGAGAGCAGGAGACCAAAAATAAAACGAAGATGGAAGAGAGAAAACCAGACAAAAAAAAAAGACATAAATTAAATGAACAGGAGGAAAGGGCACAGGAACACAAAGAAATGGAGGAAAAGGAGGAGGAGGGAGACATACCGAGAGAGAGAGAGAGAGAGAGAGAGAGAGAGAGAGAGAGAGAGAGAGAGAGAGAGAGAGAGAGAGAGAGAGAGAGACGGAAGGCCGGAGGAGGGAGGGGAGGGAACGAAAGGGACTGGAAGGGACACGCTGGGGGAGAATGGCTTAATTAGATAAGGTGAAGAGGAGCTTTCTACCGCAGTGTCCCTGTGATTTGCGAACATGACATGATGGAAGGGGAGGAAGGGACTTAGGACCCGGCGAGGCGTCTGAAGGTGCGTGGGTAGTGGCGGGAGACGGCTTTGGCGGGAGGGGCGCTGGAAAGGCGGATTAAGGCAGGAAGGATGGGTAACTACCGTGTGAGGCGCCAAGGGTGAGGGAGCTGATGTGATCCTTGTTAGGGAAGTGATAGAATGGTGGTGATGGTGCTGGTGGGGGAGAGAGAGAGAGAGAGAGAGAGAGAGAGAGAGAGAGAGAGAGAGAGAGAGAGAGAGAGAGAGAGAGAGAGAGAGAGAGCGAGCGAGCATACAACTTCCTTAACAATAATATACGCGATTTAATTAACTTATTAAGAAACCATTACGAATCGTCAAACTTTTGAAAGTAGTGATATATAAAGAGATGCAAGAGAGAGAGAGAGAGAGAGAGAGAGAGAGAGAGAGAGAGAGAGAGAGAGAGAGAGAGAGAGAGAGAGAGAGAGAGAGAGAGAGAGAGAGACTGATTGACCACATGGGTTTTGGGTCCAATCTAGGTGCGTGCCAGTACTGGGTGGCGGTAAATAAAATCACCCGGTCACAACAGTACAGCTCTCTGTCACACTGCACGCCGCGGCAACGGAGGAGCGATCTGTTATATTTCACGTTTTTCACAATTTATGGTTTTGTATTCCATGACTCCAGGTATAGACGCGTGTACCAATACCTAGCTGTGCAACATCGCTGGGAGAAAGTCGTGCTGGGAATACTTTGTCATGATTGTCAGTGTTTGTATCTAATGGTTAATGCTTCTCGAAGTTAGCTGAGGGTAAGTTGGTTTCTTTAATGTTTGTGAAATGTATTGAATCTTGAATCTGTTAAGTTTTTGCTGTAGGAGAGAGAGAGAGAGAGAGAGAGAGAGAGAGAGAGAGAGAGAGAGAGAGAGAGAGAGAGAGAGAGAGAGAGAGAGAGAGAGAGAGAGAGAGAGAGAGAGAGAGAGAGAGAGAGAGAGAGAGAGTATTTTATTTTTTTTTATGTAGGAAGGACACTGGCCAAGGGCAACAAAAATCGAATAAAAAAAAAATGCCCACTGAAATGCCAGTCCCACAAAGGGGTCAAAGCAGTGGTCAAAAATTGATGAATAAGTGTCTTGAAACCTCCCTCTTGAAGGAATTCAAGTCATAGGAAGGTGGAAATACAGAAGCAGGCAGGGAGTATAATTTGTAGTGGTTAAGATAGTGGAAGTAGTAGTAGTAGTTGTAGTAGTAGTACTAGTACAGCAACAGCAGCAGCAACAACAGCAGTAGCAGCAGCAGCAGCTGCAGCAGTAGTAGTAGTAGTAGTAGTAGTAGTAGTAATATTTGAAGTAGCAATAATAATTTACCTAGTACATCTCATACACATCTAACAAAACTTTAACACAACAACAACAAGGCATTCAGGGAAAAGAGCATAAAATAAACAAGGTACTCACGAGGAAATGTGTTCAGTACTCACGAAGCAGCCCCTCTCTCCAACACCTGCCTTGTTAGTGGTATTTGCATCTTGAGTCACATCTCTGGCTGGCAGGTAGTGGTGGTGGTGGTGGCGGTGAGTCAGCTGAGCCATCAGGATGTGGCGGGTAACCTGATAACAAGCCATAAACCATCAGGTAGCGAGGGAGGGATAATCCAGGGAGCCGGACACCCTAATTCCTCCCGTACTAAATTAATTAATAGACGAGATCTTTCTCCCCCAACACCACAACACGATTGAGAATTCCCGGGGTTTTCCCATCTTTTTTTATTCCTTTTTTTTTTCTTTTTCTTTTTTTTTTTTTGCCTGCTTCCACCCTGTCTTCTTCTCGTCCCCTTCTTGATCTTCATTTTCGTCTTTCCCCTTTGCTATTTTTTTCCTTCCTTTTTTTTTGCATTGCTTTTCTTTGTGTCTGTCTTGCTTCTGACCCATGTGCCCTTATTCTTTGTCCTTTCTCTTTCTTTTCGCTCGTGTTCTCTGCTGCTCTGATTTTTTTTTTTTCAGCTTCCCTCCACTTTTATTTCTCTTTTTATTTTTCTTTCTGAATTTTGCTTTTCATTTTTGTACTGTGGCGTGTGACTTTCTTTTTTGCTGCCTGTGTTCTCTATGAAGTTTTGAGTTTTACAGTTTCTCTCTCTCTCTCTCTCTCTCTCTCTCTCTCTCTCTCTCTCTCTCTCTCTCTCTCTCTCTCTCTCTCTCTCTCTCTCTCTCTCTCTCTCTCTCTCTCTCTCTCCTCCCCTTCTCGTGTTCTGGCATAATTTTCTCTTTCTCATCTTTCTCTCCTCCAGTCCTCCTCACTTTTCTCCTTCCTTCTTTTTTCCTTCTTTCCCCTTTCTCACGTGTCTCCCTTTTCCCTCCCATTACACGACTTCCCCTCACTACTGTCACATCTTCCTTATAATCATCCTCACCTTCCCCTCGTTTCCTTAACCCTTTTTCTCTCCCTCCTTTTCCCTCTGTACTTACGTAATCCCGCTCCCCATACTCTCTTTTCCTCCTCCGCCTCCTTGCATACCCCCGTCCATTCCTTTCCTTCTCTTCCTTCCTGGGGACTTCCCTTATTTTTCCCTCCAAAAAGTTTTCCTCCTAGATTTGCCTCATAATTCTAGGGGAAATTTAGTCCCTGCGGAGCTTAATTATAACGGGGGCTTGGGCTGAAGAATGTACAGGCCCCTAGATTCAGGTAACCGTGATAATTAAACAGGTGGACAGTCGGGATTTGAAACACAGATCGATTTTTCTTTCTCTTTTTTTTTTTTTTTATATGTTTTAAAGTTAGATCTTGCCTCGGTGTTTTGACATGCCTGTTTTTGTTATGGTGCTGTGTTTTTTTGCTCTGGTGAAAGTGAGAGAGAGAGAGAGAGAGAGAGAGAGAGAGAGAGAGAGAGAGAGAGAGAGAGAGAGAGAGAGAGAGAGAGAGAGAGAGAGAGCCAGCCAGCCAGCCGCATTATCCTCTCTCGCTAATGTAACTGATGTTCTAAACTTTCCACATCTGTCAACCCTTAATTATCTTAGTCCCCAAAAACTACCCCACCCTTCCCTCTTTCTCTCTCTCTCTCTCTCTCTCTCTCTCTCTCTCTCTCTCTCTCTCTCTCTCTCTCTCTCTCTCTCTCTCTCTCTCTCTCTCTCTCTCTCTCTCTCTCTCTCTCTCTCTCTCTCTCTCTCTCTCGCTTCTCTCCGCTCCTGAAGTCTCCTGAAGGCAAAGTTAGCATCGTGGCACCCGTAGTTCAGTGCCTTCCCAATGCCACAGTTGAGAGGTTATCCGATGCCATTGTTTGTTATTCTTGTGCGTGGGTGGAAGGTGGAGTGATGGAGGGAGAGAGTGGAGTGATGGAGGGGTGGAGGGAGAGGGAGTGTGGAGGAGGAGGAAAGGGTACGGCTAGACTTGAAGGTTAATTAGACTGCATCATGTGGTAGGTCAGTATTCCCCAATCGTTGTGTGGCTTCCTTCCTTCCTTCCCTTTTTTTCATACCTTCCTTCATCCCTCTCTCCCCTCTCCCTCTCCCTCCCTCCTGTGATTTCTCCATGTATCCATTTACCACTTTTCCTTTCATTATTTCTTCCTTCCCCTCCAGTCCGTCTTTCTCTCCCTCCTCGCTTTTTCCCCTGCACGTCAAACTCCTCTGTTTTAATTTACAATTGATTTTCATTATTTTTCAGCCTTCCTTCCTTCTCCTCGTTTTTCTCCCTTCTCCTCCTCCTCTCTTTTTATTCTTCCCTAGCTCTCTATTCATCTTCCTCCTTCTCCTCCTTTCTCCACACTACCCTCTCCTCCTTCTTCTCCTTTCTCCTCTTTCTCTCTTTCTATTCCTCCCCTGCTCCCTTCACCTTCCTCCCCTGCTCCCTTCACCTTCCTCCTCCTCTTCCTCCACACAAGCCCCTCCTCTTCCATCTCCTCCATCCGTTTCTCATTCTTCCCCCGTCAATCCTTTCCTCCTCCCCCTCTTTCCCGCCTCAGTTTCTCCTCCTGCCCTCGGCCCGGTACCAGACAGAAATATATGCCCCCTTTCTCCCTTCCATAACCTGCAGCCCCTGTATCCGCCTCCTTATCCAACATTACCCAGAGGTCGAGGTTAAGATCGCTACCATTCATCCTCCTCAGTGCGTCGTGTCAAGGTGAAGGAGGAGGCAAGCTGGTCCCGAGGGCGAATCCACACGTGTTCATGTTTGGTTTAATTGCAGTGTTTGTGTGTGTATTGACGACTTGGTGAATGGATGCGTCATTGCTTGATTACTTGCTTGTTTTTTTTTTGTGTGTGTGTGTGTTGAATGCTTGTGTCATTGTTTAATAGTTAGTGTGCTTGTATGTGTGTGTGTTTGTGTGTGTGTGTTTTTTTTTTTTTCTTATGGTGTCTCAATGATCTTATCTGTAATGTTTTGCGTGTGTTTGCGTTAAAGACGTGATGAATGTATGTGCCATTCCTCACTCGCTGCCTTGTTATTCAAAGGGACGTTTGGATCTTGTTATCGTTCCTCTCTTGTGTACTTAGCCGTGGGTATAATATGCATCTTCATGACTGTTACTTGTGCCAGTGAAAGTTTAGTGCTGCAAATGACAGTAAACATAATTGGTCTGTTCTATTTTTACATTCAAGTTTGCTTCAGGTTTGTTATGCACTTTATGTCTTAGGGAGAGACTGAGGCATCTTAACTCCCTCATTTTCTCTCCCCATCTTCACTTCCTCATCTTAACTTCCCCTTCTTCTTTCTCCAATTTTCTCTCTCCCAACTCACATCACTCACTCACATCCCAACTTCCCATCTTCTCTCCCCGATCTTCTCTCCCCTATCTTCACTGCCCCATCTTCCCTTAATCGTTTCTCTCCCATTTTCTGCTCCCATCGCCACTTCCCCCCATCTTCTCCCACCCCTCATCTTCGCCGCCCAATCCTCACCCCCCATTTTTACGCCGTCAGGAGACAAAACAATGGAAGAATAATGTCCCGCTTCCCGTCCCCTTTTTTTCTCCCTTGTGGTTATTTTGACGCCATTTTTCGGTACTTCCTGCTTTCCTTCCCCTTCCTTCCCTCGTTGGGTTTTCCCCCGTCGACCCTCCTCATTAGTTCGAACACCCGCCGCCTGCTGGACCCTCAAAGGCTGTCCCGCGGAGACCCAGCGATGCACGAAAGTTTGCTTGTTCCTTCAGAATCGTCCCTTCGTCCCACTCATAACTGCCACGCCTTGCAGGACGCCACATAAGAAACTAGTTAATTTCATATAGATTCATTATTTTTAGTGGTTCTCGGGGGAAATAGAGTGAGCCAGGATTCTCTCTCTCTCTCTCTCTCTCTCTCTCTCTCTCTCTCTCTCTCTCTCTCTCTCTCTCTCTCTCTCTCTCTCTCTCTCTCTCTCTCTCTCTCTCTCATAACTGCCACGCTTTCAAAACGCCATATAAGAAAACCCAGTAAATATCACATGGCTTTATAGTTTTTAGCGTTTTTTGGGGGGAATAGAGTAAACCAGGACTCTCTCTCTCTCTCTCTCTCTCTCTCTCTCTCTCTCTCTCTCTCTCTCTCTCTCTCTCTCTCTCTCTCGCCTCACTGGTTTGGACGCGCCCATACAAGCAGCGGGAGAAATGCAGAAAGGCCGCATGTTTTGAATTCCGCCCATGCCCTGAGCGGGTGTGTAAATTGCAGCCGTGTGACGCGGCCCACGGGAGTGTTCATCACCGTAACGGCACCGGGCGAGGGGCTGAGAGAGAGAGAGAGAGAGAGAGAGAGAGAGAGAGAGAGAGAGAGAGAGAGAGAGAGAGAGAGAGAGAGAGAGAGAGAGAGAGAGAGAGAGAGAGAGAGTGAGAGTAATACATCCACAAACAGCGAAGATAGATGAAGAGAGATAAAAGAGGAAGAGCGAGCGGAGAAAGTATGCGCTTATGTTGTGAAGCGAGCATTTAGATTCTTATCAGCCTAGAGATGTTTGTTTACAAAGCCGCAGCTGCGCACGTGGTGGTACAGTGCTGGAGAGAGAGAGAGAGAGAGAGAGAGAGAGAGAGAGAGAGAGAGAGAGAGAGAGAGAGAGAGAGAGAGAGAGAGAGAGAGAGAGAGGACCATATTCTCAAACACAGCACCCCCATCTCCACTACTTTCAGAAAGCTCTAGTTGACGTTGCATTATTTTTTTAAGAGTGTTTATACGATTCTAGTGTTAGATTAACAAGATTTCTACATTTTTAACATTTTAGAAACACCCTTGATAACCCGGCTGATCATCTCTGTGGCCTTTGAAAATAATTGGATGAGAGAGCAAAGCTTTTCAGAAAGAGAGAGAGAGAGAGAGAGAGAGAGAGAGAGAGAGAGAGAGAGAGAGAGAGAGAGAGAGAGAGAGAGAGAGATTCATAAATGTTCATAGCTAGGATTCCACACGGTTATCTCAGTGGCCGTGGCTTTGCAGATTAACAGGATTACGAACAAGAGTTTTGGTCAGCCGAGTTTTGAGTGAAAAGATGGCCTGTATTCTGAAACGCCCTGTTCTCCCATCACGACTATTTTCGAGAGCCACAGAGACGATTAGCCGGGTTTTCAATAGTGTTCCTGCTGTTAATAGTGTAATTTTGTTAATCTATTACTAGAACCGTAAAAAAAAAAAAAACACCCTTAGAAACCTGTGTCACTTCAACTCGAGCCTCCCGGAAGTGGTGGAGGTGCGGCGCAGAAATGTTTCAAAATATGGTTCTGTAAATCACTCGGCCACTGGTGTCATGGATTTATCGCCGGCGTTAAGAAAGACGTAAGCGTATAATTAGTAAAATTAGGGAGAGAGGAGGGGGAGGAATATAATAAGGATACAAATAAGTAGTAAATAAGAGAAAGGAGGGGTGAGCAAAACACGAAATAAAGCCATAAATTTAAAAAAAAAAAAAAAAAAGGAGTGGACGGCCCGCAAATATGTCCTCACGCCAACTTTGTCCGGTGAAATGTATATAAATTTTTGTATAATTCGTCATAGCATGTTAACTGAAAAATATGTAAATGAATAAATAAATGAATAATAATGCCAATGTAAGTACAAAGGATTCGAGCAGAAGATTTGAATTTAGAAGTGATGTATGTGAGACACTTTCCTCCTCCTCCTCCTCCTCCTCCTCCTCCTCCTCCTCCTCCTGCTCCTCTCTTTCTTCTCTTCCTCCTCCGTTACCCGTCATTTAAGATACTGAATTTTCCTTAACGTTCTTTTTTTCAAGATTATTCTCGATTTTAAAAAGAAATTATATAACGTTTTCCTAAGTTTCCTCAAGTGTGTTTTATTATCTCTTTTATTCCCGCGCCCCTCTCCCCCTTCCCTCTCTTCTCTACTCGTATTCTTCCCTCTCAATGAGAAATCCGTTCCTTCGATAAACTTATCCTCACACGTTCTTTTCTCTACCTTCTTGGACACCCGTCGCTTTTCAACCTTTCCTCCTCCTCCTCCTGTGCCTCCTCGCCTTCTTCTCTTTATCTTCCTTCTCTTCATCGTTTTCTGTTCCATTTCTTACACTTTTTACATTTATTGTCCATTCTCCTACACTTCTTCCTATCCTTATCTTCTTTATCTCCTCCTCCTCCTCCTCCTCCTCCTCCTCCTCCTCCTCCTCCTCCTCCTCCTCCTCCTCACAACATATCCCAAGGGATTGTTTACCTCCACAAAAGTCTGTAAAACTGGCCCCCTTCAGGAGAAAGGAGGGGTGAGGGGGTGAGGGAGAAGGAGAAGGAGGAGGCAGTGGGGAGAAAGGAGAGAAGGAGAAAAGCGAGGAGATTAGTAAGACGCGAAGTAAGCAAAGTAAGAAAGGAAAGTGAGAAAGCAGGAAGGAAAGGAAAGAATGAAGAGGCGAATTGAAAAATACTAAAGAAAAAGCAAGAATACTATTTTTTTCACCTTTCGTTTCTTTTCTTTCTTTTTTTTTTAAGGGCATCTTCTTCAGCGCTTTCACTGTTCCTTAAACTAAAAAAACAAGAGAAGTTTGTTTACCTGCTGCTCACGTTACACACACACACACACACACACACACACACACACAGGAGGCAGTGTCGTGTCAGCCGCTCACTCATCTCCTGTTAATCACCTCGGGATAAAGAATACGACGTGTTTTTATTGCAGTAATTAGTTAGTCCTGTGGATGAAGGGAAGACGAGGAGCAGAAGGCGGAGGAGGCGGAGGAGGGGAAGGAAGAGGAGGTAGAAGGGGGAGGAGTAACAAGGAGATGAGTAAGCGAAAGAGGAGAGACTAGTGGTGAACAATTAAGGAAAAATTAATGTTTTGTTTATTTCCACTCCCTCTCTACTTTCTGTTTATTTCCTTACTTTCTTTTATTATTCACCTTTCGGTTTTCCTCTTTTTTTTCATATTTTATTATATCCCCATTTATATCCCGTTTAATCTATTTCATCATTTCTTTCCTCGGTTTTGCCTTTTAAAACTCCTTCCTCACTTCCGTTTCTTTGTTTTCTTCCTCCTTTTCTTTTCACTTCAACCTCATTTTCTTTCTCTTTTCCAAGTTGCGTTATCCCTTTTTATTTTCAGGTTCCCCTCACTATCCCCTTCTCAGTCTCCCCTCACTCTCCCCTCACTCTCCCCTGAAAATTAAGAACCATTGCCCTCTCCTCTGTAATTGTCTTTCTTGTTCTCTTTCTCTCTTTTTTTTTCTTTTCTTTCCTAATTTTCCTCAACCGTAATCCTCTTTGTGCACTAACCTCAAAAATTTTCTGTGTACTCGTATTTTCGTTTGGCTGCTTGTTTTTTTTGTCTCTCTCTCTCTCTCTCTCTCTCTCTCTCTCTCTCTCTCTCTCTCTCTCTCTCTCTCTCTCTCTCTCTCTCTCTCTCTCTCTCTCTCTCTCTCTCTCTTGATTGCTGCCTTTGTTTCGTCTTTCTTACTTTTCTCAGTTTATTTTGCTCTTCATGTGGTTTTCCCTCTGTCGATTATCTTGCAAGTTGTGTTTATTTTTACTTTCAACCTCGCTCTTTTTTTTATTCCTCCGTTCTCTTTCTCTCTTTCCCTCATTCTCTATCTCTCCCCTTCCTCCTTTTCGCCGCATCTCTCCCTTCCCTCTATCTTGTATTAATTAACTCTGGGTTTGATAGATGTTGTTCTTACTTTCCTTCCTTCTGTTAGTCTCTCTTGATCAGCCTTGCAATTCGTTCGGCACTTTCTTCTCAATTTCTTGTTCTTTTCATCTTGCCTGGCCATCATTTAGGATCCTCGTTATTTTCTTTTCTTTTCCCTTTTTTTCACAGCTATCCTTCCATCCCTTTTTTTTCATTTGCTGCCTCTTTTTTTCTTCTTCCTCCTCTTCCTCTTCCTCTTCTTTCTCCTCTCTATCATACGTCTCAGCCTTTTCCATCTCACACATCAGTTTAGATTAGATGTAATTAATCACCAATAGACAAAATAAGAACCAAAACAGGTCTGCTAACATTTGTTCTTCCTTTATTTTCATTTATGTTCCTCTTCCCCTGCCCTGTCCCTTTTTCTCTCATTCTATTTACGTTTCTCTTTCTCCTCTTCCCTGTCTCTTTCTTCTCCTTTCTCTCTCTTTTTCGGTCTTTCTGTCCTTTCTCTTTCTACCGTATCTTTTTTTATCCTATCTCTTTCTCTGTCTCGCTTTCCTTTCTCCTTCTATATCTTTCTTCTGTCTCTCATCTCTTCCTCCTCCTCTATCCATCCTTCTTATACTTTCTCCTTCTCTCCTACCGTAGCTTTTCTCTTTTCTTTCTTTCTCTGACTTCCCTTCTTCTCTCCTGTCTTTCTTTCTCCGACTCTCTTCCCGTCTCCTTTCTCAGTGTCTTTCTCAGCCTTTCTCCTCCCTCCTGCGTAGCTGTGAGAGGAGTGCGAGGCGAGGCGCTGTAGGAGCAACCATCCCTCCTTTACACACACTAATGGACCTGCCTTCCGGAGAGCGGCAGAGACACACTCCTCACTTCCTTATTTCCCTTTCTTTCCCTCACTTCACTCCTCATCCCCTTCAATTGCCTCCTCCTCTTCCTCCTCCTCCTCCTCCTCCTCCTCCTCCTCCTCCTCTCATTTCTCTCAAGTGTCTATCTTCTTCTGCTGGTTTTTCACTATCGCTTCTTCGTGTATCAGTTTAATGTGGGAAAATCTCTCTCTCTCTCTCTCTCTCTCTCTCTCTCTCTCTCTCTCTCTCTCTCTCTCTCTCTCTCTCTCTCTCTCTCTCTCTCTCTCTCTCTCTCTCTCTCTGCTTTCCTTTTATCTTTTGTGATTTCAACAAACTCGATTTTCTTGTTTGCTCCTCTCCACCTCTCTCCTTCGCCTCCATTCCCAGCTTTTACTTTTGCATCATACCTTTTCTTAACTTTTCTCGTTCTTTTCGGTTATTCATTCTTTCCCTCCGCTCTTCCTTCTCTGTTTTCCTTCTTTTGCTCTTTCGATTATTTTTCTTTTATTGTCCCTTTTTCCCCACCTTCTCCTTCTCTATCCCTTCTTTTTTTCTAACTCCTTCCATTCTCCAGTCTCTTCCTTCTCACCTTTTTTTTTACTTTTTTTTCATTCTTTTGTCTTTTTTTTAACTCTTCTCCTTCCTACGAGTCTTCACTGTTTCTCTCTTCCTCACCTTCCCTCTGTTTCTCCTTCTCTCCTTCTCTCCCTCCTTCCCTTCTTCTCTGCCTCCATTCATCATGTTTTGATATTTTTCCTCAGCCCTTCTTTCGTTTCTCCATTCCTCTTCTCTCTCTTTTCCTCCCTCCCTTCTTCCCTTCCTTTCCTTCCTCCATTCATCTTTGTATCTTAACTTTTCTTCCTTTTGATCTCTCTCTCTCTCTCTCTCTCTCTCTCTCTCTCTCTCTCTCTCTCTCTCTCTCTCTCTCTCTCTCTCTCTCTCTCTCTCTCTCTCTCTCTCTCTCTCTCTCTCTCTCTCTCTCTCTCTCTCTCTTTCATCTTTCTGTATCCATCATATCTTTCCTTCCTCCTCCTCCTCCTCCTCCTCCTCCTCCTCCTCCTCCTCCTCCTCCTCCTCCTCCTCCTCCTCCTCCTCCTCCTCCTCCTCCTCCTCCTCCTCCTCCTCCTCCTTGCCTTCTTCTCTCCTTCCATCCATCATAATTTTTTCCTTGATCCTTCTTTTTTTCCCTCATTCTTCCCTTCCTTTTCCACTCCTCTCAATTCCTTCATCCCTTCCTTTCCTCTGTCTCCATTCATCTTTGCATCTTAAACTCTTCTTCTTCTTTTTCTTCTTCTTCAGGTTCCTCTCTCTTTCTTTTCCCTATCTCTCTCCCTCTTCCCTGCTCCCTTCATCCTTTACTTCTTTCATCTCCTTTCTTTCTTACCTTCCCTCCTCCTCCTCCTCCTCCTCCTCCTCCTCCTCCTCCTCCTCCTCCTCCTCCTCCTCCTCCTCCTCCTCCTCCTCCTCCTCCTCCTCTTCCCTCCCCGCCTGCAGCAGTAAAGACCTCCTTCTGCAGCGTGTGTTCGACAGGTCTTACGAGAGGATGAGTCTTTATAGTAAGGAAAATCGCGAAGGAAAATCTTACGAGGAAGTAGTTTCATAAAGCGGAAATCACGAGAGAGAGAGAGAGAGAGAGAGAGAGAGAGAGAGAGAGAGAGAGAGAGAGAGAGAGAGAGAGAGAGAGAGAGAGAGAGAGAGTAACAAAAGGTGTACAAGGTCTTATCCTGAGAAAACTGCATTATCTTCTTGTCTCTAGGAAGGAAGGAAGGAAGGAATGGAAGAAGGGACGGGGGAAAAAAGTAAAAGGATTCGAGAATAAAAAAAAAGATGGTGGAGGGAAGGAACAAGGTGAGAGGGGAGAGAAGAGAAAAAAGGATAAAAAAAAAGGGGCCCATTACCCCCAAGGATCTGCCACTGGAGAGGAGAAAGTGGGTAGTCTGTGGAGGAGAAAATTTTTGTCCCCGGCAATAGTACTTCGGACATTACCGCCAGAGAGAGAGAGAGAGAGAGAGAGAGAGGGAGAGAGAGAAGGAGAGAGAGTGGAAGTTTGCCAGTATCTACCAGTTTTCTCATATACAACTCCTGCGAGATTATTAGCGCGCACGTGTGTGTGTGTGTGTGTGTGTGTGTGTGTGTGTGTGTGTGTGTGTGTGTGTGTGTGTGTGTGTGTGTGTGTGTGTGTGTGTGTGTGTGTGTGTGTGTGTGTGTGTGTGTGTCCTCTCTCTCTCTCTATCTGCATCTCTTTGTCCACCTCCGTGTTTGCCTGTCTGTCGGTCTGCGCGTCTCAGCTGGGAGGGTCAGGCCTGAAATGGGTTTGTTTACTTTAATTACACTCGACTAGGACCGCCTGATGGGAGGAAGGGGGCGAGGGAGGCGGTGCTGGGGAGGGTAATGTGCGGGGAGGTGATGTCTTTTCAGAGGTGAGCGAGGAGTGTCCGGTGAGAAGGGAAGAGAAGGTTGTGTCTGATGAGGGAATGGGAGAGTGAAGTCGCTGATGAGATGAACGAGTGTCGATGAGAGAGGTGAAAGAAGGGTTGCCAGTGTTAGTACGTAGTAAAGGAAGGGACTGTAGGACGAGGCAATGTACTCATGTTGTGGGTTGAAAGTTGAACGAGATTATTTTATATGTTTAAATTGAGTTGAAAGTATTAGTAGGCTCAAGGTAAGAGAGGAAGGAGTGACTTAGAATCTGGCGAAGACGTGTCTGGGAG
>NC_087162.1:8855000-8857500 GCF_035594125.1 Scylla paramamosain | reverse complement strand
TGTTTGTTTGTGTGCTCCTTATCATCCCTTCAGCAAGCCATTATCCTCCTTAATTCCCTTTGTTCTGTACCATTCCCCATCCTTCCTTCCTATCTCTGTTTTTCTAATCCCATTCTTCTTTTATCTTCTTACTCCGTCGCTTCTTATTCTCCCCTTTTTTTTTTGTTGTCCGTTTACTTTAATTTCTTTACACTTTCCTCTTCTCTTTGTTTTTCCTCAGTATTTTTTTCTATTCGTTTGCAGCAAGTATTTTTAGTTTATAAATATTTTGTTTTTATCCTCCTTTAATTTCTTAACTCTTTTTCTCTTCCCATCCATATACCTCATTTTTCCTCACTTTTTTTTTTCCTATTTCCAGCAAGAATTTTAATTTATAGGTTTTCCCTTTTTTGTTGTTGTAATGATAAGCTTCCTCCTGCACCTCCCTCGCTGCACTCCCGTTACCTCCCCTGATGATAGCAATTTTCCCTCGCTCTTATAATATTCACACTCCTATGTTAACTTAATGATTGTACTATTATTATGTATTTTTCAAGCATCCTTATTACGTATTTATCAAGCATCTTTATTGTAGCCCTTGTAGCGAGCTCTTCTTAATTCTATTTTGCCTTTACCCTCGTTCCTGTATGGAGTAGAGCACACACACACACACACACACACACACACACACACACACACACACACACACACACACACACACACACACACACACACACACACACACACACACACACACACACACACACACACGTAGAGAGAGGGAGAGAGAGACACTTTTGGTATTAATTTGAAGAGTTCGTCAAATGAATCGTAACCAGAGACCGACCTGCCAAGCCCAACGCCACTCCAGCCCTCTGCTCCCCTTATATGTAGAGGCGGTGGAGCAGGAGCCTGGCTAATGGCCTCGCATCCCCCACCCTCATCCCAATCTCCCTGCGTCCCGGCCTCCGCGGCGCCACTGCAACAGAGACAGATCCCCCGCGGACACAAACGGCAGGGGTCTTCCAGTGGGATACTTTAGGATAGGCAGGCATGGCTTTCATTAGTTACACTCACCTGTTACGTAATGTTCTTGCAGCTCATTTTATGGGTTTGTTTTGTTTTTAAAGATGTTAGTGTGTTTGTGTGTATAGATCGCTTGAAATACGAGTACGGTTAGTGTGAGTGTTATGTGAGGCATGCTCTGGGATACACGGGCATGGCTCTCTCTTGGTTACTTTACCTGTTATTGTCCCTCCAGCTAATTTTATAGGTTTATTTCTACGGGATTAGTGTGAATGTGTGTATAAATCACTTGAAATATGGTCAGTGCAAGTGTTAATCTGTCAGGTATGCTTAGGGATATACGGGCTTGCTTTTTCATTAGTTATTCTCACCTGCTATTGTCCCTTCAGTTAATTTTTTAGGTTTATTTTTACGACGCTAGTGTGAATGTGCATATAGATCACTTGAAATACGGCCAGTGCAAGTGCTATTCTGTGTTATGTATTTTCCGCACTCCCACTGCCTTGTGCCTTAATACATCCACCATGGCCTCAAATAAAGACATGGGCCGCATCACGCCGCCATGGACTGACGGGCGGTGATGAACGGACCTGTGGCGCGCGGCTCGGGCGGAATGATAAACAGAAGTGTGGAAAGTTAGCGTTGCTGTGTTGAGGAGAGCAAATGGAGAGTGACGGCCTCGAGAATTCTGAAATTCAAGGTGAATGACGCTGGGCGGAGCAGGACCGTAAAGGTTTATAATGCTATTTGTTGTTGTTGATGGGAATAAAAGCGACGATGAATTTTCTGGCATTTGTGTGTCATGTTGGAACTCGCTTTACTCGGGTGGCGAAAAATGGTTGAATTTTCCGACTCGCGCACAAAAGATGTTAAATAAAAGAGCGAGTGTGCATTGAAAACATGGCGGGAAAGGGTCATAACCATCACTGTAATAGATATGTGACGCTGCCGCTTTCAACACACCGTCCGCAGCATAAATGGAGAGTGGTGGCTGTCTAAGTTAGCGCGGGCAAGGCGGCGCGAGGCACATCCTTGGCACACCGGGAGTGTGGTCACCCTGGAGCCCTGGAGGAGCGAGGCCATCCGTCGTGGCAGGCAGGTGTCCGCTCAGGAGTTAGTTCAGAGTACGCGGGCAATTGTTACTATAGTATAGGCCTTTGCACTGTTCTTCCTCTCCTGCTTCCATGTCCATTCCATTCCTCTCTTCTCCTACTTTTCTTTTCCTCCTCCATCTTCTCCTCCACTAACAAGTTACTCAAGTCACGTAGATCTTGCGACGCATTCCCGCCACCGTGTTACGCCGGGGGTCGAGGAGAATGTGGACGAGGCAGATGTAAATCGGCAGCCTCCGTGTTGATTCTGTCAGGGCTGGGATGAGGGCATGAAGACTGAATAATTGATCGGTTCCCAACGCGCCTGATTTACCGGTGAATTATGCATGTGACTTTGTATGTTGTTAGATTGTTTATGTGATGAGCCACGGGGGGCTATGTAC
>NC_087162.1:8825000-8850000 GCF_035594125.1 Scylla paramamosain | reverse complement strand
CACCCCCCTCATAAAGCATTGAAAACGGGTATTCCTGGTGGAAAAACATTCAGTAAAGTTTCCTTTTTTCACTCCTCTTCCTCTGTTTGCCTCGATGTTGACCTTGAGGGGGAGAGGTCAGAGGTCACGCGAAGGGCAAATGAAGAGGAGGAGGAGGAGAAGGAGAGGAGGGGGCGGTGATCCTCTCTCTCTCCTCCCCTCTCCTCTCCCTCCTCCCCTCGCTTCGCTGGGTGTTGGTCGCATGTCGGCGGCTCCGTGCCCGACCCGACCCCGCCGCTTGCGAATCAATGTCCCCTGGCGCCAGCTTGTACCATCATGCTGCTGTTGTGGCTGCTGGCGGTGCTGGCGCTGCTGGTGTTGCTGCACTTGTCCTTCTTGCTGCCGGTGTTGTAATTGTTGTTATGTTCTTGCTGGAGGTGGCGCTAGTGGTGGTAGCTGTGGTGATGATGGTGGTGGTTTTGTTTGTTCCGTCATTTTTCAAGATATTTGCTCTCTAGTTGTGCTTTTATATTGACACTGAAATGCTTTTAATTCTTTTTTCCTCTTCTCATTTGATGTTCTTTCTTTTTTTTTTTAATAATATTGATTTGATGAATATACAAAACAATTCATACGTAGGTGTAAGGAGAGCTTCCCTTCTATAGCTGATGCAAATAAAAGTAGCATTAGCTGTAGTAGTAGTAGTAGTAGTAGTAGTAGTAGTAGTAGTAGTAGTCGTAGTAGTAGTAGTAGTAGTAGTAGTAGTAGTAGTAGTAGTAGTAGTAGTAGTAGTAGTAACATCACCACTACACACCACTAACTTCCTTCGAATAATTCAAGCTAAGTGGCAATACCAGTGCTTACTAAAACACTAATACCGCAAGATTGAAACCAACACACACACACACACACACACACACACACACACACTGACACACACACACACACATACACACACTGACACACACACACACAGTACTGGTGGACACGTAGCAGCCTAACGAGCCCCCAGCAGCGCCTCATTATCAGCTCGTTGGGGCCTCGCGACGCGCGTCAGTCCTGCCAGATGGTTCGAAAGAGGCGCGCCGCCCTCCTCCACGCAGCCTTGGAGCACATTAACACCCTCAACTCTGCTCACGTGGGGGGCATGGAGAGAGAGAGAGAGAGAGAGGGAGAGAGAGAGAGGGAGAGAGAGAGAGAGAGAGAGGGGGGGAAGGCAGACAGGCAGACAGAAAGATACAGAAGGAATCTATCTGTTAGTGTGTCTAATTATGCGTCTATCTATATATATCTATTTATCTACCTACATGCATACAAAAATACTTACCTACCTGTTTATCTATATATTTATTTGTCTATCCATCTGTCTATATGTTAGTCTATCTATCTATCTATCTATCTATCTATCTATCTGTCTGTCTATCTATTTATCAATCGGCCTATCTACCTATCCATATGTCATAATGAAATAAATGAAGAAAACAAATAATTGAGAAGAAATGTTGGTGAATAAGAGAGAGAAAGCAAAGCTCCAGTTAATGGCAAGTTATTGTGTTTGTTTTAGAGAGAGGAGACGAGACGAGTGGCGGGAAGCTGAAGTGCATAGAGGGAGGAAGAAGAGGAGGAAATTAGTCAGGCATTAAGAGACTCACTCCTTCAGTTCATCTTTGTTTATATTCTTTAGTATTTAGTTCCCTCATGATGTTTATTTAGCCAGCACCCCTCTCTCTCTCTCTCTCTCTCTCTCTCTCTCTCTCTCTCTCTCTCTCTCTCTCTCTCTCTCTCTCTCTCTCTCTCTCTCTCTCTCTCTCTCTCTCTCTCTCTCTCTCTCTCTCTCTCGGTTTCTCTTTCTCCTTTGTCTTAATTTTACGGGAGGTGGAGCTGAGGCAAGTTTTAATTGAGAAAATGAGAGGAAAAGAGGAAGGAATTAAGGCTTCCATTTGTGTGTCTTGAGAGACGATAATAAAGCCACGGGGAGAGAGAGAGAGAGAGAGAGAGAGAGAGAGAGAGAGAGAGAGAGAGAGAGAGAGAGAGAGAGAGAATGATAACATACAACAACAAACAAAAGCGAAACAGAAACAAGACAAAAATTAATAATTCCACGTTGGTGAGAGAGAGAGAGAGAGAGAGAGAGAGAGAGAGAGAGAGAGAGAGAGAGAGAGAGAGAGAGAGAGAGAGAGAGAGAGAGAAAGGATTAACCCTCCATCTCCGTCTCGCTTAGAATATGGGGAAATCTGGCTTCAAATCATGGACTGACGTAAGATAAATCCCCTACGCAAAACTTCTGATGAAGGTTGATATTATGCCCCGGGTCCAGTGGGTAGGAGAGAGAGGGAGGGAGAGAGGAAGAGGTAGGAAAGTGACGTGAGGCAGAGAGTGAGAGCAAGAAGGTGAGATGAGAGTGGATGGGTGAATGGAAGAGGGTGGAGCTGTGAAGTAAAGTGAGAGGAGGTGGAAGTAGTGGAGAGAGCAGATGTGAGATGGAATGGTTGAGTGGAAAGGAGGGATAAGGAAGGGGAAGAGAATGAGAGAAGGAAGTGAGATAGAAGGTAGAAATAGGAGGGAAAAGTAAGGAAAAATGACAGACTAGAGAAGTTAGGAATGACTGGTAGGTAAAGAAAAGTGTAATAAGGAAATGGATGAAAGAAAGAAGACTAGAGAAAGTGAGAGGGAGGAAAAGTGAATATTTATACTTGTAGGGAAAGAGATAGACAAAAGTAACTATGGAAACGATAAAGGGAAAAGATAATTAAGAGTGAGATAGTGTAAAATATTTGATATCCTGTCAATAGGGGAGGAGATGAACTGTGGATAGATAAGGGAAAAGGCTGGAGGAGAGGCAAGGAAAAGGGAGAGGGAGAGGGAGAGAGAAAGGGTTGTGCCTGCAGGGGTGAATTTAATCATACGCAGCGGAGGATATCGCTGTGAAGTGTTGGTCTTTCCCTGGGCAGCATATGGTCCGCGATCCCCTGAGAGGGCGGCGGGGTGAAGGTCAGGACGCGCCACGCAAGTCAGAGCTGAGTTATAAAACACCGTGAGAGAAAAAGCCTTAATCCATTTGATACGCCTCGTGTCAGAGTAACTTTTCGCGGCTAAAACTCTCCAAAAAAGAAAGTTTAAATGCAGATAATATGACCATTTCCCGGCTCAGCGTGCCTGCATAAACAGCGGTTCATTAAGCCGTTACGGGCCAGGGTTTAGGAAGCATTCCACTAATACTCTTAAGCCCTAAAAGTTCACAGAAACGCCTCTTGTCTGGCTGGGTCGCGATTCAATTTTCATACGCCTGCTAGATTGCCCCTGAAGCCTCGGCGGAGAACCCAAGCACCCCATGCAATTTCCAAGATTGTGCGCACGACAACACCGCCCATTTGACAGTAAAGCCGAGCATCAACCAGGCGACTCCCGGACCCTTCAGACAGGTGTTACTGAACCTCCACCAGGCCCTTCCATTGTCCGAGGATGCCAGTGGGATGAAGGGGCGAGGGATGCTGCTGGAGGGATATGTAGGTGGCTGAAGAGGAGGAGAGGGAATGGGAGCAGGAGGAGGAAAACTTAGAGGATACTTAAGGGTGTGTAGGAGGTAAGTTACCAGGAGAGCAATATCGCTTGAGTCCTCTAAAGCGTAGGATTATCTGTTGAAATAATGAAAGAGTAAGGAGAGAGAGAGAGAGAGAGAGAGAGAGAGAGAGAGAGAGAGAGAGAGAGAGAGAGAGAGAGAGAGAGAGAGAGAGAGAGAGAGAGAGAGAGAGAGAGAGAGAGAGAGAGAGCAAGGCACACGGAGATTTATAGCCACATGTTGGAAGAAGAAAGAGAAACGAAGGAAAAAGTACGTAGCCCAATATACGGATTTTGTGTTTCTGTGAGTGCGAGAAGATCCGAGGCGAGGGAGGGAACGCAGGGGACGGGAAGAGGTGACTGAGGGATGAAGGGGTGAGAGAGGGAAACACTTGATGGGGCTCCGTTAGGTAGATGGGGGACTAATGGGGTTTTGATAGCGCAGGTTGATGGGTGATAGAAAAGGGAGTTGTCGACGGGAGCCGTGAGGAAATGGCAGCGACAGGAGGAGTCAACCTTAATGGGGAAGCGGGATGGCCACGGTAGAGGGGGAAAAAATCGCAGCTGAGAGTGTCGTAGACCAAAAATGAAGGGAATGAGAGGCAAATACGGAACACGCAAAAAAAAAAAAAAAAAAAAAAACTCCCCCAAACCACAATCATCGCTTTCTGGCGCACTGTGCTGAATACTTGTAGCTTAGAAAAAGAAAACACCGTAACTCCGTCCATTTTTACCCGTGTATTTTCTAACCGTGTATCTCAGTCATCAAGGCGCCTCATATCAGTTGTTTTTTGCCCTTCAGCTCCTCCCTCAACGTGCCAACCACCACTCAACCTTTGTCTGGATTTGTTGTGACCGCACCCGCGAGTCTCGTGGCTAAATAAACACCCGGAGTGGCTTGTTACAACGCCTGACACGCTAAATGGCTTGTTAGGAAGCCCTCCCTATCTCCTTTTCCCTCCTTTCCCTTCCCATTCCTTCCCCAGTGGCTCCGTCTCCGTCACAGCGTTGAGAGTGAAAGACATTCCTCACACTCCATTAGCGAGGCTCCAAAAGGGGGTGAGTGCAAGCGGCCTTCCTTCTTCCCCTGTATAATGACACACAGCCGACTGCTTCCTTTGGCCCACAGAGAGGCAGACAGCGTGGCAGCAGCGGCGGGTGTGGCTAGGAAGATTTACCGCCCTAACTACCACTCGTAAATTATAAGATTTTTTATATTTTTTCTCCACTTTTTTTATTTTTTTTATTTTGGTGAAATGTGATTTTGGAACATTTCCGTCATTTATTCCGTTTTTTTTTTACTTAGTCTCCTTTGCATTTCTTTCTTTCTCCTCCCTCTTTATTTATTTTTTTTTGTCTTTCCCTCCTTTGCTTCAGAACATGCCTCCTATCTCTTTTTTCTCCTCTTTCTCTTTTCTGCCGTTCTCATCGTTCTTCCTTTTCCTCATTTACTCTTTTCCTTCCCCCTTTCTATCTTCCTAATCTTTTTTATTTTATCCTTTGTACTTTGTTTTCCTCTTTTTTTCCTGTTTCCTTATTTGTTTATATCATCGTATATCTTTCCCCTCCCTTCCTTCTCTCCCTCCTCTTCCTTTCCCACTATTCAGAACATTGATCTTCCCTTCTCCCTTCTCCCCCTCTCCAAGCCATGTCATTTTAATCTATGCTTCTCTTCTATGCATCTTCTTTCATTGCTCCCCCTTTATCCTTTCTTTCTTTCTTTCATTACTTCTCCCCTTCCACCTTCGCTTACTTCTCCCACTTTGTTTTTTTTCCTTTCATATCTTCATATTCTTTTCTTTTTTTTACTTCCTTTTTCCTCATATCCTTAAATCTGAACCGGTCTCCCTCTCTCTTCTCTCTCTCTCTCTCTCTCTCTCTCTCTCTCTCTCTCTCTCTCTCTCTCTCTCTCTCTCTCTCTCTCTCTCTCTCTCTCTCTCTCTCTCTCTCTCTCTCTCTCTCTCTCTCTCTGCTACAGACTGTGGTGTTGTTTCCTTCCCTCTCCCAGTAACCTTATTTCAATTCCCCCTTTGCATCTCTCTCATCCTCCCTCCCCTATTCCTCCTCCTCTTTCTCCTCCTCCTCCTTCCTCTTTCGCTTCCCCCACCTTTCTCCAATGTTGATGAAGGGGTAGGAAGGGAAAGGGGAGGGAGAACGAGGGGAGGAGAAAGAGGGAAAAGGGGAAAGGCGAAGAGAGAGAGAGAGAGAGAGAGAGAGAGAGAGAGAGAGAGAGAGAGAGAGAGAGAGAGAGAGAGAGAGAGAGAGAGAGAGAGAGAGAGAAGGGGAAATACCCTCACGTATCGATGGAGATTATGGCATTTTTTTTTTAAACCTCCCAAATAGGTTCAGCTCACGACACGTTCAAGCTCAGTGCACGATCAATGGCGATTATAACACGTGCAAGACACCTGAGTTCACCTGCAGCTACCTATCATATACCTGGGCCGGGATGCTACGAGGACAAGAACCAGAAATGCAGTGGTGGTGTTTGGTGAGGTTTGTGGATTCGAGTCTTGCAGGGCGTGTGTGTGTAAGGAAGAACAGATGATGGATATGATTCAGGTAAGCGAGGGAGGGAGGGGAAGCGAGGGTCTTTTTGTCTCTGCTCGTAAACTATGGGATTAGAAAGAGAGAGAGAGAGAGAGAGAGAGAGAGAGAGAGAGAGAGAGAGAGAGAGAGAGAGAGAGAGAGAGAGAGAGAGAGAGAGAGACACACACACACACACACACACACACACACACACACACACACACACACACACACACACACACACACACACACACACACACACACACACACACACACACACACACACACACACACACACACACACGTACACGCAGGCAGTCAAAGGTTGGAATGAAAAATAAACAGACCACCTTTTTTGACAGTCGTGGGAGCGGGAGTGAAAACAAGTGTTCATTCCACTCGTCACTTCCAATCGAACCTGTGCTTCTCTGCCTCGCTGTTGTCTCTTGGCCACTTCCCCTTCCATCCTCCCTCCTCTCTCGCCAGTCCCCTCCGTCTCTCTCTCTCTCTCTCTCTCTCTGCCTCTCTCCCCCTGCTGTAAAAGGTTATGTCTCCCTGTCTCCCTCTCCATTCATCTCTCTCTCTCTCTGTCTCTCTCTCTCTCTCTCTCTCTCTCTCTCTCTCTCTCTCTCTCTCTCTCTCTCTCTCTCTCTGCACCTTCTCAAACACCCCATTCTTGCAGATTTATTTATTTTTTTTATTATTTTTCATTAACTATTATTTCACCAAGGCTTATAGTCGCCAAATATTTTTCAACCTATTTTTTTCTCTCTTTTTTGTTCACGTTGCCTCGTCCTCTATAATTATTTTACACTCGCTCTTTTCTCCTTCGTGGCGTGATTTTTAACCGTGAAAAAATTGCACTCGCCCGCTGGGAATAATTCTGCTTTTTTAACGGGAAAGGGAGAGGGAGGCGAGTATTATTGGCATTACTGGGAAAAAAAAATGAAAATAGGCCACTTCTTTTTTTATTCCTTTTTTTTTTTTTTTTTGTGTGTGTGTGTGACTGAGTAACTAGTGACCCGATCTGGTTTGTTCACCTGGTGCCCTAAAGTAGCTCACCTGTGGGATTGTCACTCATTACTATAGCAGGTCACTGTGTGTAGATATTAGACATGTTTTTTTTTCCTTCTTTTTTTTTTTTTTTAGCTTAGTGTTTTATTTGTTCACTGAGACGACTGGAGAGAATAGCGAGTAAAAAGAAACTGCGACTTTTACTGTTCTTATGTATGCTATGTATGATTCGTACTTTAAATTAGGTAATGTAATTAAGGTATTTTATCACAAGGTTGTCTATTTGTTCTGTCTATCTATATGTATGCCTCTCTCTCTCTCTCTCTCTCTCTCTCTCTCTCTCTCTCTCTCTCTCTCTCTCTCTCTCTCTCTCTCTCTCTCTCTCTCTCTCTCTCTCTCTCTCTCTCTCTCTCTCTCTCTCATACACACACATTTATTTTGTTCAATCAGGTCTTCACACACCACTGCTTCTATTCTATCGCTAAACAGTGCTGGCATTTTGACAGCAGAGAGAGAGAGAGAGAGAGAGAGAGAGAGAGAGAGAGAGAGAGAGAGAGAGAGAGAGAGAGAGAGAGAGAGAGAGAGACCCCTCTATCCGTTAGCGGCGCATAAAAGAAGGTATTGACAAGCCTTTAATATACTGGCTTATCGGATCCTCTTCCCTTGGCGACTCTCAGGATTCTCATACACAGCACCACAGAAAGAGAGAGAGAGAGAGAGAGAGAGAGAGAGAGAGAGAGAGAGAGAGAGAGAGAGAGAGAGAGAGAGAGAGAGACGTAAACAAGACACTACCCCCTTTATCATGTAAGACCAAGGGAAAGAGAAGGAGAAGAAGGAATGAAGGAAGGTGACTAGATAGATGCATAAAGATTGGAGAAATGAAGGAAAATTGTAAAGCAAGGATGTATACAAAAGGACAAATAAATAAGTAAATAACATGTATGGAATGAAGGGGGAGAAAATACATACATACAGATACGAAGGGACAAAAGATAAAGATGTGAAATTTATGAGGAGAGGATAGGACAAAGGAATTAAGTAAGAAGATAACATACAGAGAATGAAGAAGCTAAGGAAAAAAATGGGACGAATTATTGAGTATCCTTCAGGTGTCTCGTGATGGTTGTCCTGTCCTAAGATAGTATTTTTATGCAGAAGTGTGTGTCCTAGCTGGTAAAGTGACAGCTGAGGTGAGAGACAGGTGAGGAAGAGAACCTAATGTGTTAAGTGGAATGAATCTGAGAAAGGGAAGCGAAACTGCGTGCATTATTAGAAACTGTGACGAAAAAAACACTACGAGAAAGAGACTAAAAACAAGAGAGGGGAAAAAATACACATTAACAAAGAAATCAAGACATAAGACTACAGGAAAAAATAGTAATATAAGAAATCAAGCCAAAAAATCACGTGCCTGTATGTTTATCTACCCCTCCGTCAGCCAAAGGTTAGGCCATATATGATTCAACACGTGGATATTCAGCTGCTCTATAATTCAACGGCTTTCTCTCAACTCGCTGACATTTGTGTTCATAAAGTACGTAGGTAGTGGTCGTCTGCAACACCATTAGCCAACATTATGTATAGTTAATGGCACTGGTTGCAGCTGTAGTGGCATTGGTGGCGGTGGTGGTGATGGTGGTGGTGGCGGCGGTGGCGGTAGTAGTAATAGTAGTAGTAGTAATAGTAGTAGTAATAGAAGTTATAAAGAAAGGGTTAGAAAGGGAGATTGCTTTTTCGGTTTGGGTATTCTCTCTCTCTCTCTCTCTCTCTCTCTCTCTCTCTCTCTCTCTCTCTCTCTCTCTCTCTCTGGTCGGGGAGTCTGGGCACGTCCCCAGTACGGCTCACGTGCGTGCTGTGCAAGTCTCGCCGGCAAGTGTCGGTAAAGTGGCCCGGCAGGAGGCAGACGGTGGGCAGGCATTACCCACTTGAGGCGCCGCTACTCCTCCTCTGCCCCGCTGATTCACACAGGATAGGGAGAGGGAGGGAGTGGGAAGGAGGAAGAGAGTATAGCAAAAGTACACACACACACACACACACACACACACCGGTACAGACTCGGTACAGACTCAGTGCGATTCCCACCATGGTGCGAGCCATCAATCAATAGTATTTCCCTCCTAGATTAGTCTTACCGTTAGGATTAATGTTAAGTTTTTCCCCATCCCCTATGTACATTTTCAGTTTGTCAACTGCCTAAATAATAAACCGTTTATTATTATTATTATTATTATTATTACACACACACACACACACACACACACACACACACACACACACACACACACACACACACACACACACACACACACACACACACACACACACACACTTAGACACACGTTGTTAGTTCATTGAGAGAAAAAAAGAGAAGGGAAGGGAAATTTTACACACACACACACACACACACACACACACACACACACACACACACACACACACACACACACACACACACACACACACACACACACACTTCTACGTACTACTATAAACTCGTATTGTCTCGTTGTCCTCCAAGTTTTGCAGCGTTACTCCCTCAATTCATGGCTAGACTAGACTTTTTTCACAATTACTCCTACACACAATCCCTGTTTTCATACTCTCTCCTCATACATATCTTCAGTAATTGTCTCAGTACAGCTTTCCTTACGAGGTACCCATTTTTACTGAAGGGTATGGCTTAAATTCCTGTCGTTTCCTTTGCCTCGATGGACGTCCAAATAGCTGAGCCCTTGCAGAACAAAACCTCCCATTTAACAGTGTCCAGGGCCAGGTATCCTCCCTCTGACGTGCTAATTGGTAGGAGGGAGGACTGGCGGAGCTTATAAAGTGCTTAAACAGGAATCAGTGGCTTAATATGGTGCTGGGGTTGAGGGATGTTGGCACGAGAGGAGGAGGAGGAGGAGGAGGAGGAGGAGGAGCAGGTGGAAGGAATGGAAGGGAAAGGGATGCTGGTAGGAAAGGGAGAAAGGACAGGATAACACCACCTTGATTATCTTTACGTAATTGTTGCAGCGTTCCAGCACGTGTGGTGGGTTTAGACGGCAAGATGGGAATGAAGGAAAGGTGTTTAGTAAGAACAAGCGAAAGTAAAGAAGAAAGGGTGGAAAAAGGAAGCGATGAGATGAAAATACAGAAGACTATTATCTTTTTTTCTAGAGAGTAAAGGATTGAACAAAATAATGGCAACGAGATGGGAGTGAAGGGTGTTTACAAAGTATACAACAGAATAAAGCAAGAAAGGGTGAAAAAGGAAGATATGAAATAGAAATACAGAGAACTATATGTTTTAAGGGCCAGGTGTTTGAAAAGAGCGTGTACGATGTCATAAAGTAATACAATACTACAATATATGTTCGTATTGCATTTATACAGTGAATAATTAAACAAAGGAATAAAGTGATGAGAGAGAGAGAGAGAGAGAGAGAGAGAGAGAGAGAGAGAGAGAGAGAGAGAGAGAGAGAGAGAGAGAGAGAGAGAGAGAGAGAGAGAGTTCGTGGAGTACTATATATACAGTAAAAAAGTTATGGTAATGAAGCTGCAAACTGATGCAATGTGGGAAATGGAGACTAATATTAAGAGCTCATGCAGTGACGGAGGAATACTGGTAGCAGCGTGTAGGTGCGTCCTGGAATACGTGGGTAGTGTGGGGAGTCGGGATGAGGATGGTTGAAATAGTGGTATAAACTAGAAATGGTAATGTGGAATATGGCATGAAAAGATCAGTATTGGTTACACATATCATGGCCAGTGAAAGGTGATGGAAACGTAATATTAACTTTTCGTTTACACACACACACACACACACACACACACACACACACACACACACACACACACACACACACACACACACACACACACACACACACACACACACACACACACACACACAAAAATAAACTATGCCAACACAAATTCGTCAAAACTAGAGTATTGTTTGATTAATTATTTTGTTACTTTCAATTTACATATATCATATCATTAACCTGTTTTTCTCTTTTGTCCTCAGGTAAGTGGGTCAACGCTGCTACGTATATTCACTGCTGTCTGTGAGTCTGTCCACCTGCCTGTCCATCCTGCGGTGTTTCTGTCACTGTGCTGGTTTGTCATACTCTCAATCATTCCCTTTAACACTCGCTAAGTAACCGCAACATTTATATTTTTTTTTGAATGATGGTTAAATATCCACGCTCCCACATTCACATACTCATCTATACGCGGCTAACGCTGTCATATACTCTCCACCCATGTATATAATCCCTCAATTGACTCTCAATATATATGCCAATAGCCAGCCTGGGTCGCGGTGAGCCTTCATCTCGCCCAATGAAAGTATTTGCATTTTATTATTAGGATTTCGAAAACGCAAATGAGTCTTGAAATTAAAGATCTTTTTTGGGATTGTAAATTTTCAACCCCGAAAAAAATATCCGGAACGAGACGAGGCTGGAATGAAATATGTGCGTGTGTGCATGATGGAGGTATTGGGAAATCGTGGATGAGGAGGAGCAGGAGGAAAAAGAGGAGGGCGAGGAGAATGAGGAGGAGAAGAAGTAGGTATAGCTGTGGTCCTAAGCATGCACGTATTATTACGCTTCAATTTCCTTAATAAATAATGCCACAAAATCTAATAGAACACTTTATGGAATACGACATTACTACAAAGATAAACTTTTAATATTTATTTTGCTTGACACTAATCATTCGCTATTTACGGGGACTGTACACTCAGTTTATCTATAAATCAACCTAGCATATTTTTCCCAATGTTCTCTTCTTTATTTTATTTACCATGTATATATCTCATATCACTCTTTATGGCAGCCGTGCATTGAACTTGTTTCTAAACCTAACGTATTTTTTTATCCAATGTTTATTTTTCCTTCTTTACTTACTATGAATATCGCATACATATTTCCATTCGCTCATCAACCAAGCATCCCCAAGCGTTTCTCTCCCTTCCCTGGTTCCCTCGCATCCTCTCGTCTCCTCTCAGGCCCGCAGCACATCCGCCGGCGGTAGGTCGAGGCGTCCTGCGGCCAACGAGTTTGGTCTGAAATATGCAGGAAATTGGACGGTTTTGGTGCTCACGATGATGGGGTGGAGGGCGTGATGGGGCCGCTTGAGGGAAAGGGAGGAGAAGCGAAGGGGGAAGAGCAGGGCTGGGTTAGGGCAGGACCAGCTAGGATTTTGTGAAAGTGGGAGGATGAGGAGAAGGAAGAGGGAACAGGAGATTGGAGAATAGAAGAGGCAAGCAAGGCAGGGAACGAAAGTATAGGAAGGGAAAAGGCAGAAAAGAGTTTGGTTTTGCTTAGGATTTTGTAGGATTTTCTGGAAGTGGAAGGAACAGGAGGAAGAGAAGAAGAAAGATGAGGGTGAAGGAATACAACAGAGGAAAGCATACGTAGGAGAAAGAATAGAAAAACTAGAGGATAAAACAAAAGTGTAGTAGCAAAGAATGCAAGGAAAGAAAGAAAGAAAAAAAAAAGACAAAAAAAGAGGCAGGAACCAGTGAAAAAGGACGACGACAGACGCGATTGAGAGAGAGCAGAGAGAAAAAGGAGAAAGAAATTGCAGGTGAGAAAGAACGTGTGAAAGGAAAAAGAGAGGAAGAATGGCGGGGAAGGCGATCGAAGCAAGACAGACAAAGGAAAGCAAACGGAGACAGAAAACGCAGTAAAACGCGCCCAGGAATTCCCGTCCGCAGCGAGAATGTCTTCGCGTCGGCGGTAAAATACGGAAACTGCAGGATTTTTGTACCGAGAGGACGACCACGACGAGGACAAGGACGAGGAAGATTCATGTGGAAAATTCAACTCTTAGTTATGGTCTGTGTGGGGCGCAGCGGAGCGGGACGGACCGGGGATGGAGGCAGGGATGGGTCGGTAGTGGGATGGAGTCTTGGGGGATTGGTGGAGGGGTAGGTGGGCAGATGGAGACAGCTGGGTGGCACATGGACGCCGTCTGCAGAAAGCTGGCTGAGGGAGAGACGAGGAGGGGGAGAGGGAAGAGAGGGGGAGAGAGGAAGGGAGGGGAGGGTATAGAACATCAGCAGCGGGGCGGCAAAGATACTCATACAATAAATAATAATAACTCGTAGTTGGAAGGTTATGTCTCCAGGGTTTACAAGGGAACATAAACGTTGCTGCTGCTTCAAGTGTCCGCTATTGTGGGACTCGGGGTGCTGTGGTTTTCCTTCCCATATATCCCCATTTCCTCCTGTCCCTATCCTTTCCTCCTCTCCCGCCTATCCTGCCTGTCCTCGCCTCGGTCTGTTTCCTCCCTCGCGGCGGCCTGGCGGTGCTGTAACCCTCCCGACCCTCCATAAACCTTTTAAACGGAACAAAAATGAACGGAGGAAAAATACACAAAAGAGAGGCCGTGATGATGAGGCATGAAGGTCGGGACAACAACGTGCTAAAGTTACGGGTGATGCAGTGGGCGGTGTGGTGTGTGTGTGTGTGTGTGTGTGTGTGTGTGTGTGTGTGTGTGTGTGTGTGTGTGTGTGTGTGTGTGTGTGTGTGTTCCTCCGTCTGTCCTGCTTTCCTCTCACCCTCCCTTCATCCCTCTTTCACCAGTTAACTGACTTCACCTCTCGTTCCTTCTTCCTTCCTACAGTAACTCCATTCTCTCTCTCTCTCTCTCTCTCTCTCTCTCTCTCTCTCTCTCTCTCTCTCTCTCTCTCTCTCTCTCTCTCTCTCTCTCTCTCTCTCTCACAAGGTAACGTCCTTCTCCTCCTTCTTGTTTTGCTCGTTCTCCTGTTTTTTTTTTTTTCCTTCTCTTCATACAGTATCAGCAAGTCCTCCCTTCACTCTTCCTTCAGGTAATTTACTTCCTCTGCTACTTCTACTCGTTTTTTTTTTTTTCTTCCCTTCATACAGTAGTAGGTCTAAGTTTCTCTCTCTCTCTCTCTCTCTCTCTCTCTCTCTCTCTCTCTCTCTCTCTCTCTCTCTCTCTCTCTCTCTCTCTCTCTCTCTCTCTCTCTCTCTCTCTCTCTCTCTCTCTCTCTCTCTCTCCCTTTGATATGTAGCTTCTTCCTTTTCTTGCTATTCCTCCTAGTTCTGTTTTTTCCTCCTACAGTAGCTTCAGATTCTCTCTCTTTGCTCCACCAGTAGCTTCCTTCTCCTCCTACTACTCCATCTACTCATCCTCCTGCGTTTTTCCAACCTCGTGTCGTGGCCCGAAGTCCTTCAAGTCGCTCCGCTGGTGTCCATTTTTACACTTTCCGCCCCAGAGGTGATTCGCCAAACAGACGCCTTGACGCCCCTCCCTCTCCCTTCCCCTCTCAAGGCAAGCCCAACGCGCCGTGCAGTCGGGAAGGAGGGAGGGAAGAAGGGAAGTGACCCGAGATAATAAGATTGAAGGCAAAAGGAGGTAGATGTGACAGGAAGAGAGAGAGAGAGAGAGAGAGAGAGAGAGAGAGAGAGAGAGAGAGAGAGAGAGAGAGAGAGAGAGAGAGAGAGAGAGAGAGAGAGAGAGAGCAACCCAGATATAATCACTTCCCTCACCATATGTGCGTGATATTGAACTGCGGGCGAGAATCTGAGACTAGGAAGCGAAGGAAGTGAGCTGTACGTATTAGAAACGGCCGCGAGACACACACACTGACTGACACACGCGAAGGCTTATGCTATTGAGAAACCAGTGCCCTCCCTTTTTTTTTTTCGTATCTTTTTTTTTTCTGTGGCTTTGCTGGACTAAGGAAGGATGAAGGGAAGGAGGGAGGGAGGGACAGTCTTGGGTGGTCGTCAGTGGTCGTCATATGTCAGAACCACTGGGGAGGCTGCGGGGTTGTGGGGTTGTGGGGAAGTGGAGGAGTGATGGGTTGGGTACGAGGTGCATTACTGGCGTCACAAGTTGGAGTGGTGAAGGGAGGAGGTGGAGGAGGAGGAGGAAAGGGGAAGGGAAAAGAACGTTTGCGTCTCTCGCGGCGATCCAAGTTAAAGGGTTTTGCGCATTAGTTATTCCCACGGTATGTCTGTGCGCTTCTTTATTTGGGAGAAGCTACCGGCAATAAAGTCCACGCTTAAGCCGTCAATGAAAGGGGGAGGATGTAAGTACGTACGTAACAGGAGCAGGTGGAAGGGTGAGAGAAGCGAAGGAAGGACGGGGGGAGCTGCAGGAGACATAAAACAGTAACGATATCAGACAAAACATGGAAGGAAAGTTGCCATAAAGTTTTTTTGTACACAAGAACGCTAAACTGTCTCACATTCTGGCATTCCTACCTAATGTGCGTGTGATGGTGTCCACGCTGAGTAGACGAGAAGAAGCGGGATGAACAATAGGAAGTATTGGGGAGAGGAGAGACAGGGAAGGAAAAAAATGGAAGTATTAAAGGAAGAGAAGCAAGGGATGAGAAAAAGAAAGGAAGTACTGAAGAGGAGAGACAAGGGAAGGAAAAAATAAAGGAGGTAATGGGAAGAAGAGACAGGGAGGAAAAAAATTAAAGGAAGTACTGAAAAGGAGAGACAAGGGAAGGAAAACTAAAGGAAGTACTAAAAAGGAGGGACAGGGAGGAAAAAAAATGGGAGTACTGGAGAGAAGGAGAAATATCGAGGAAAAATAAAAGAAGAACTGGGAAAAAAGAGAGGCAGGGAGGAAAAAATAATTAATTACTGGGGAGAAGGAGATACAGAAGGGAAAAAAAGAAAGTACTGTGGGAGAAGGAAAGAAAAATAAATGAAGTATTGAAGAGAAGGAGATACAGGAGAGGGAAAAACAAAAGAAGTACAGGAGAGAAGGAAGAACAGAAGATGAAAAAAAATGAAAGAAAGTACTGAAGAGAAGTAGACACAGGATAAGGAAAAAAAGAAAAGAAAGGACAGAAGAGGAAAAAAGAAAGGAAACACTGTAGGAAGAGAGACGGAGCGGCGGAGGCATGGGTTGGGTTGGTCATTTTTGGAAACTCGCCTTGTCCGTCTAGTAATTGTCGGTCTCCTTAAGGTTACGAGCTCGCTAATGAAGGGCAGGCGGCAGTACGGACGGAGAGAGAGAGAGAGAGAGAGAGAGAGAGAGAGAGAGAGAGAGAGAGAGAGAGAGAGAGAGAGAGAGAGAGAGAGAGAGAGGGCACCAAACCTAGGGCTATATACTCTGGTCCACTCTCCTTTCTGCCACTCCCTCATTAGGGCAAATATATATCGTCTTGTACCTTTTCTCTCTCACTCTCCTTTAGTCTTCCCTCCAGGCGCCGTTTGACACCTGCGTATTTTGAACTCATAAAGATAAAGAAAAGAACCACCACATGACATAAAATTAATGCTTTTCTGCTCTATAAATACTTAGTGTCGTCATCTCTAAATGGTCCATGATTGAATTTCGTCAAGGTTATCAAATTTCAAGGTTTCTCTCTCTCTCTCTCTCTCTCTCTCTCTCTCTCTCTCTCTCTCTCTCTCTCTCTCTCTCTCTCTCTCTCTCTCTCTCTCTCTCTCTCTCTCTCTCTCTCTCTCTCTCTCTCTCTCTCTCTCTCTCTTCTGTGGAGTGTTCTGGTTGGAGTACATCACTTGTCCTTCAGCAAACAATACCCTCTTGGCAGACTTGTCTTGTCTTCTGTTCCTACTCCTCAATCTGAATCGAAGGTTAAGAGAGTATGAAGGAGAAAAGGATTGGGTGATATGAGAGAAAGAAAGGGAGGAAGAAAGTGGTGAAGGAGAAAGGGAATAAAAGAAAGTTAAATGTAAGTGGTGATGACGTATAACTGAGAGAGAGAGAGAGAGAGAGAGAGAGAGAGAGAGAGAGAGAGAGAGAGAGAGAGAGAGAGAGAGAGAGAGAGAGAGAGAGAGAGAGAAGATGGAGGAGGACCAGGAGGACTTGGAGAAGAATGTATTCTAGGCAAATAAGGGGGTCAAGTCTCTCTTAGGAATGGAAAGGCGGAGGACGAGAAATGAGATACTGGAGAGGGCAGGAGGAAAGTGTGATCGAGTGGCATTTAATGGGCAGGTATGTGAAAGGTGGATATGCTCTCTCTCTCTCTCTCTCTCTCTCTCTCTCTCTCTCTCTCTCTCTCTCTCTCTCTCTCTCTCTCTCTCTCTCTCTCTCTCCCCTTCAATTAAGCCCAAACAGACATCTCTTACACCCCCAGCACAATGACACAGTGTTAGTTGATTAGCCAGGCGTAGTTTGGATGGCTCCCCAGTATGTTGTCAGGCAAAGAGGGGCCTTAGGGGACCTCCTTGACCCATCGCAGCATTAGTCAAGTCAGTGTACCTGTCGAAGGGCTGATGAGGGAGATAAGGGGCATCCAGGTAGTGAACTGACCACGTGATGACTAGTTTGAGGCCCAATATTCTGCCCCTTCATTACCGTGCATCACATCTCTGTTTGCTCTCTCTCTCTCTCTCTCTCTCTCTCTCTCTCTCTCTCTCTCTCTCTCTCTCTCTCTCTCTCTCTCTCTCTCTCTCTCTCTCTCTCTCTCACACTTCCTCACCCTTTGTTCCTTATAAGGGTAAAGCCTCAAAGATGACTAGAACCCGACCCATTGTTGACCTGTCGTGTGTGTGTGTGTGTGTGTGTGTGTGTGTGTGTGTCCAGATGTGAATTGTTTGCTCGAAGGACCCGTTGCCCTCTCCTCTTTTGTGTGCAGGGATAAGTAGATGTAAATATAAAGAAAGGGTCACTAAAAAGAGGGAGTTATGGATATGTTGAAATAACTTCTTTTTTTTTATGGGGGAGGTGAAGATTTTATCGAATGACACCGGTGTATCCTCTTCGTAGCGGATATGTGAAAAAAAAAAAAATGTATGGTAAATAAATACAGTGAAGAAAGTAGCGTCAGGAAAGGAGACACTGACGGAAGGGACAGGAACGTGGTGAAGTGGAGGAAGAGGCATTTCCTTTCCTTTCTTTTTTTTTTTGTTTTCTTTCTCCATAAAAAGGTGTCTGCCCCAAGCCAAGAATCTGATGGTGGATAAGCATTATGTTATTCTGTAGATAAAGCAAACAATACGAAGGTTAAGAAAGATACGGTCAGTTTGATTCCTGATGTGTTGTGATACCCATCCCTTGAAGGACATAGTCGTAGGAAAGTGGAAAATATAATAAAATAATTGTTCTGTAGTCTGTCACCGAAGAGAAATAATTATAAGACCAAAAAGGTTCGAAATTAAAAATATAGTCAGTTAAATTCCTAAGATTTCTTACTCACTCCTTCAGTTATAGGAAGCTGGTGAATGAAAAACTAAGCGTTCCAAAGTCTGTCAATGAAGGGAAACTGATTCAAAAGATTAGAAATAGAAGATATCGTCATTTACATTTACGAAGTGTCTTACTTTACCTCCCAAGTGCTTACATGTAACTGTCAAAAGACGGCCAATAAAATACAAACAAAGCAAAGAGTGTTTCAGAGTCCACCAGTGAAGGCAAAGAGGGAGTATAAATTCACTATCAGAGACGGAAACAATAGCAAAGACTACCGAGGATATAGACCACACACGGACACAGACAGATGCCTTAGAGTGGAGATAGGAATCGATGCAGTGTGACGGTGGTGCAGGCAGGCAGGGACAAGGCGGGAGGACAGAGGCAGCGAGACAGGCGGGACAAGGGTGGTGGGGGCGAGGAGGCATGGAGAGGCGAGGGGGTTACATGGAGCCGGATGAGATGAGAAGGGTCTGTAAGGTCGCGAGGAACGTGATGGATGATGCGGCTGATGTGGCTGATGTTAAGGACCGGACCCAATGATGGACTACCGGATTCGAAGCTTCAATATCTCGATACCACAGATTCCACATGAGGAGCCACACATTCCTGTCCCACTGCCCTCCTCGTCTCTATTTATTCCCGCTTATCTATCTCCACAATCCCTTGGCCTTCACTCTCTACTGCTCCCTCCTCTCACTATTTGATCTGCTTCCTAACCTCCTATTGATGTTATGGGTAAATTAATGGTGGAGTTTCAAAGGATGGGCGACTCTCGAGGCAGGTTTGGTTGGCTTTGTCCTCTCTCTGCCCAGCGAGCCACGCGACAGAGCCGAGTGCACGGGTTGGGTTGCCGAGGTCCAGATGCGATCTAAACGTATTTGTACTTGGGATGTTTTGTGTTTATCTTTTAATGATTGATTGATTCCGCACACTGCTGCTCATTTGTGGTTGGGTTTTAATTGAGTTTTGCTTATTAGTGTCTTTTTTGTTCGCAGTCTTGTCGCTCGTGAATTGGACTGGAATGTTTTTTTCTTTTTTCATGGTTTTTAGGTAATGTGCATGTGATTGCGAGCCATGAGTGACAAAGAGACAAAGAACAGTCATTTATTGTGCCTGGTGGAGTGTTGGAGATGTGTGTTTGTGTGTGTGTGTGTGTGTGTGGTGTGTGTGTGTGTGTGTGTGTGTGTGTGTGTGTGTGTGTGTGTGTGTGTGTGTGTGTGTGTGTGTGTTTCCTCTCTCCCTCTCATACCTCACCCTTCCCATACACACTCTCACACCCTGCCCACACTCACTGGTCACCCTTGCTCAGACCACCCACCACCGCCACCCACTTTTACCGCCTTTAATTGCTACGCGTCGCCGTCAGCTGCCGCTGCCTCACTTGTTCACGCGCCATCGCTCGCGTTAATCACCTTCAAGACTATCTGTGATTCTCGGCTCCATTATGCGATTGTATCATCATTATCTTCAACCCTCACCACCTCCACTACCACCCCCACCACCCCCATCTCCCCCTCTCTCCACCACCACTAATACAACCACCTGTTACCCTCTCCTCCACCACCACTATCACCATCACTTGTTACCCCTTCTCTCCACCACCTTCACTAGTGCTCTCTCTCTCTCTCTCTCTCTCTCTCTCTCTCTCTCTCTCTCTCTCTCTCTCTCTCTCTCTCTCTCTCTCTCTCTCTCTCCTCCTCCTCCTAGCGATATAAACCAGGGCTCACAGACAGGCACAGAGTCGAGCCGCTCCCACAAGTCCCCAAATGACCGCTCTTTTACACGTCCCCCGCGACCACTTGTGCTGACTCTGACCCAGGCGGCGGCACCCTCCCATTACCACCCACCAGTGCCCCCATTATCACCTGGCTCCCTCCCGCCATTAACATAGTACAGTTTACTTTACCGCCTCACCCTCCACCCCTCTCCCCATCCTCCCGCCGCCTGGCAACGTTAATGCAGCTGCGGTGTGTGCAAGGAGTGAGAATGGGTATCTACTCTCGATATCTCACTAGTTAATTCTTAGATGGTGTGTTTGGATGGAGTACTTCGTGGATTACATAAATAAGAGCCTCTTCAGATATTTTTAGGGACATATTTGTGAATGGTGGATTATAGGTGGAAATACGGTGGTGTGTTTTGTAAAGGGACCCCCACGTGTAGGTCTGATGGCTTCTTGCTGCTTCCCTTGTTTTTTTAGTTATGTTTTAGGTGGTTTTAGGCTATGATAGGTTAAGCTAAGTTACTGAGTCTACTTCAACCAGAACTGACAAGCATTTAATCTCATCAAACCAATCCTTAATCATGTCAAGAGTAGCGTGGAGGGCTGATTTTTTTTCATGTTCTCCAGTTTTTTTGTGTTTTTTTTCGCTACTCTCAAATCCTTTCCGGTACTTTTTTTGCTCCTTCATTGGGACCGTGTTTTTCTTCAGTAAGGCTCTATAAGTTCGACACCAGTGATAGAAGTGACAGGTGATGGAAGTGGCAGGTGGTGGTAGTGGTAGTGGTGGTCGAGGTAGAAGAGATTCCTTATTGGTTGGTTATGTCACAGGATGAACAGTGCACAGAGAGACGTAAACCTAAAATCACAGAAGGAAAGACACTACAAGACAAAAATATCGTAACCGCATATAAGACTACACAAGAGAAACAGAATGACCAGCAACTTCATGGCGGCTTTCACGTAGTCAGCAGTTAGAACACGAGGACATGAAGTACATAAAAGTGGCCTTCGTCATTACGTGAGATGTTTACTTTGCACATTAACATTCATCTGCTAAGAGAGAGAGAGAGAGACGCAGGGGGTTGATGGGAGGAGTTGATGTGGAGTGAACATTCCGCTCACTGAGGAGGAAGAAGGTGGAGTAGGAAAGGAGTAGGGAAGAGAAGAGGCCAAGAGGGAGGGTGGGTCTGGCAGCTTAATGAGTGACGGGGCGCGAGTTTTTGCTTCACTCCGCTCGATGGGAACTGCGATAAGCCCGCCTTGTTTGCCCAGCCACTTAAGGAAATCACGGTCCCTGGAGAGGAAGAGGGAGAAGAAGGGGAAGGAGGAGAGGCAGGGGAAGGAAAGGGGCCATTATATAGAGGAGAGGAAGCCGAGCCGGAACTATGAACAAAAGAGTTAGCTCATCTCGTGTCAGGAAGCTGGAGCAGAGAATTAGGGAAGGAAGTGAAGGAAACATAAATAATGATGAAGTAATGACGTTAGAAATAAATGAAGATCAGAATATTTACGTAACTATCTTAAAAAAAAATTAGATTATCTATAACTTTACATAAGAGTTTCTTACATGTATCTGCATATTGTTTATGATCTTAAATAGTGTTCCCTCTACTTATTTGTGTATTCCAGACAGCAATGAATACCGGAAAGTGTAATGATGAATGTACCATATCGAAAAAAAAACTAAATTAAACTATCCAGATTCTTATCAAGTTAAATATGGAAACCTGGCGAAGGAATATTCACTTGAAACGTCTTAGGAATGCTGGATACACATGCTTGAGATTTTTCTTATGTTGTTGGCAAGGTGTGAGCGGGTTTAGCAGGAAGAAGAGGAGGAAGATGAGGAAAAGGAGGAGGAGGAGGAGGAGGAGGAGGAGGAGGAGGAGAATGGCAAAGACAAGGAGGAAGAGGAGAAGGGGAAAAGGACAAAGATGACAGGGAGGAAAAGGACGAGGATCAAGACAAAGATGTGGAGGAGAAGGAATACAAAGGAATACAAAGGAAAGCCAAACAGCAACAAACCTTTTGGTCCTTGCAAGGCTGTTTGGTAACTACTTCTAACTAGCTACAGGGAAGAGATACAGGATAGCATTGCAGAAGGCTCCTCCCCACCCACCACTCCCTCCAGCTTGCGCTGGCATGGAAATAGTTGGGAAAAAGTACCATGCAGTATGGAAAAACTAACATGGAATTTTCATAGGAAACTCTATGAACTCTATACGCCTATCCGAAGGTTAATACAATTTATAATAAAATTTATCTGTAAAATAAGAGTTTATTAGTGAATTTAGTAATTATTCGGACAAGAAGAGAGCTTGTTGGGTATTTGCTTTTAAATATTTGTGTATTTTATTTTTGAATGATTTAGTAGAATTGCTGTTTACGATTTCTGCAAGAAGTTTATTCCATATATTTACTGTACGATTAAAGAAAAAAAATGTTTGGCCTCGAGGGATTTAAAACGTTTGGGCATAGTCTTGAATCCATTATTTCTTGTTAGGTTAGAATGATCAATGGTAAAATATTTATTTGGTTCAATGTTATTATATCCTTTAAAATTTTTGAACACTTCAATTAGATCTCCTCTTATCCTGCGCTTTGTTAAACAAAATAGGTTTAGTTCTTCCAGTCGTTCCTCATACGGCTTATTACGCAATCTTGAAATCATCTTTGTGACTCTGCGCTGTATCTTTTCTAGTTTTTCAATGTCTTTTTTTGTAATATGGTGACAAGAACTGTACACATTATTCTAGATGAGGGCGCATCAGTGAGTTATATAAGGCAAGTATAACCTTTTCTTATTTAAATTCAAAGGCTCTTCTAATGAACCCTACTAATTTATTTGCCGTCTCTACTGTTTCTATGCAATGTTGACTCGGCTTTAGTTGTGTTTTGACACAACGACACCAAGATCTTTTTCTTTTTCAGCGGTTGACATTGGCATTTTATTCATTACATATCTCGCCTGAACACTGTTGCTTCCGATATGTAGAATTTTACACTTTTCTATATTGAATCTCATATGCCATTTTTCTACCCAGCTTGTTAGTTTATTGAGGTCACACTGCAGTTCCTGCCATTGCGACACTAACGTTACTCTACTTATTATTTTGGTGTTTGCAAATTTACTTATTTTGCAATTTATCCCTTCATCAGTTTCATTAATGTACATTATAAAAAGTACTAGTCCTAATACAGATCCTTCAGGAACGCCGCTATTTACCTTATGCCAATCTGACTCTTTCCATTTATCACAACATGCTTTCTGTCAGAGAGCCAGTCTCTCAGCCATTTCAGGATGTTTCCGGCAATGCTGTGAGCTTTTACTTTACTGATGAGTCTCTTATGGGGAACAGTGTCGAAAGCTTTCTGGAAATCAAGGTAGATAATATCAACAGCTTTTGTCTCGTCATACGAGTTAAGTGCTTCATAAAAGAAGTCTAGCAAGTTCGTTAAGCAGGAACGCTTGGCCCTGAAACCGTGTTGCGAATCCTTTATGATTTTATTTTCTTCTAAATATTTAATAATTTTATCTCTGATTATTGTTTCCATCAGCTTGCACACAACTGAAGTGAGACTGATCGGTCTGTAATTGGCTGGGAGAGATTTATTTCTTTTTTTAAAGATTGGCGTGCCATTTGCTAGTTTCCATTCGTGGGGAACTTTACACGCTAGTAAAGTTTTATTGAATAAAATCGTAAGCGGTTTCACGAGCTCATTTCTTGCTTCTTTAAGGAGCCTGTGTGATATCTTGTCTGGGCCGGGTGTTTTGTTTACGTTCATGCTCTTCGTGACTGAGAGGATTTCATTTTCTGTGATGGTGAAGTCCGGCAGCGTGGAGAACGAGAACGAGGACGGGAAGGTGGATGAACATAAGGAGGAGAACGAGGACGAGGACGAGAAGATGGATAAACATAAGGAGGTGGAGAAGGAGAACGAGAACGAGGACGAGAATGTGGGTGAGGAGTAGGAGGCTGGAAGGGTTGCTTCGAGGGACTAGGCATGGAGGAGTGGCAGAAGAGAGTAAGGTGGGGCGGTAAGAGGAATAATTAATTGACATTGAGGTGTGAATGGACTTCCTTGTGTGGCTTGTGTGGCGTGTGGACATTCTTCACTGTGTCCACATGTCCTGTTGACACACACACACACACACACACACACACACACACACACACACACACACACACACACACACACACACACACACACACACACACACACACACACACACACGTATGTACACTGCACTTATGAGTCAAGTCTTAATCATGGTAATACCGCCGCAAATCTTTTCTTTGTTAATCCGAGACACTTGAGAGAAATTTAGCTATCCGTCTACGTGTTTGGTGTTTCATGAAGATGTATTTGATAGTGAAAGCAGTATATATTATCCTGAATGTCTCTGCCACACTCCACGCCCTCTTAGTACACACACACACACACACACACACACACACACACACACACACACACACACACACACACACACACACACACACACACACACACACACACACACACACACAGGTGATACGCAGAGGAAGGAAGGTAGAGAGAAAGGGAAGGTGTAAAAGGAGCTAAAAAAATCACGTGGTGCAAGGAAATTAAAGAGAAGAAAGTGTAATAGCAGGTAAAAAATCACTCTTATCTTGCAAGCCGGATGGGAGAAAAGTTTGAAAGTTTTTGAGACACTGATTCTCTCTCTCTCTCTCTCTCTCTCTCTCTCTCTCTCTCTCTCTCTCTCTCTCTCTCTCTCTCTCTCTCTCTCTCTCTCTCTCTCTCTCTCTCTCTCTCTCTCTCTCTCTCTCTCTCTCTCTCATCATGACGACTGATTGATGGAGTCTCTAATGACTTCCAACTGTTAACTCTAATTGCATTTCTTAGCCGTGTGATGGAACCTCGTCATCAGGAGAGATAAGAAGGACCTCATCTCCTCAGGGGTGAGACTCATTCTTCTCCGCCGCCGCCCTGAGAAACAGTAATGCTCTGAGGGAAGAGTGACGTGGTGAATCAAAGCACAAATAACCTCCTGTCGCCTCGTCTCTGTGTTGT
>NC_087162.1:8817500-8820000 GCF_035594125.1 Scylla paramamosain | reverse complement strand
TAGGAGAGGTGTCGTTAGAGTGGGCTCGTTCCTCCGCCCCTCCCCTACAGACACCCTGACTTTTTTTTTTCTTTCGTTCTTTTTGTCTCTCACCCTACGTATCATTTTCTCCTGGTCATTGTGAGATACAGCTTTGTTGTTGCTGTTATTGTTGCTCGTGGTTGCAGTGATAGCGGTGGTGGTGGTGGTGGTGGTGGTGGTGCAAGACGTTCTAATGAGGAACACCTAACGGTCCCTGGCAGCAAGCAGTCCTGGGAAGTGCGAGAGGCGAGAGGGGTGTGGGGTGTGGGGTGTGGGGGGAGCAGGTTGTCGTAGGGAGACGTGCGCGGCATGTATGAGTCTTCTCTGACCATTGACGAAGATGGACTTAAGATACGGCACGGCGGAGAGATGGCTGTATCTTTTTGTGCATGTGTCAGTGCGTTGTACACATGTCCGTCGCAGCTGTTGTATCTGATGGGCAGCCATTGTGCCGCGTCCAGCGTGGACCAGTATTCCGCCGGAGGGTTGATGCTTGCATGTCGAATAGATTAATACATATTACTTGAGGCGCGTCTCCGAGCCTGACAGGCGGGATGTCGGGCTGAAGAGGTTGTGGGGAGAGGCGGGATAGAGTACAGCCTGGTCCGCTGAGGCCGCCGAGAGCCATTCATCACGTGGAGTGTCAGAGAGGAACACCGTGAAGCGAGCTGACCACTAACACACCGCCATCATTATCTGTGTGTGTGTGTGTGTGTGTGTGTGTATGTGTGTGTGTGTGTGTGTGTGTGTGTGTGTGTGTGTGTGTGTGTGTGTGTGTGTGTGTGTGTGTGTGTGTGTGTGTGTGAGCGCACTTAATGGCCCTGCTGATGTGCCCAGTACCGCCAGGAGCCCCCTCATGATGCTTGACGCGGCGTCGTTAGCGTAAACACTGGAGGCCATCACTTACTAGTGGCGGGACGCTGCTTAAATGCTGGTGGCGGCGAGGCTCAGCTGGTGGGTCTTGGCCTGTGACACAGAGTTCAGGGATCGTGTGGCTGTCAAGGGACGGCAATGAAGCATAATTACTATACATTCGGAGAAGAGCTGAATATTTTTCCTGCTGCGTGTAGACAAGATTACTATTAACATAGGACTTAGTTATCTCACGTGTCTGGCTCTGCACGGCGTCTGACCTGATGCCCTTCGTAATCACCGTGGTCAGGGGTCGCCGCTCTATGGGGACCAGGAGGAACTATGTAGCAATTCTCGTGGTAATTCTGCTGAAGACGAACTGCCGACACTGACAGCTGCCATTATTTCTCGTCATCCTTCCCTTCCTTATAGGCTTGCACCGGCTCGCCATTTTTAAGCTGCCACCCTCTCGCTCCCTCTCTCCCTGTCTCATTCATCACTGACCACTTCCAGACATCCTAGAGCCGTTTTATGTAGAATTCCTCCTCATTATGACTACGGCTTGTTGTTTTTACAGAATACGACTATGTTCTGTGAGATTTCCTTCAGAGAGAGCGGGGGGAGGGTGGAGTGAGGAGGTGTTCTCTCTTCTCTCCCCTCACCCTCAAGCAACACAAGGCGGGGAGAGAGACAGGTGAAGCGGTGACGAATTCCCGAGGGAGTGGATGAATCTGCGGGCCGTGAGTGGCGGGGCGTGTCGCGGTGTGAGGGGTGGCCCGAGGGATAGCGAGGCAGAAGGGGGAAGACTCCAGCACCTCCACCACATTCAAAGGGCACCTCTCTCTCTCTCTCTCTCTCTCTCTCTCTCTCTCTCTCTCTCTCTCTCTCTCTCTCTCTCTCTCTCTCTCTCTCTCTCTCTCTCTCTCTCTCTCTCTCTCTCTCTCTCGATATTGTACGTTATTGCATGCCTTCCCTTTTTTTATATTGATTGTTTCTTTTTCATTCTTCTTTCCAATATCCAGTTCGTTCGTACGTCAATCTAAGCCCTTGGTGTTTCATCTCTATCCATTTTGTTTTCATTTAAATCCATCGCACCGATAGTAATAGTTTTGTAATTACTCCTTTCTCTTTCCTCCAAACACATTCCATGCCTTTCTCTTTCCTCTAACCCTCTAACACACTTCCCACGCCATCATTTCTCCTCTAACACTTCTGCCACACCTTCCTTTATCCTATAACACACTTCCCTTGCTTTCTTCTCTCCTCTAACACACCTCTAACACCTTCTTCTCTCCTCTAATACATTTCCCACGCCTCCCTCTCCTTTAACACACCTCCCACGCCTTCCTTTCTCCTCTAACACATCTCTAACACGCCTTTCTCTCTCATCCAACACACCTTCCACGCCTTCCTCAAACACTTACTGACTCTGTATTTCACCAACACTGCCTCTCTTTCCCAAGCATAACACAAACACCTGTAACTTCTCGTTCGCTTGGTCATTTGCTCAAACTGAAAAGCGCTCACTCACTCACTCACTCACTCACTCACTCACTCATTCACTCACTAACTCTTTCTCGCTCAACCACAACTCGTTCACTCATTCAGTCGCTTTCATTCCACCTTG
>NC_087162.1:8800000-8812500 GCF_035594125.1 Scylla paramamosain | reverse complement strand
ACCATACCTCCTCCGTCCCTCCATGACTTCCCCTCCGCCCCTCAAGTCTCGAGTGGCACTTGAAGGGGGCCTATTGAGTCCTCCTGCGCGCCTGTTTGCACCGCCGCCAATCGAGTAATGATCCTGCAGACATAAAAGCGGCGGTGGGTCCTCGAAAAATTCCTCTTTACCTCTCTATTTATGGATTGGGGGATGGAGAGAGAGAGAGAGAGAGAGAGAGAGAGAGAGAGAGAGAGAGAGAGAGAGAGAGAGAGAGAGAGAGAGACACACACACACACACACACACACACACACACACACAAGGGGCGCCGTGTCCATCTGGCCCAGCGGATCACAGGCCCCAGGGTTCCCGCCGGAAATTTGAAGGCCCCATCTGCCGGTGTTGAGAAACCCGAAATGGATTTTATTATCCGTTCAAGTGAGAGGCAATTTTTTTTTTTTTTCCTCCCTTAGCAATAGACTCCATGATAGGGCAGGTGGCTAGAGAGAGAGAGAGAGAGAGAGAGAGAGAGAGAGAGAGAGAGAGAGAGAGAGAGAGAGAGAGAGAGAGAGAGAGAAACAAGACGAGACGAGTTTTAATTGGTTGTAAGCAGCATTGGTCGGTGTTTCAATTGGTATAATCCGAAGCCCCGATTCAATTTTAAGTTCAAAGGTTCAGTGGGGCTTCTCCAATCAGCGCTGACGGAGGGGAGGCGGCGGGGGCGCGGAGAGAGAGTGAGTGGCGAGGGTCCTGTTGAGTGGGAGAGGGCAAGCGAGGGGCGGGTCTAATGCAGAGTTGGGAGGCGATTAGCAGAAGGGGAATGGGGGTTTAAGGGATAAAAAAGCTTGTGAAAAGTATCGAGGACTTATGGGGCGATTAGTGAGCAGTGCCCGGCGACAGCGAGGTGGCAGCAAGGGGCAGCAGGTAGCAGGAGTGAAAAAGAAAGGCCGGCGGGACGAGGAACAGGATACAAGATAGGGGATAAGGCAAGGTAATGTTGCTTTGTCGCTGGCAGAAGCAGTAGCGGCCGTTTTGAAGAAGTTAAAGAAATAGAGTATTATTATTAGAGATCACGCCTGTCGTAGTTTAGCTAATGACTGTTTTCCTGTCCTGGCATATAACATGGCGGTATAATTGCAGTTTCCCCCAATAAACCGCACGTAAGTATTAAGTGTCTCACGGTCTAGATCACACTGCTAGGAGCATTTCTACCCCCATATTACCCTGTCGCAAACGAATAATAAGGTCGGGACGGAATTTTCAAAGGTTTACCTCAGTTTTTAGCTGGGATCCTGTTTTCACAGTCATTGAAAGGATAGTGAGTGTGTTCGTGTGTTTCTTTCACTTGTAGGGAAATATCCCTAGATTTTTTATACTTTTTTTGTGGAGTTAGTTACGTTTGAATAGGTTATGTTAAGTAAGGTTAAGTTAATATAGGTTAGGATAGGTTAGGTTATGTTACCTTAGCTTTCTGGTTCTGTTCGAATATACTAATGGTGGGGGCTCAAGGGCGGCACAGCCCCCCCTGGTTATAATAGGTTTCTGGTTTGCTACATTTAGGAAATTTCCTTGACTTCTAGGGAAATTTCCCTACATTTTCAAAGTCTATATATCACTCGTATGTGCTCCCCCCAAAAACCCCCGGTTCCCCACAGGCCCCCAAGCTTGCTGGAGGGGTTGGGGGGGTCTGGGTAGAGATTGGGGACATTGGGTGAAACTACAAATTTATCAACATGGCATTTTAATGCTATATGTATGTCTAACTGCGCAATTAGCTTTAAGACTCTACCTACATAATTGTCAAGTTAGATTAGATTACACTTCTACTACTAGTTAAAAGAAAAATTCGTTAGCTAGAGTGAGCTTGACATTATTTTGTAGTTTTCTAGATCTCAAATGTGATTCAGACTCCAAAAAAACATAACAGGCTGCAGTTCAACAGGAAAAAAGTAAAAAGTAAGAAAAGCACATGAAAATTGTATAAGATTTTTCCTTCCTTCCTTCCTTCCATCCCTCCCTCCCTAATTCCATCTTCCCTTCCCTCTCAATCCCCTCCCTCTCCTCCAGCGCTTGTGCCTTCGTGTAATTCAATCACTTGCGATACACGCTATTCCCGCGTCACCCAACCGTCCGTTCACCGTCACATTTGCGTCACGAAAGAGAGAGAGAGAGAGAGAGAGAGAGAGAGAGAGAGGTGGATGTTAAGGATGTTAACTACACACCTGCGCACATCACCACGTGAGTGTCATCCGCTAATTGCCACACACCTGAGTGAGATGACAGGTGTAATTCAGAATGGCAAGTATCGGACCGGAGTGAAGAGCCAGCGCGGTACTTTTTTTAACGGTACAATTTTAATGGAATAAAATGACAATGAAATCCTCCCAAAAAATGAACGGTATTCTTAAATTAAAGATCATCTTTGATCCTTGCCATGACCACGGGAAGGCTTTGTGAACGGTTTTATATATATATTTTTTTCTTTATTCTTTTTATCACCGCGTGCTCAGCTTCGCATCAATCCATCAATCACTCGGTCCGTGGCGTATCATCAATATAATGGCTATGTTCTTCTTAGCATAGTAGATAAGAAAAATGACCTTGTTCACGCTTGTTACGAGAGAGAGAGAGAGAGAGAGAGAGAGAGAGATTTAAGTGGTAAAAGGCTGGCAGATGCGCGTTGTAACGAGGGAGAGAAATAGAAAGAAGAAAAAAATAATGCTGAAAAGACATAGTAATCGTCATAGTAATTGTCATAGTAGTAGTAGTAGTAGTAGTACTCGCAGTAGTAGTAGTAGTAGTAGTAGTAGTAGTATTGAATTCTGGCCGGTATATCACACAGACTCCAAGGAGCTCAAGTACTTAGATATCGACTCCAATACTCGGTAGATCCCTGCATCGGACATTTGGTGACGGAGGAGACTTTCTCAACAAGCGCCCTCTCACCCAATGCACTACTTCACCCGCGACTTTATTCCCCGCCGCTCAATACGTGTCCTGCGGCGATAAATACTCGTAGTGCCTGTAATCTAATAGGTGAACCTGTTGGTGCCTTTGTTTAATGCCATTATTTTCTCCTTCCCTTGTTCGCGTTGAGAAAAGGGAAGGTTGTCGGTGCGAGGTATTAAGTTACTGTGAAACATTTACTTAATTTACTGGAAAAGCGTAGTTTATACTGAGGAAGTAAGAGGTCCTCGCGTGAGAGAGAGAGAGAGAGAGAGAGAGAGAGAGAGAGAGAGAGAGAGAGAGAGAGAGAGAGAGAGAGAGAGATGAAAAGTAGTTCCACTTGTACCAGCCGAAACACAGAGGCCAGGCAGTGAGAAGCAGGGGAGAGGGGAGGAAGAGCAGGAGAGCAGGAAGGGAGAAGAAAAAAAAAAAGGGATGCTGGAACCGGGAGACAAGGGGAGGGAGACTGTGGGAGGAGGGAGTGGCTGCGCAATCCTTATCCCCTTCCCTTTCTCGACAAGTAGAGCTAATTCTCGCTCCCCCTGAGGTCCATCTGCATCATATATATTAGACACAGAAGTAATGTAAAGTTAAGATACTGTTGGCTAGAATTAACTGATTCAGTTTGGCGCACTCCTACTTCGAAGCATCATCACTGACGTCAGGGATACCAACTTTCAGAGACATTTAAGTGTTTCGATCAATCCTCAAGCACTCTCGTTAATTTTGACGTACTTTTTTAGCCAGTGCACGTATATTTTGCTTCAGTAGACTTCTAGGCCGTGGAAAGAAGGTGCCTTATTATAAATTCTATTCGTCATTAAGTACCAAAGAATGAAAAGGAAATAAGAGAGAGCAGATGATAGGAGAGGCAGAAAATGACCATATTAAGCAGTGTTGAAGCCTCACTCTTCTCTAAACACTTAATCTATTTCCTTGTGTCTTTGTTTTCCTGGCAATTCCCATCTATTTTGTGATTATAATATGCAATCATTTCTTGGATTCCTCGTAAGCGTGGTATCTAATGTCCTTGTTCTTCCCTACAGTGGACGGTGGGTGGTCATCGTGGTCGTCGTGGTCAGCGTGCAGTAACAGGTGCGGGCGTGGCATGCAGCGCCGCACCCGCACTTGCTCAGCGCCCACACCTCAGAACGGCGGGGCGGCGTGCCAGGGACTCGCCGTGCAGAAGACAGACTGTTCCCACTTGTGTCCAGGTGAGTCCGAGGCGCCCAGGTATTGCCCAGGTGTCCCCGGCCTCATTAACGTGGTCAGTTTACGTCCCTGTACTGTACATTATTAGACTTGACTCCCAGTGAAATAGTTGGCCAGACAGTATATACCACCACTTTATCTAGAATATTTTTGAACAGTTAGTGGTTAATCCCCTATCTTGTATCACGTGACCTCCGGAGCCTGTGGTTGACCTGTTAGTGCTGTAGTGTTGACCAGCAGTTGTTGTGGTGACGCAGCACACCCCCCCTCCCTCCACTCCCTCACTTTGAAGAGCTTTCCTCCCCGCCCCGCCCCTACACATACACGCCACATGCTCCCCCAGGCGGCCTCAGCACCCCAGAGAGAGTCCCTGTGTTGTGTAATTACTGTCCCCTTCCTCTGACTGAATATTAAAGGATCACCTCCCCTCTGTCCCCCCACGTGGTCCCCTTTATGGTGTCCTGTCTGCCTTCGTCTCTTTTCCCTTTGTGAAAGTTAGCTCCCAAAATTCCCATGTGCAGACAGACAGTGGCAGGAAAGTCCCTCTTGTGTCTGTTTCTCAGGGTTTCGCACCACCACCAATAGCACCCATTAGAATATGGCGTTTATTATTACTGTTATGATTACTGGTTCCTTTTTACCACTCCCCTTTCCTCCTTGAGCTAACAATGAGTAGCCTCCCTCACACTGTCTCCCCAAGTCTCCCCACTACTCGTACCACTCCCAACTGTTGCCTTTCCCTCTAAGCCAGCAGTCCATGGTCTACTCTCCTCTTCCTCCTCCTCCTCCACCTTTCTGTTCTAACTAGTCCAGAGTCATTGTCTGTACCACCCTTGGCCCGTACTAACCCGCCCGTCTCTTACCTCCCGTTTTCTGCCGCGGCCGTCCGTCAGGAGGTGACTGTGAGGACGAACCATGTGAGGAGGGTGAGTCTTCGTCCCCATGTGCTACCCTCCCTCCCTCACTCACTCCCCTGCCCCTGTTTTTTCACTCCACTAGTAGCCGATTCCCCTCAGCCCGTCTTAACACGACCCCTGTTTTTTCTCTCGTAGTTTTCCTTCAGTCACCGCTTGAGAAGTTTTCATTTTCCATGTAATGGTCGTAAATTTTTTTATTAGTTTGTTTCGGGAATGCTTATCTTGTTTCCTCCTTTGTATTTAAGAGCTAAAATTGTCCTATTATTATTATTATTATTATTATTATTATTATTGTTATTATTATTCACATCACTGTAATATATATATTTTTTTTCTTCCCTCCACTCGTATCAGAGAGAAACTTGCTCTGACTCGATACTGCTGTTCCCTTTTGTTCCTCTGTAGAAGCTTCACTTATCACGGTGTTCTGAAAGCGTGCGCACCTCCTGAGCTTCCCCTTCTGGCACTCTCCTTCCTTTGCTATGCTGCGAGCGGCTGCTGTCCGGTCGAATTAACTTGTTTATCAGCCTCCTCCCTCCCCATACCCTCCCTTCGTCCATACTCATTCCCTGCCCGCCCGCCCGCCCGCCCACACGCCAACCAGCCAGCCAGCCAGCCCTCCCCACCCCATACTTGCTACCTCACTTAAATTAACTTTTGAGCACACACTTTTTTTGGTCACACCTGCGCCTCTCTCTCTCTCTCTCTCTCTCTCTCTCTCTCTCTCTCTCTCTCTCTCTCTCTCTCTCTCTCTCTCTCTCTCTCTCTCTCTCTCTCTCTCTCTCTCTCTCTCTCTCTCTCTCTCTCTCTCTCTCTCTCTCTCTCTCTCTGACGCACACACCTGACTGTACATATTCCACACCTGACGTCTTCTCTCGTTCAGTGCGACGTTTTCTCTTGTTTTTATTGTTGTTTCAGTGCGCACTCCTACGTTGCAATTTTTTCCGTCTTCCACTCAGCTGACCAGACTTGCTTACTTAGTTTTGACGTTATTAGGTATGTTTATGTAAATGACTCCTGCTTACAATACGAAACAACACACACACACACACACACACACACACACACACACACACACACACACACACACACACACACACACACACACACACACACACACACACACACACTTCGATGACTGTATACCCTGATTTCAGTACAATCTGGGGAAGACCTCTCAGCTAATATGAATATTTGTATCCACCCAGCTTACATAACTATTTATATCATACTTACCACACGTGTTCTCTTGGTTTATCTGTCTGCTTCATCATTTTCCTTTCAGAATTTACCTTGCAGAATTTTTATTATTCCTGCAACATACTCTTCAATAATCTGTCAGAAAATCTGTTGTAATTATGTAGTTTTTTCTACACTTTACGTTTCTTTTTCAGTAAGTGTATAAGTATTATGATTTTCTTCTAGTCTATTAAGTTTACCTATAAATATCTATCCATTTACAACGTGGTTTTATAATGTGGATCATTCTTCAGTGTTATTTTTCATTTTAGTCTTCACAGTAACAAGGGAAGGTTGTCTCCCTGACTCTGCTGTTCTTAGATCAGTAAATTATAGCTTTTCTCTCGCCTTATTCACGGAACAGAATCGACACCAAGCGAATGGCATTCAAACCCTTGTCTAGAGTGAGTCTCAGATACCATGTCACCATAATAATAATAATAATAATGATAATAATAATAATAATAATAATAATAATAATAATAATAATAATAATAATAATAAGACTTCCTTGAAAGGGGTTTGATGTCACATGTATGTCTGTCTGTCTGTCCTTGTCGAGCACCACCTCCCCTTCACCTGCCCAGCACCCGCCTCTCCACACCCTCACCTGCCCCACGCACCTCATGCTTAGTTTTTCTCACCTGCCTCCCTTTGATGTCTTACCTTGTTCTTCCTTGGCTTGTGTTACTTGTGTATGTGTGTACGTGTGTGTGTGTTTGTGTGTGTGTTGTAAATTGTCTTTTTATTATTTTATGTGTTTCCACTTGTGTACGTGTTACTTTTAATGTACAATCAAAATGGCAAGTAAGAAAAGTGATTACTGTATATAAGAGGCACTATTCGTCCAAAATAAAGAGTGTTAGGAATAGAGGACGCAGTTCGTTCCCAGACTGCAGCGAGCGAAATATTCGCCTCCTGATTTGCAGATAATGGCAAGAGTTTTAAAAGGACTCTTTGTTTAGGACACTCTCCCTCTCCTTTCTTCAAAACTTTATTACAAACGACACTGAGTAATGAGACTCCCGAGGCCCATTGCAGGAACCTTAAGACTCTCTCGTTTGTTTCCTTGCGAGATGTCGTGGCGTGTCCAGCATCCCTCACTGCGCTCGTGACGAAGGACTCGGGGAAAGAAGTGGATGGCTGTGCTCTCTCTATCTCTCCGTGTTGTAAACTAATTCTATTCTATTTTCCAAGACTTTCATTTTTTTGATAATCCGAAGGCTATAAAGTCTCCCAATTTAGAGACTTGTGACGTGGGTGTTGTAAAGTTTTATTTACTGCCTCGATGGGGTTCAAAAGCAGAGTGTAAATTTGCAGGCAGTGACGCATCGCCTCGGTCACCGCTGGGCAATTGTTGAGGCAGGGAGAGAGAGAGAGAGAGAGAGAGAGAGAGAGAGAGAGAGAGAGAGAGAGAGAGAGAGAGAGAGAGAGAGAATTTGTAGGCATGTTCACATTTCACACGACCATAAAAGTGGAGGGAGAGATAAAGAAAGGAAAAAGGAAAGCAAGAAAATGCAGATTAGGAGTAAGACAACAGAGATGATAGTGGCGATTACTTGTGCATTTTTGGCTCGGATCTTGGCGAAAACCACGAGCCTCATTATTACCAGCCAGCGGGCCATAGTCACTCCTAGCTGAGGTTCGCATTAAATTCCTTTCCTCTGTGAGTCATCCTGTTGCCGTGCCCTTTGTTTGTCCATCCAACGCCCCTTCCTCGCCCATCACCGTGCCGCCCCTTGCCGCCCTTCCCCCTCCCCCACCTGCCATCACCTGTCCCTGTGGTATAGTGAGTGACTAATTTTGTGTTCCGGTGCTCGCCTCCCCCCCCCAGCGGTGGACGGGGCCTGGGCATCATGGTCCTCCTGGTCGACTTGTGGCCCCGACTGTCGCCACCACCGCCAGAGGTCATGCTCGTCCCCTGCGCCTCTGCACGGGGGTCGTTATTGCCCCGGAGACGACTTCACCTCTGCCAACTGCACCGGCGGGATGTGTCGTAGTGAGTATGAGTGTTAGTATGAGTATGACGAAGCCTCCCTTGTGTTGTTGTCCCCATTTATCTCCTGCTCCTGCCCGTGGTGGTGACAGGCAATAAGATGCTAGTACTCCAGGCGTGCCAGTCAGTGTGTGTAATGTAATAATGCGTATAAGTGTGGCCCGTATTCTGAAACGCTTTGCTCTCTCACCACGACTATTTTTAAAGGCTATAGATATGATCACTCGGGATCTCAAGAGTACCTTTCCTGTTAACAATGTAGAAATGTTGTTAATTTGTCACTAGAACTATAAATACACCCTTAATAGCCTATGTACCTTAAATTAGCGCCTTTTGAATACAGTGGAGGTGCTGCGCAGTATTTCAAAATGCATGGTTCTGTGACGCAGCCTTCTTTGTTGCGTTTTATTGTAGTTCCCATTTCTTCCTGCTAGTGGTGGTGATAGACGCTAGGATGGTAGGGTGATAGGACTCCAAGGGTGCCAATCAGCCAGTCAGTCATCACATGTCAGTTATCCCTTCAGAGTGCCAATTAGTGATGCGGACTCTTGAGTGGCCAAGCGGGATGCCCGTCAGCCAGTCGGTCCTGGAGTTGATGAGTCTTCCTTAGTCTTCCCTCACTCTTCCCTCAACCTATCCGTCATTCCAGGGTGTTAGTCTTTTGAAGGGTCAGTTAGCCAGTTATCTTGATCTTCGTGTCTGGTAGCATGTTTATCAGTCACTCAGTTGTTCTTTAGTAAGACATTGGCTGCTAAAGGCGAAGACATCTCCCCGTCTACCTCTCCCTTTCGGTTCTCTTGTTTGAGTATCCTCGTCGCAAAGTGAAGAAAAGGTGCCTTGGTGATTCATAGACACACAAAAGCATTTTCTTCCTTCAGAGCAGCAATCAGTCGTCGAGCAATTACATTTCAATTACGAAATCAGTAATGAATCACCCTGTTTGTCCGTCAGTCACGCCAGTCAGCCGGGAACCCGCTCACTCCTTCCCCGTCACTCGGTCAAATGGAATCTCTCGAGAATCGGCCGTCCATCACTTGCGTTCATCAGTCACTTAAAGTCATGTCAGTTTGCCACTTCGATTTACAGAAGAAAAAAGACAAGACTTGTTTAAGGTCCTCGCGGCCTGGATCAAGGAGACTCCGAGACGTGGGATTAGTGTCGGAACGGTGTGTGTGTGTGTGTGTGTGTGTGTGTGTGTGTGTGTGTGGCGCAGACTCAAGAGGTAAGAGGTATTGCATGATTATATAGAGGAAGGACATCAAAAAATTGCTTCTCACAAGGTGTCTGGGAATAAACTCCACGCCTATAAGCAATCATCATATAGAGGCTTTTTACTTAGCCTTTCCTCTGCTTCTCCTTCCTGCTGCTGCCAGTGTTTCTTGCGTCACGCCTTTCTCAGCATCTCCGCTTAACTAATCCTACGTTCTTTAATGATTATCTCAGTCCATAGTGTTTTATTTTTACTAGATTTGTTTTCATTTAGCTTGCGTCCTTGTTAACTTATTATCTCACAAAATCATACACGCACGTATCAATAAATCCATTAGAGACAAATATATATATATATATATATATATATATATATATATATATATATATATATATATATATATATATATATATATATATATATATATATATACAGATGACGTAGGTGTACTCTCTCTCTCTCTCTCTCTCTCTCTCTCTCTCTCTCTCTCTCTCTCTCTCTCTCTCTCTCTCTGTAGGCCCGGTATGGACGCCCCAGTGAGAAAGGAAGGTGGTGATGGATGTGTTGTGCGTCTGGCGGGGGAAGGAGGCTCGGCTTGTTAGTGTGTGTATGGAGAGAGAGAGAGAGAGAGAGAGGGGGGGCGGGTGAGGATGAGGATAATGAAGAGAAAATGTGATGAGCTGTATTTTATTGCTTAAGTTCTTATTATTTATATTTTTCTCTTCTTCATCCTTATTCCTCATATATTACCTCCCCTTTTTCTTCTTTCATCCTTCTCTCTCATTCTTAGTTTTCTGAAGCATACTCCTCTTCCTCCTCCTCCTCCTTAATCTCTGCGTCCACCGTCTACTTAATCCTCCTTCTCCTCCTCCTCTTCCTCTTCAACTTCCTCCTCCTCCTTCCCCCCGTCATTACGTGTCGCCCAGCGCTCGTATTAACGCGCCAAGTCTCCTCCCACACACCCCGCCGCGTCAGGTGCTAACAAGGTGTGACGGAGGACCTCTACCTGGCCTTCCTCTGTCCCTTCTCCTCACCTTCCTTCCTTCCTTACCTTCCTCTTAGGCATTCACTTAACTAACATGCATTTGCCTCGCTCTTTATTGTGTTTTCCTGGTGCTTTTTTTTTCTCACTTTTTTTATTTATATATTTATTCATTTATTATTTTTGGTAGGACTGGGTTTTAGTATTTTAATTTCTATTTGTTGGCCATTTAAATTTTCTTTTTCTAGATATTCTGCGATTTTTTTTTTTCCCCTCTCATTCCGTCTCTTTCTTCTATAATGACACTTTTTCCTTCCTACTTCCTTTATAGCGTTGGTGATTTCATTCGTAAAATGTTGAATTTTCTTTTTTTTCTCTCTCTCTCTCGAAATTCAGTTCGTCCTATTTTTTTTTTCTCTCTCTTTCGCCCCGTATCTTTCTTCTTCTATAATGACTTTTTTTTCCCCTACTTCCTTTATAGTAGGCCTAATCAGATTAATTACAATTTCGCTTTTCACTCGACCTGTCACTTTTTTCGTTCATAAGTTCTTTTTCATGCCTACCCTGTTCCGATCTCTCTCTCTCTCTCTCTCTCTCTCTCTCTCTCTCTCTCTCTCTCATTATCTTTGAATTGTTCCTTTGTAGACATTGCATTTTTATGTTCCCATCACTTCATTAATTTGGAAGTTAATAAACGAGGCACGAGAATAATTTAATCTCAGTCATTGAAAGTGTGTGTGTGTGTGTGTGTGTGTGTGTGTGTGTGTGTGTGTGTGTGTGTGTGTGTGTGTGTGTGTGTGTGCGCGTGCGTGGGCGCGCGCGTGTGCATATGTGTGTGTGTGTGTGTGTGTGCGCGCATATCCACGGGGCCTGAACTATCTCGGTCCGATCATTATCCCGTCCGTGAGAGCGAAAAGGGAAGGGCGTTGACGTTCCTCCCAGTCCCTATCACTCCCTCCCTGTCCCTCTCGGCCCCTCTCGCCCCCATATATGCGTGGCTTTAGGGCCGCTGCGGGACGTCCCCATAGCAGGACTTTCTCGCGTCACGGCTCCATCGCGGTCCTTGCGCAGCTCCACGACCGGACCGATTTAGGAGGCCCCGTTGAGGACGCGCCCCTGGATACAGACATTGACGGGTTGCCAGTTGGTGAAGGCTTCGAGGGGGGAGAGGAGTGAGGGGCGACTGAGAATATGAGGTGTAAGGCAGGGTGAAAATAAGGGTTACGAGTAAGGATGAATATAAGTACTGAAAAGAAACATAGAAAATAAATAAAATGTAGGTACAGGAGGAAAATTGATAACGAAAGAGGAAGAGAATTAAAGAAATGGTCACTAATCATGATGGAAGAAGGAAAAGAAGTGAAGCAATTACGAAAGGATGGGAGAAGTGTAACAGGGGGACTGGGAAGGACACAGGAAGGATTGTGACAGAGGTAAGGGTTTGGGCAGGGCGAGGAGGAGGTGGACCAGGCTAGGGTTGTGAGGGAGCGAAGAGGACCAAGGGGGACCGTTCGTAGCTCGGTTAACTCGAGGTGTCCAGAGTCGTTAGCTTCGCATAAGTCACGCTGCGGCGCTTGTATGGGACACCTGCTTTTTCTTTTACCTGTTGACGCGGCTGGAAGCCCTCTGAGCCCTTCTCCATTACCCGTAAGCCTTGTTTGGGATGCGCGGTGTCTTAATACGGAAGGAATGGGTGGGAGCGTGAGGGCATGCGCGTGTACGTGGTCGTGTTGACGCAGCGGGGCGGTGCATGTGTGACGCACTGCTGCGGCCGCCACCAGACATGGGACTAATTCTTGTTCTTTCCTTTCGCAGATGGCCGAGGACCCTCCGGCAGGATGTACGGCGACAAAAGCACCACCGAGGAAGGTAAGGGCGCCTCATCGGTTCCTTGTATGGGAATGAGGAGGAGCTAACCTGTCCCCTTGAATGTCCCACAGGAGGAATTGATGGCTAATTTCTTCACCCTGCAAATTTCCGTCCTTAAGATAAAAGCTTTGCTTCTGGAGAAGTTTCAT
>NC_087162.1:8762500-8795000 GCF_035594125.1 Scylla paramamosain | reverse complement strand
GGAAAAGCCACCCCGCAGTGACTCCCCCGCCTCCCTCTCCAGTGATGCTACCTCTAGTGAGTCCTGTGTGTCATGTGTGCTGCCTTACATTCCATGTTGTGGCTGCATTAGTTTTTTGTATTGATCATTTGTATCATACAAGGTAACACTGATGTAAAAAATAATGATCAGTAATATCATTATTGCTAATAGTTTTCTTGCAGTAATATATTTTTATTACATACAGCTCTTAGTTAAATGCATTCAGTACTTTCATTATTATTGCAGGTTCAGTCTTTGCACAAAACACATCTTTTATCTTATACATCAACATTTGTCTCCTATCATCTGGTTCATTTGAGCTTCTGCTTTTCCAGCTACATATCATATCCTACAGTTCATCCTCACAATTAGCATTAACAGAAAAATTTATAGGGTTAGATATTATGAATTTTATCTTTCATATATCAGAGTGTTCCCATTGTGACAATCCCACACAGACTCTCGGCCAACATCAGCCTCGTGTTCTGAAGCTGCCCGAGAGAGTCAGCCACCCAAGGAGGTGACCATGGGTGAAGGGTCGTCAGCCTGGGGGACAGTGACCTCAGCAGGAGGGCGTCTGATAGTGGCAGAGCATGGAGTAGTACTGACCATCCCCAGCGGCGCCCTGCCTGCTGATGCTCGCCAACAATTCTATGTGACTGTGGACTCCTGCGCAGGAAACACTCCAGCTCTTACTGACAGACAGGTTAATTCTTTGAGCAACATGTTCATTGATCTTCATGACCACATTCCAGTGTTGTGGAGAGTATTTGCTCTGTCAGCTCCAGGAACTCTCCTCTCAACAAACAATTATAGATATCTTGATTTTCTGTCTCTTTGATATGATCACAGGTTTCAAAGCTTTCATAAATTGGTTGGGATTCCATGAACTTGTATATATTCTTACTGATAGCAAACCATTCTAAAATTTTTGGTGTTAGAAACTGGGAGATAAAGCTTTTACATGAGCTTAACTATTACTCTTGGATATATTTTAAATTCAAACTCTGAATATTATGAAACTTACCTTTCAATAAATAAATATATTAGTGAAAACTGAGTATGCATTAATTCATTGCAGACACTGCTGAGCCCTGTGGTGTGCTGTGGGCTGGTGGGCGGCGGGTCCCTCCTCAAGCCTGCTGTGCTGTCCTTTGAACACTGTGCCTCCCTCCAGCACGCCACATGGCAGCTCCACATCTTCTCCACACAAGTCAGCAACACGCACACTGCCTCCTCCACATCATCTGGGTCATCCTCCTCCCCGCCCAACAGCAACAGCGGTGGTGAGGAGCCCTGGACCAGACTCATCACCATGGGGGAGGAACGAATTGACACTCCTGTCTTTACTCAGCTTGATGGAGCTCAGGTGGGGAAGGAAAGGGTGTTGCATCTCACTCTGGAAGGCACAGTACATTTACAGTGTTTTCATGCCCATCATTGGAGTATATATACTTCAGTATTAAATGTCATTCAGAATACAATAGAATAAATTTAAGCTCTAGAGAGCATCTGCTGTGGTCTCAGGATTGGAGTCTCATTATGAAGGGGTGAGAGTAAACCAGTGTATGCTGTTGACCCTTGTTGTGGACGTGTGCTCCCAGCTGTGTTGTGTTCGGACTCCTCCGGTGTAGTACAGTGGTCCAGGAGACTGTCCCTTTCCAACAGAGGCTGATAGGGCTAATGTGTGAATGGTACATGTTTGAGTTGTGTGGTGTCTTGTATGGACTACCCTGTGTGGGACTACTGAGTAGTATATAGATTGATAGACTAGAGTATTATTATATTTTGCTTTGTTTGATGTAAAGGGTTCTCCTTAAAAATGCATTAATAACCCCACCACAGTTATCTATAGGTGGAAGTTACGAATGAAATCTGGGGTTAGAGCATGGTATCACATATTGGGTTTCCTTCAACTGTTGACCTTCAGACAATTTTTTTTTTTTCTATGTAGAAAGGACACTGGCCAAGGGCAACAAAAATCCAATAAAAAAAAATGCCCACTGAAATGCCAGTCCCATAAAAGGGTCAAAGCAGTGGTCAAAAATTGATAAGTGTCTTGAAATCTCCCTCTTGAAGGAATTCAAGTCATAGGAAGGTGGAAATACAGAAGCAGGCAGGGAGTTCCAGAGTTTACCAGAGATAGGGATGAATGATTGAGAGTACTGGTTAACTCTTGCATTAGAGAGGTGGACAGAATAGGGGTGAGAGAAAGAAGAATACAGCACATCATAAATACAGCAGTGATGTCACATGAACAGATGGACTGCCCTTGATCAGGACCAGTCTCCCATGGACCTACTTGGACTAAGATATAATCATCTTTCTCAGGTTCACATGATGACAGAACTGATGCAGAAATTTGTGCTGGTGGGTGAGAGTGCTGGGTCAAATGCCGCTGTCAAGCAGGTGAAGGTGGTGACCTCTGCCCCTCCCCCCACCCCAGCTGGCACACTCACCGTCACTCTTCATGTCATGCAGGACACCTCAGCAGCCCTCGCCTGTAAGCCCACTCTTGTCCAACCTGTAACACATTTATGAAGTTCACACATATATTTTTAAATGTTGAGTAATTTTGTAAATTTTATTTTTAAATGTTGAATAATTTTGTTGTAAATGTTAGTCATTTTTCTAAAGTAATGCCATTGATTATATTCTAAATCAACTTGACATGAACTTCTTTTTTAAATATACACTTCTTGTCAGTATTTATTTTAGTTTTGTCAAATTTATTTAGTTATAATAATAAAAGTTGGTTATTTTCAGCTAACTAATAATAAAAGTTGGTTATTTTCAGGTTAGCTGCATGTCATTTGAGAAAGCATCATTTTAGTAAAAATTTGAAAAGCACCAACTTGAGCTTACTGGACAGATATATGATATTTGGCTGCCAAGGATAATCATATTGTGCTGAGATTTGTTTATCGTAAAGCATACTGGGTCTATATATATTTAACATTTTTTAACTGTATTCTTTTTAACTATATTCTTATCTTTGTGTCAGGAACATTAATGCTGGTTAAAATTATATAGCTCATGCTTGTTGAATATTATCTATTGAGATGTGCATGAGGATTATTGATCATGGATGATGACAACATACCTTATGTTGCAGGTGTGACACAGCAGGAAAAGCGTCGAGGTGCCTCCCTTCTAGACAAACCAAAGATGATGCTTCTCCAGGACTGTGGTGCCAACCTGTGCCTCACACTGGATGACCTTGGCCCTGGCTGGCGCATCAGACCTGGCCACCAGTACAAGGTTAGGACAACTTTCAGCTTATTAAACAATAAACTGTATTAGTGTTGGTTGTATTGGTGGGGCCAAGAATGTGTGAATATGTAGTGCCTTATGAGTGATCCCATATGGGATTTCTAGCCTGGTATATCAATATGTAGATAGCTTTTGGTAACAGTCACCTGCATGCTCTCTTATCAGATGGTCATTATGGAGTAGAGATGGAAGACAATTGTGCTAATTTAATCAGCAGAATTTTTAAGGATGCAGCTGCAAAATCCCCATACAGTGGATGCATATTATTACTGTAGAATAGTTATTGTAAGTAGTGTTGTGCAATACCTAAAATTTTAACAGTTGTTGTAAGTAGTATTGTGCAGTACCTAAAATTTTAACATGTTAAGGTTATTATTATTTTGGCTTTCATTTGTAGGTTACTTAAGTCCGCTTGTAATATGTATTACTTCTCTTCTCAGGAAATTTCCTTTGAGAAACTGTGGGGTGCGAAGAATGATCCTGTGAGTATATCCTTCACTCTGGAGAGAACTGAAGGATCCTCAGCTCCTCTGGCCTGCAGGATGGTGGCACAGCAGAAAGGATCCTCCACTCACCGGCAGGTCATCAGAATCAACTCTGATTTCCCCTACGCACCAGTGACAGCCTCCCCAGCACACCTTGCTCCAAGAACCTCCACAGGTACACTACTGTCATGGCTGTCCACAGTGTCACTCCTAGAGGATTTGATTTCATTCCTTAAGGAATTTCATTGCCAGTATCTTTTTTAATTAAACAGTTTATCGGAAAGGCATAATCCTCACACCTGAATGTGCAGTTTTTGTAGCATCATACAAAATAACATTCAGAAACAAGCTGAAAAAAAATCCCATTACACTTATGATACTCAGAACAGCTAAATCTGGCTGGGATAGCAGAATGTGAATGTGATGATGGTTTTCAAATAGATATAGAAAAATGTGTAGGATAGAAAATGTGTAGGGTTTGTAATTCCAGACAAGTGTGCACTGTGGCACCGAATACAAACAAACCATTGGCTTGCCACAAAATGGTCAGTCCATGACTTGCTCCAGTAAACTGACACCCATTCCTCAAAGGACAAAAGGTGTACATACAAGTACTTTACAAAATTAAGATCTTGAGGAATGAACATCAGTTACTAGTGCAAGTCATGGATGGTTCTCAGGCAAGACTGAATGATTCATAAATGATCCGTTTAGTGTCATGGTGACCACTTAAATCACTCTGTATAACAAGACGCAAATCTTCATTTTTTACATTTATTGTAAGACAAATTTGAAAACTGAGGAACAATGCAATGTATCCTCTGCCAGAAGGTTAGTTTCTTCCTCAATTCTCCTTCCCCATGAAAAAAAAATTAGCTTAGCTAGCTGTGTTGAATCTACATTAATGTGAGGGAAATATGCAACAGCACTCAAAGATTGTGGATTACACAAGTCACACCACTCCTGTTTGTTGATTGACTTCTGGATTGTCACGCCTGTTGCTGTGGCCAAGGCTGCATCTTACCACTCTGCTTTACATTTGTATCTGCCATATTTTTCCCCAATATTTTTATATCACAAAACTTATTTCATATGCATTCTAGTGATATTCAACTTGAAGAAAATGTAATTGACATAATTTATAAACTAATAATATTTTAGTTATGACAGTTTATAAACAAATATTATATAGTTATGACATTTTATATCATTATATCACCAGTAAATTCTTATCTAGAAATTTTTATTGTGAGATGAGAAATCTAAAGCATATAAATGTGAGGCAGACCAGGGTGGAGCAGCCTAGGCCACTTCTACAGGTGTGATGTCATTACCCATATACCAATCACTGAATAGCAGAAGCAATTGCAAGACATGGACTCTGAAAGTCTTTAAATTTTTTTTACACTTATAATCCAGAATTAAAAGTGTTTAGGCACTGAGTGCTATTGTATGTCCACCCTCACACCAGTGCAGATCAATGAATGCATGCTACTGAATAATGTTTATGGAAAACAAGAATTGAAAAAATTAACTTCCTGGAAGAAAGTATACACATTGTGGATGAGCTACAGTGTTTCTTACTCCACTGGCTACCATCCTCTCAACAGTCTGAAATGAAGAGATTGTAGTAGTTCTAAGCTCTAAAAAATACCACAATAATATCCTAGCTATATGGGACAGGGCCAGGCACATTTTCATTGCACAAATGAAGGTGTGGAGATAAAAGTACTTGAGGACTGTAAGGAGAGGCAAAAGAAGCAGATATTAAAATAGAATTATTAGTAGCTTTCTATTCAGTCAAAATAAAAGGTACATCTTAACTTTTGTTGTTATGGCTGCTGTAAGGTTCTAGCTCAGCTAGCTTAATATTTTAATATTATACAAGTGACTGAGTAAGCATTATGTTAATGAAAATCCACCTTGGTACCAGTGACATCTAGCAGTGGCTTTTCCTCCCTGGTGGAGCTGACCCCTGAGCCTGGAGTGTTCCGCCTGCCACAGCGACTGCGGTGGGAGCTGTGCCGCTGCCTTGACCCACCCAATGCCCGGGGCAATGACTGGCGCATGCTTGCTGCCCGGCTAAATGTGGACAGGTGGGTCCTGAAGCATGCCTCACACACTTCTTGTGTCCCTTGGAGTTAAATTTAGAGTTGTACACAATTTTTGTATTAATAATATATATTGATTTTATTTAAAATTCTATCTATATTATTGCAAAAAAACTCACACTAATTTCTTGAGAGGCTGTAGTGAGTGACTGGTTTGTAAACAATGTGGGGACATACTGTGGAGAGAGAGATTCTTACTTGCACCACCCATTTTTTTCTAGCCTAAAGATGCTTCCAGTTAAACATTTTATGAGCTTATATATTCTTGACCATTGTATCTTTCATTCAATACACACATCTCACATGATATATAAAAACAATTATTCTTTCATATAAGTACTTATTCCATCACCTAACCACACTCTTCTCCTTTGTATTGCACTTCCTCTCATCTCCTAATTCTTATTTTACACAATCCAAGATATTATTCTCATTCATTTTCTCTCCCACTTGAGTTTTCAACTTCCCAAAATAAAGTTTAACATTATTACTTTCTCCTTTGAAGACAATCCCTTCTCTTTACTTTCATCTTCTGTCTTTTGCTCACATTAAATTCTTAACATCTGGCAAACAGAATATGTTCATCAACTCTTCACTAATAATAATTCCTGAGTTAAGAATAGTAAAAAGTTGGAGGCACTTTCAGAAAAAAACTCAAGTAGAGGCTAGAACCAAACTCTAGTACAATGAATGAGGCATAATTTATAAGCACTACTGATTGTATCATACCAAGCAGATCTGTTGGTTTGTTGCTTACTGTCAAGTTTAAGAAAATGTATAATATATTAGCAATGGGAAGGTTATAAAATAACCAAAATTTTGCAGGTACTTGAATTATTTTGCATGCAAGGAGAGTCCTACAGAGCACATCTTGGACCTGTGGGAGGCTCGGCACAGGGAACCCAATGCAGTCACCGACCTCCTCAATGTGCTGCGAGTGATGGGTCGGCCCGACGCCGCCCACATCTTGGAGAGCCATGCTGGTGCTTGGATATGAGCAAGTCGGTGACCATCAGCAGAGGAAGTGCTCAGTTCGTCTGTCTGTGCCACAAGACACTGTAAACCTGTAAAAAAGATATAACAAATAAGCACTTGGATCTAGAAGTTCCTTTCTCATGACTGTGTGAGATTTCTCACTAATAAAAAATTAGAGCATGAGGTGTGTGAATTTCTCTTGAAAATTTGTGTGTTAGTTCTGGTCCAGTACTGTTTTTGTGGAAAGTACATAATTGGAGTGCATTTTGTGTTCATATATGTGCCTGTACTTGCCCTCAACAGTGTGCTGAGACTTGTGCATTAAGAAGGGTAGTGACTCATTTCCTGATATGTAAAGACAAATTTACCAGTGCAGCTCAAGCAAGTATGAATGAACATCACTTTATTGAAAATAATAGCAAAGAAAGGGTTCACATGAAAAGTAAGGTGGTCCTAATGAGTATTTGAGTGCAATATACAAATAAAGTAGCAAAGCTGCAGTGAATTGAAGTGAACATTGCAGGGGCCCCAAATTGTGCCATACTGAGTGGACACTGACACCATCAAGAAGCAATTGACTGACTTCAGAAAAGCCTGATAGTTGACAATACCACGAGCTTTCTGATCTTGTGTTGTGTAGAGTTTTTAGATGACATTGGTAAAGAAGTAGCTGTTATAATTGGATTGTATTAAGTGTTCAAGTCAGTTCGTCCATGTTTGTTTAGGATACCAAGCCTGGTAGATGTTACCTCTCCTTAAGATATTTATAACTGTGAAGAGCAGAAGAGAGAGATGCACGGCTCTGCCACATCTCTATTGTTATGATCATCTTGGTCAATTCTTTTTAATTTTGTACATAGATAAAGACTTTGTTCAAAATGGATTAAGAGGGCTGATAATAATAAGATATTGAGTCATGGAAGTTGTATAGTTTATTTATTTACAAATTGTGTGATATTGCCATAAATTACTCTAAGAGACGTCATGAATGCAGTGGAGGAGGCAAGATGAGTCACTGCTCGAACTGAAACAGTTGTGTTTACTGTTGACAGTGGCCAGTGATTCATGTCTCACTCATTTGGGAAGAAGAGGACACTGCTGCAGTCAATTGATAATCAAGTGCATTAATTGTATACTGCCTTTTTTTTCATGGTATCATTGAGGCTACTCATGGTGGTGAAACAAAAGTGGTTTCACTTATCGTGGATCAACTTGCCAGTCAGCATTTTTGTATTTTAGTAAGTCTTGAAAGCTACAACTTCATGTAGCAGTGGACCACGGACTGAATACTTTTGGGCCTGGTGATGGTCTTCAAGCTGTGACTGCCACGTGTTACAGAAAGTCAAGATTCAGGCATCAGTGAGTGTCTGGCAGCCTTTGGCCCTGAGCCACGGATCCCACTCTTATTGCACGTGCATGTGCGCACGCGCACACACACACACACACACACACACACACACACACACACACATACATAATTCACTGGTTGGTCTGTTTTTCAACACCATATCCCATTGTAAGCTGTCTCTTATTTAGTACTAATAGTGTAAGTACCAAAAGTGACACTTTGTGTCTCTTATGTCTGAGGCAGTTCTGTTTGACTTTATCACAAGAGTAATTAAATCATAGGGGAGCAATACTAAGGCAAAATTGTTAGAGAAACCTCGTCATGATAGAACACTTCAAGCACAGAAGGAACCTCAACAAGGGAGGCACTATAGTTCCCATACACTCTCACATTATCCTCACTCTCACTCTGGACCAACACTGCTCCATAGTCATTGCACAACTTCCATACTCACAATGGAAATGTTTTACTCTATTATAACATATATATATGTGAATAAGAAGTTATTTAGGGAAAGTAATTATATACTGTTGTGCTTCATAAGAGCATCATAGACACCAGTGTTAGCTAACGTTTTCTGTCCCAAATGAAATCACAAGACATTCATCTTCATTTTGTACATTGTGTCAAGCGAAAGTTAGCAGTATTCAACACATTGCATGGATAGAAGCTAACCAGATGCATGGAAAGGAAGCTGATGTGTCATGTTTGATTACTACAGTCCAGAGTTGATGTGTAACAAGTCTTGTAAAGGGTGAATGAAAAAGGCCAGTTAGGGTGGGGAGTGAGGGGCCGTGTGGCGGTGTGTGTGGGGCATCAGCGCGTCCCAGCACCGTCCAGCTATGCAGCAGCCCTCTATGCATGACAGGTGTACATTACTGCTGTGTGTCATGTACATCCACACAACACGCGAGGTTTCTCAAGAAGTTTCTTGTGAAAAAAAAAAAAAAAACAAAGGTACTAAGGAAGAAATCTTGACAAACTGTTCGCACTCTGCATTTTTTTGGGAAGTTTAGACAGGATGAGCATGGACCTTAACTTTCAAAACACAAGTAAACATAGTTCTCATAGTGTTCCTATTACTGTTGAAATCTATATTTGTTACTTTTGAATCCAATTTGTTCTGGGTACCAAAGATTTTGCTCTATTTCAATATTGCCATTGGTGATTTTTTTCTTTGTGTTCAGTCCATGCTTGAATAAAGTAAGGTTGGTCAAGTCAGCTCCCAGTGAGTAGGGCTTTAAAAACACATGGGCTAAGAGTGACAAGACAATTGAATGACCAGTTAGCTGCCTTATTTTCTGAATGTGCAGGAAAACCTCTTAATAAGTGAAGAGAGTAAGATGGTCTTCCTAGTTTGATTCAAGTGGATAAAATTCATCCCCTTTTACCAAAATTTGAGGCAACATGTTTGATACAGTCATAAAAGATGATTTTCATGTTGTTTATATGAATTTTCTATGTACAGAGATAGAGAAGAGCTTTTTTTGTAAATAGTCTTCCTTGGAGTCTCAGAGAATAACTTAGGAAAGAGAAAGTTGTAACTGTGACCCTGAAACAATCCGGTCAAGTTTTGTTACAGCAAGAGTTTTTTCCCCTCATATAATTTTCATGTTCTCTATGTAGCCCGCATCATGCTCTGACCATGCTTGCTGCAGCCCATCTTTTGTTTCACTGCTTGGCTTCTTACACTTCACTTTTTAGTCCCAAGTTTTACAGGAGTGTTTGCCCCTTTTTATGTATATTATAAGCTTATTGCTCATATTTTCTCTTAACTAAGTGCACAGTAATTTTTGAATGTAAATCATGATTTTGCAAATCAATCAGTGATTGATGTGTTAAAAATGCATTCTTTTTGTTATTGTGCAATACATAAAAAATGGAAATTTTTTATGGGCTGTATGTGTTATTTACAGCACTTTTTCTTTAAATCAAGACAAAATGATGTTTTAGCACATTATAAATTGAAGACATGGTCAGAGTCTTGTGTGTTTTGCTGGTGCTTCCACTGTTACACAAGCCGTTCTTCCGTGAGACTCCAGTGGAGGATAAAGCCATATATACAGAGACAATAAAGGCAATTTTGATGTATGTTGTACTTTACTTTATCAGAAACTGTTACCAAAATATACGAAAAGGGCTCAACTAGTCTATCCTCTTACAAGTCAACACATCCATCCATTAGTGAAGAAAAGCAGTTTTCATACTGGTAAAAGTTAGATATGAAAAGATATGGCTGAAAACTCCCCAAATTTTATCTCTATCTTTTCAGTGGCTATCATATCATCTGAGGAAACAAAGCATTGCAAATACAGATGCATTTTTATGAAGTCTGTTTATAAAGCATCTGACCTTAGATCAAGGAACAAGAAGTGGCATATGTTTTGTGTTCCAACTCTAATTTCGTAACTGTGTCCATTATGACCTTGTGTACTTGGCACATCAGTTCTACTGCTGGAAACATTTCTGGAAGTCCTGATTTGGAACATGTCTCATCTCTTAAGTAGGCAGCCTTTTAGCAGCATCTTCAGCTTAGGGAACAGATAGAAATCACAGGGAAGTAAGTGTGGAAAAGTAGGGAGTCTGGGAAACCTGAAAACTTTGGTCTATATATATATATATATATATATATATATATATATATATATATATATATATATATATATATATATATATATATATATATATATATATATATATATATATATATATATATATACTATGGTGCACCAGGCCAGCAATCCCACATGGGTGGCATAAACAAAGCACCACAAATTCACACACGCATCATTAACACACTTAGCCCTGTTGGGCACCAGTGGAAAGGAAAATTCTCATGGACCACTGTATTATACCCCAGGAACCCAGGCACAGCACAGCAGGCCACACACTCCCACAACATGACCTGACAGTATACATACACTAGTTTATCCTTCCCCATCATAATGAAACTGTTCCCTACCCCTTTGGTACTCTACAAAAGATTCTGGAATGGATGCAAAGAATGACACAGGATCTCTGAGAGTCAGGCAACTGCATCATGACAATGCCTAGCCCATTCTTTCCACCTCATCCAGGAGATCTCAGCCAGACACCAATTTCCTCAGATTTACACACAGCTCTGTGATTTCACGCTATGTCCAAAGCCAAGGATGCTGCTGAAAGAATTCCAATGAGAGAAGCTGTCACACAAAATGTTATGGTGGCTGTCAGATGTAAGACTACCAGAAAGGTTTCCAGCAATAGAAGGACTGATGGGCTAAGCGTGTGGAGTAACAAAGAGCCGACTGTGAAAGGCATGGGTCAGAAACCAAAAAAGGTAACTTTTGTCCCTCATCCTGAGATCAAATACATTTTAAACAGACTTTGTATCTGTGCACCAAGACAATATTTCCTGTGATGGAGCAGCCAGGATGAGACACCACACTTAGGGATTTAGGTCATACTAGGTTAAGTAATTACTGAGGGGGGGAAAACCTCAAGTAGGAGATAATGTTCAAGTGAAACAGGTCTGGATGTAAATGACTAAAGGGGAAAAGGTTCAAGAAGTGAAAGTTCCATACGCCTGCAGCTCATCCCTTATACTCATCACCTAACATTCTCCCCATTGACTAATCCCATTTATAGGGTGATACTGTGATGTCCAGCTTGGAGGATCATAGATACACAGGGAAATTAATCTAAACGGGGGAAAATTCACAGTGAGAGGCAACCTCACCCAAGAGCAAACCACATCATGCCATTATGATGTGTTACCAGTCAAGCCACAAAAGGCCACCAAGGCTCACGGGTGGTCATGGATCTGCCTCAACTGTCCTGGCAGTACACAATGGAGGGCAGAGCTTTGTTACCATTTTATGCCACTCCATCAATATTAAGGACTTTATAGAATATTTGTTACACAGAATTACTTTACAAGAACATGATGTGTTTGTCTCAAAGTAACATGTAACAGCAGCCCTCCTCTCCTTAGATTCTTCCTTAGTCATATTGAATGTTTAAATTCCATCTCCATGCTTTGAAATGGGTAAAGTGGCACTTGACATCATAAAGCTCTAGAAGATAGTGAATATTCTTTGTCAGAAATTAACAAGAAAATCATTTTGATGATTATTCATTTGGCCCCTCTCAACACTACACTGTGTAACCCCCAGTGATGAACCTTCACTGTACTTATCCTTTCCTATGCGGATGCAGTACCTCATTACCCCAGGTTCATAAACTTTTTGGATATGGAGCCAGAGAGAGAGAGAGAGAGAGAGAGAGAGAGAGAGAGAGAGAGAGAGAGAGAGAGAGAGAGAGAGAGAGAGAGAGAGAGAGAGAGAGAGAGAGAGAGAATTACATGGATTTCTATAGGAAGGAGTCATATTTAGATCGGAGTAAATTATGTTGAAATACAAATGTGCCAGTAAGATGAGCATGGAAACAGTTTATATTAGACAGCTACATAATCTAACCCAGTTCCAACATAATGCAACTTAACTTCACCTATCCTAAAATTAGTTGGGATCCCTAATATTCATACGATCCATACACTTAAAAACACTTGTCACATACCGTTCCTCAGTTACCTTCGTAATAGTGCTGCTCAGGCTGTGGCGATGTAATTTGTTCTGTCAAGTCACTCTAAGCATCGTCCAAGGTACACTCCACGAATCACGATTCCATATCACCATCTGGCTTTGCTGGCGGGCAATATTTTCCTTCTTGTAGCGCCTTGCCATCGTCCTCAAGAGTAACTCCCGCACGCCTCGCCGGAGACTCGCCGTGCCAGCTCTTCCAAACTAGCGGGTAAGAAAAACAATCAGACACACATGGAAAATTATCATGGTAATTAAAAGAAAAAAGAGTAAACATCATAATCCACATACTACTGCACTTGCTCAGCGGGGACATAAACAACTGGGGAAAGAGAACTACAACAGCACCACCACGCTCGGCGCCGGACGTCAGAAACAACACAAGGATGGGAAAGATTATGCACTCTGAATCCCACTTGCTTCGAATATCTCTAACTGCTTCGATCGTTTATTCAGTACGACTCAATAGCTGACAATCTCTTGTTTCATGATCGTTAATGGTACTTAAAAAATGCCATAATGACGTGAATTTTGCCTTACGGAAACTATAAAGAATCCTAAGGCAGCATTTTCTTCTCAAACAACTACCTAATGATTAATATTGCGTAATAAAATGTACACTAAACATTAAACCAATCAATTTGAGAGAAAACAGGGTAAATTTGCAGTTTCAACCAATACTCCCATCCTCTGTCTTTTTCAGTAAAGCCAGCAAACAAAGGGGCTGGGTGGGGAAAACCAAAATGAGGCTTTTTTGACATTCCTGAAAAGTCTTAAGGATGACAAACGGCATATTTCGAAACGAGAAATTTTTACACTATCCTATCGTAACAGACCTAATCTATTCTACCTAACTCTAACCAGGGCGGGGGGCTTCGCCCTCCCACCCCCGGATCCCTCCTTGAGGTCACTAAGCTAATTTAATATAATTTAATCCAACTTCCTAACTCCTTCCCCCAATAAGGTAAAGTAGCGTAACATATGTAGACTTCTACATTCTGTTAGTCATCACTACATACCAAGAATAATTACTTAACGTAAAATACCTTGAATTTGATGGAACTGGCGGTAAACTACCAGTTCGTATTGTTACACCAGGGGTATGGGTGTGGGTGGCAACACTGTTGGAGGTGGCAGCACTTGGAGAGGCGGGAAAAGAGAGAGAGAGAGGGAGAGAGAGAGAGAGAGAGAGAGAGAGGAGACGCGTGGCCCGAGAGGAAGCGAGCGTGTGCTTGCCTGCTTTGGAAGTGTTTCCCTGCCTGTTGAGTGCCTGTCGTTCCCTGGAAGACTTGTGGTGCCACTGTGAACTTGTAAAGCAGTGTACTTGCGGAGGATTTGTCAATAAACCTAGGAAATAGTGGCCGTGTTTTCCCTTGTGCCCCGGCCTCGTGTGTGTGTGCCTTGTCCCGCCGTTCCGAGTGTGACTTATTTGAGGCCCCGCTGCTCTAGTTTCTCGACCCGTGCCCGTGTGGATAATACGCCCGCCCGGAGTGAGGGGTGGGCGCAACAATATATTCACAGCCAGCACACGTCTTCCTACCGTAGCCATGGTCTAACTGACGTAGCACAGTCGCGGGTGCTGCTTCCTCCTCAAAACACACGTGCCTATTTGTGATTGGCCAACAAATTTCCGTGTGACCTGATTCACAGCAGGTAACCCCACGTTATCATAGTTCTTAACACGTGACAACGTCACGTCGCCATCGCGCATGCGCACCATTGATAATAAACATACGAACACTCAGTATGCTACGAGAGACGACAGGTGGTGGATCTAAGTTAGAATTGACTTAAACCTTCGAAATTATCATTTGAAGTTGGTATTAATTTTCGACAGGGTAACATGGGGTTAGAAATCCTCCAAACAGTGAGATGTAGACCCTGCGAAGGGCTATAGTTACACACTGTGTATTGGTTGAAACTGCAATAATACCGAAAACAGCAAGCAAGCGTAAAAAAAAAAAAAGAAAAAAAGGCCACATGAACTCAACTTACTCAGAATACGGAATGCAAACAACTTGGAAATAGTGTCATAAGTTGCCTTTCCTTCTCTTTCCAACTGTAAACGCTAATTATGACAGTTGTATATGTGGGTTAGTCTCTCAGCTTGTTTTCAGAGCACTGATCATGTAATCACAAAGACCGATCCTTTCCCGATAGCTAAGCGTAGAAGTTAAATACCACCTACGTAGTTCACTGCCACGCCATACAGAGAACATGTTTGTACATATGGAAATATATATTTCAAGTGCACACTGAATATTATTTAGAAAATAAAGGCAACACAATCGATCTGAAAAAAAGGCAACTTTTGGCTTTCTCTTGGCAACTGGCATCCCCCCCCCCCTCTCTCTCTCTCTCCCCGACATAAAAAAAAAAAAAAAAAAAAAATCGTCAGTTTCATGTAAACACCCTGACCGCTGAACAGAAGCCGCCACCATATTCAAACACTGCACCTCGATACTGATCCGAAGCGTGCCCCTCACCTGGTTAACTATCATGCATAAATCCTTAATAATGTATCTAACAAAACGTTAACAATGCACTAACTTATTTACACAACAAACCACAGCATTAATCACAAGCATGGTAAAAAAAGCATGGAATCACACACAAGCCAGACACAACGCAGGATAGCCAGGTTGACAATAGTGTATCATAAGCTAGGGAGGAAACAACAAGCATTACAAAATCATAAATTAGCGCACGTTTTCTTACCACCACTAACGTGGCAAACCACTGACTGCACAACACTACTAACACTAACCTAACTCACCTAAGGCAGAGAACAGCAAGCAATAGAGAACCATAAGCTAGCCTGCCTTCTCCTTCCATCACCTAGAGCACTCTGAACTCTGGGTTGGGAAACTTCAATATTTTTTTTATAAATTTACCCATAACAACCATAGGCCCATTAAGTCTGCCATTTTGTTATCCTCTCCCACGTAACACACCGCGTACACGCACCAATCTGTGACGTTTTATATCTCTACTAAATAAAATTAAAGCTTTGGAAATTATTAGCACCTGAAACTGAACTTCACAGAGAAATTGTGGAAGGGTGTGGGGGAGAGGCATTAGCACTGATGGTTTTGTGAGCATAGGATGTAGATACTTAAGGTTTTAAAGACAGGTAACTACCACTAAGATATTATTTAGGTTTTAAAGACACGGTAAGTACTACTGAGATCACATTTATTACTAATCACTCTATACAGTAACATGTACATTATTGTGGTTTGGGTGGTTCACTGCATGATTACATACTATTATATAATTCTCTTACTTCACGCTGCTCTTGCTCCTGTACCCACCCAAGATAGCCATGAATATATTTGCACTGTGAGTGTGTGTTGCACAAGTTTCAGTGAAAATATCAGTCCGTCAGTCAGTCGTTTTCTTTCGGCGACTTCCCCCCCCTCCCCTCTCTCTCTCTCTCTCTCTCTCTCTCTCTCTCTCTCTCTCTCTCTCTCTCTCTCTCTCTCTAAATTCAACCACATTTATGACACTGACTCGAAATATACCACATGGCAGAAAAATATGAGCGAAGTGTTGCTTAATTAAATCAAATATACGAGCACACAACAATACCTAAATCATATTATAAAAATTAATATAGGATAACACATCTTAGTCATAAAGACTCTCTGGTCTATATTACACGTACTCTATTTACATACTAAGAGCACAGTACTTGTTTTGGTAATTATTTTTTTTTTTTTCTCTCTCTCTCTCTCTCTCTCTCTCTCTCTCTCTCTCTCTCTCTCTCTCTCTCTCTCTCTCTCTCTCTCTCTCTATCTATCTCTCTCTCTCTCTCTCCTTCCTTGACCTTGTTGGAGTTTATATTGCAAAAAATATCTGTAGCAGACTTTACTTTGATTTTCTTTTTTATCACCTAAGAACAAAGCAAACATGATTCTCACTCTCTCTCTCTCTCTCTCTCTCTCTCTCTCTCTCTCTCTCTCTCTCTCTCTCTCTCTCTCTCTCTCTCTCTCTCTCTCTCTCTCTCTCTGATCCATGAGGACGAAGAAAGGAAGAAAGGTATGCAAGAGAGTAAGGAAAAGACTAATTACTTGCTGCTAACACCTAATGACCTTATATAACAACACACACACACACACACACACACACACACATCTAATGACCCTCAGTGGACATGCGGGAGAAGCAGCACCATTTTCTTGTTCCACACTCTAGCTGTAATGCAGGATAATATGCCATTACGAAAAATACCCATATTTAACCCACCTCCTCTTTCCTTCCTCCTCTTTTCCTTTTCCTTTTCCTTTTCCTCTTCTTCCTCCTCCTCCTCCTCCTCCACCTCCTCTTTGTGCTTCCTCCACTCAGACTCGCATTTCGAACGGTTCGTCTGGTCATTAAATAAACAGAAAACGCAATGCACGCTAAGGATTTACGAGGGAAGGGAATACTTTTAAACCCATCACTGAGATTCCCTGCATCCCGGTGAGACGCTTTCGATATATTTACTATTCTATTTGTCCTTCTTACCCAATTTTTTCCGCGTGTCATGCACTCGTATTTTCTTGTTAAATCAATGTGCTACGAACACTTAAACATTTGAGTGGGAAGACGTCTGGAGCTTTGTAGTCGAAACATTTGATACAATATTGCTGCTTCAGCCGGCGTTTCGTTGCCGGATTACTCGCTTCAGTGTTCTACCAGCTTAGTATCCCTCTTATGGTTCCATTAGAGAAGCTTGAGAAATGTACTATTAACTTAAAACTATTGCTTGTACTTTGAGCTATCCAATACTTCGATTCGATTTCAATGTGCCCTTTTCCAACACAATTAATGCTCTACCAGCCCTACGTATTTTTATATGATCTTAAGCTACTGTAAAAAAAAAAAAAAAAAAAAAAAAATGGAATAATACACAACATTTCATCCTATTTTTGTGCTTTGAGCTGCTTAGTGCTTCAATCTACCCTCAGTATTCCTATTATACCCATCACCTTTTAAACCAATCAACCTTCAACCAGTTTCTCTCAACAAGACCATGAATACTAGATTATAGAAAAGCCGGGACAACTTACTACCATTCACACTTCATTACTTGTGTTTTGAGCAGCTCAGTAACTTTAATCTGACTTCAATGTTCCCGATTCTCTCCGTCTCTCCTTCCCTACTTCCCTCCTAGTCGTCTCCACTCACTGCCCGGTTAATTCATACAACTCCCAAGGCTCCAGCTCTCCTTAAAGTCATCATAAGGTGTGTGGTCGTAATGGGAACAACTTCACATCAACCCCGTAAACCACTCCACCAGAATAAGGAAGGATGCGAAGAGGAGGAGAGGCAGGGGGAGGGAACTAGAAGGGAGGAGGGGGAAGAGGAAATTAAAATATGTAAAAGAAATCTGCAAAGGTGTATTAAAAAGAGTGGGAGCTTAGGCAAGAAGGTGAGGGTTGTGAATTTCTTTTAGGCGCCGTAAATGTTCTGGGCCGAGCCTGCGCGTTATTACAAGCAGGGGCAGTGGAGGCGATTTCATTTCCAGTGGGGGGGAAGAAATTCTTATAAGGAAATTTCGTAATGGGACGGAAGAGGAGAAAAATGAGCGGAAGTGTGTGTGTGTGTGTGTGTGTGTGTGTGTGTGTGTGTGTGTGTGAGTGTGTGTGTGTGTGTGTGTGTGTGTGTGTGTGTGTGTGTGTGTGTGTGTGTGTGTGTGTATGTGTGCGTGTGTGTGTGTGCGTGTGTGTTTCCACTATTAAGGATGTTATTTTTTTTACGAATATTTGTTAAAAAATAAACAAAAAAAAAAAGAAAACATTACCTCCTCTTGAAATAAAAAGTAGGAAAGAAAGCATAAACATTGAAACTACATGAACGAAAGAAAAACACACACACACACACACACACACACACACACATACACACACACACACACACACACACAGAAACCCTCTCCACCCCATTCCCCCACCGTAACAACACAGCACAACACAACACACGACATGAACGACTGACCACACACCAGATTTCAAAACGACTACATCTAAACATTATTACACTTTCCTGTCCATCGATTCTGAGCCCGTGCTGCTGCTGCTGCCGCTGCTGTTGCTGAGGGAGAATTTACGGCAAAGAAACTCGCGGAAATGAACTAGAAATTTATAGTAAGTAGATGGGAAACATTCAATAGGAAGAAAAGGAGGTCGCTTCAAAACGGTCAAGAATGTGGGGAAAAGAATAAACGATAATAAATAACAAGAGACATATAAATGGCAGAAAGAGAGAGAGAGAGAGAGAGAGAGAGAGAGAGAGAGAGAGAGAGAGAGAGAGAGAGAGAGAGAGAGAGAGAGAGAGAGGGGGTTTTGTTAAAGAGTAGGTAAAGAGGAGAGAGTAGGAAAGAATCGCTCCCCTTTACTCTCACATCTTCTGGTGCATTACTGAGGATGATTGCCGCAGTTGAGAGAGAGAGAGAGAGAGAGAGAGAGAGAGAGAGAGAGAGAGAGAGAGAGAGAGAGAGAGAGAGAGAGAGAGAGAGAGAGAGAGAGAGAGAGAGAGAATGTGTGTGTAATCGACAGACTGATGAACACACAGAAGGATAAGCAGGCAGGAAGACAAGAGACGGACAGGCAAGTTTGTATCTGTAAGAATTTGAAACACTAGATCATGGGGAACTTATTTCTGTCTATTGGCTGAAAACTATACATTTATATATTTTTATCATCATCATTATTACTAGTTTTATTATACTCATTGTTATTCCTACTCTTATTCCTACTACAACAACAACAGCAACAACAACACACAACAACTACAACAACAGCAGCAACAACAACAACAACTACTACTACTACTACTACAATTATCACCATTATTACAAACATTATTACCATCATTCTATTTACCTAAAAAGATAGCAAGTCGGATGCTGAATACGGTTTTTCCAGGAATTTTTATTTTAAAGCGAATATTGAAACTTTTATTTCGTCATTCTGTTCTATGTATTAATTTTCCTTTCTTTTTTTTTTATTTATTTTATTTTTTTTTTTTTTGGGGGGGTAAAGAGAGTGGGGCCAGTGCATAGGATGTGCTGCAAAACGCAACTCTTGATTATAACTATTATGTCTATTTCATACATATGTGTGTGTGTGTGTGTGTGTGTGTGTGTGTGTGTGTGTGTGTGTGTGTGTGATAAGCTGGACAAAAAGCTCGCCTTTAATTAACTCAATACAGACACAGTGACGCCAGAATATCCCACTAGTTTTTGCTAGACGTGGCCTAGAAATTCTGACTTTTATTGTCCACGCAAGCATTATTCAGATGATAATTTTTCTTGAAATAAATAGATAAATAAACACAGCACATAACACATGGTAGCCCTTTGAGACAGCATATCCAGAACATAGTATCATCTTATACCTAAAATACTCCACCATTTGCTTAGATGGCCTTTAGCACTACACCTTCCCACACGCAAGACACTTCTATATGTAAGCAGCACTTGCTAATTCGCACACATGAGATTCTACACCAATACCCCGTAAGAGTCTATTTCACCCGTACCTCAAACGGGCTTCTCATACCAACACCTTTTTATACACCTATTATAGAATGCCACAAAACACTACATTTTCCCATACTCAAGACACTTCAGTCCACCACTTAAATGACGCCTTAGACCCAACATCACCACCCCGTTCGAGTCTATACATCACAAAGGTTTCTCATACTCACACCTATTTAACTATTACAAAATGTTAAGGGATGTGATCACTGTACTGCACTTGAGTTAACTTCACTAATAGCCAATCAGAGTTCTCGATCCTATTGGGGTACTGCAGCTCCCGGTTGGCCGCCGCGAGTGTGGATCCCTGAGCTTCGAACTTCTGGCACTGCTCCACAACTCCGCCGCCCCCCGAACCATCAGGGACTTTAGTATGTCTGTCGTGCAGGAGAAGAGGTCGCCTAGGACGTATGGTAGATAGCAACACCGCCCTGCCTCCATCTCCCTGCTTCCATCACTACGTCACTCACTATTAGCGTTTTCTTCTGCTTATTTCATACATAAATTTGAATCAATTTAGTACTGACACGGTTATTCTTGAAAATCTTGAGTCTTAAGCTTATCTATCTACTTATCTATCTATGTACTTATCTATCTATCTACCTATCTACCTACATGTTAATTTTTCGGATCACCTGAAGATCCGCCACCCCAGCCGCACTCGGGGTGGCAGATCTTCAGGTGAGACAATCTGGGGTGGCGGATCTTCAGGTGATCCCATACTTTTAATGAAGTAAACTTTTTTCTGCATTTTTTATATCCACTCAGTTTTTTAATGCGTTCATGTTGTTAGGTTAGGTTAGGTTAGGTTAGGTTAGGCTAACCTAACCTAACCTAACCTAACCTAACCAAGTGAGAGAGTCGGGTGGCGGATCTTCAGGTGAGACAATCTGGGGTGGCGGATCTTCAGGTGAGACAATCTGGAGTGGCGGATCTTCAGGTGATCCCTGTGGGGTGGCGGATCTTCAGGTGATCCAATTTTTCTATCTATTTATCTGTTTATCCATCTATCCATCTACATATACAAGTTCCCATCAGTTTACTCAAGTCTGTATTTAAAACGTAATTTATTTGAATTTCCTGCTTTTGTTTGTCAGTTGAATGTTTCACCGCAGGGCATTCAATATTTACCTTTTGCTCATTTGTTCTTTTATACACACAACTTCTAGACATTCTTAGGATTAAATAATAAAAAAAAAATAATAATTCACACTGCATCTCAGAAAGTTAAACAATGTCCTACAAGATGTTAAATTTTCACGTCCAGCACAAAACCGCCCATGGAGAAAGTAATGAAAAAAAATAAATAAATAAATAAAAAATCAAGCATCCTTCCCCCCTCCCCCCCGCCACCGCCGGGCCGCCAGAAGCACAATCTTACGTGGTTTAAGGTGGCCTTTTGCACCACCACCAAAGTTTCCTAGGATACAGAAAATAATATGGAGGGAATTCTTACTTCTGGCAACAATGGCGTCGTATGTAAGCTCTTTATTCGCCTTAATGAGAGAAGTTCCGAGCAGACACACGCGGAGCCTGGACCACCGCCACGCCGCCGGCCACGCACCCATCAACTTAATATGAATAACTATTACTAAATTATACCGCAGACTTAAATATGCTCTGGCTTAAGCTTGGCTGCAAGAGGCAACTCGTAACGAGGGATAAGCGGGTTAAAATTAAGTTTATTCTGACTTAACTGAATTAAATCGATCTGCGACATGCCACACGTTAGAAGCAAAACAGTTTCCTTGTTAGTTTTTTTTACCAAGGCAAGAAGACGCTAAATCGTCGTGCGGTGAGGGACTTCTGGTTTACAGAAGTGGAGAAAAAAAATTAGAAGCGAGACCGTTTACTGGAGGCTGTTTACTAAGAGAATAGTTGTGCAATATACGTGACTACAGTCTTGTGGCTCACGAGTTTGCCGATAAATACAGAGGCGGGGTCGTTGTTATGGTTAATCCGGCGTGAGTTAGAGAAGTGGCTACTGTCTGCCGCCACTCCCTCTCCCCCACTCCCCATAGCGCTCTACTGTCACGCCTAATGAACTCTATTTCATAAGCATTTGGCTTCAGCAGTATTATATTCATGGCGCTAATTCTGTTATCACATGTAATAAATAGGTGTTTATGCAATCCATCACACGCAGTATAGATAAATGTTCCACGCTATTTCCGGGGGTTTGCCTCAAATTTAGTACTGACTTGGCATCGTCAGTTAGTTGGTGATCGACTCCCTCGTTTTGATTACTAGCTAATTCATCAGTAAGTTATTCCACCAATGACTTAATGTATGTTGGTGTGACTTCCTGCCGATACCATGACCTGCTCAGTTATTGGACACACACACACACACACACAAAGCACACTCATACTTCCCCATACAAATTAGGGTAAGCGCTCAGTAACTGGAATTACGTATTTTGATGTTTGTCGGGACGCATGTTCGGCGCTGGATAAACAAGCCTTCATTAATGCGAGGTCGACCCTAATGACGCCAATTTTTATCGGCTCCCGTAATTATGTTAATAGAGGGCAAGGGCTCAGCTAGGAGAGGGGAGGAGGGGGTGGCTGGACATTATTATAACGACACAGGATATTGACCAGCGCCGAGCTGCGGAGGGCGCGAGGCCTTGGGCGTGTTGATTAGCTGGCGGCGGCTGACTGCTGGCCAAGTGTTAGGCGGAGGCTGTGGTGGTGGTGGTGATGGTGGTTGTAGTGATGATGGTGGTGGTGGTGGTGGCGGCGGTGGTGGTGGTGGTGGTGATTATCTGTATTGATCTTGAGTGTTAATGATAAGAATGGTGATGATGGTGGTGGTGATAATAATGATGATGGTGATAGTTATTGTTTATTATCTATATAGTGAGCGTTAATGATGGTGATAATTATCTGTACTGATCGTGGAAGTTAATGATAGTGATGACGGTAGTGATGATGATGATGGTGGTGGTAGTTAATGTTGAGGATCACCTGAAGATCCGCCACCCCACAGGGATCACCTGAAGATCCGCCACCCCAGATTGTCTCACCTGAAGATCCGCCACCCCAGACTCTCTCACTTGGTTAGGTTAGGTTAGGTTAGGTTAGCCTAACCTAACCTAACCTAACCTAATCTAACCTAACAACATGAACGCATTAAAAAACTGAGTGGATATAAAAAATGCAGAAAAAAAAGTTTACTTCATTAAAAGTATGGGATCACCTGAAGATCCGCCACCCCAGATTGTCTCATCTGAAGATCTGCCACCCCGAGTGCGGCTGGGGTGGCGGATCTTCAGGTGATCCAATGTTGATTATCTATCTGTACTGATCTTGAGTGTCTGTGGTGGTGGTGGTGGTGGTGGTGGTGATGTGGTGATGAGGATAGTGATTGTGATGATAACGTTAAGTGGTCATAATCTGTCTTGTTCGTTGGTTATCACCAAGTAGTAACAGTTAAGGAATTGACTCCTTATTTGTTTGTTTATTCAATTATTTATTCATCTATTTATTTATTGATTTATGTATTTAATTTCTAGACGTGATTACAGTTTCATTATCTATTTATTTTTTTCATCACTCGTATTGCCTGAGCCTTTATTTAGATAGCCAATATTAAATGATATATCTATTCTTTATATTCATATTTTCATTATGAACACTTTTTATTTATTTATTTTTTTTTTTTGAACTAATATTGTTTTCATTACACTGACCCCCAGAATAAAAAAAAAAAAAAAAAAAAGGAAAAAAATACTAACCGGAGGACAGGAATATTTTAAAAGACTTGTACAAAAAAAAACTACCCGGAGGACAGGAATATTTTAGAAGACTTGTACAAAAAAAAAAAAAAAGTCGACCGTTACATGCTTGGACAAAAAAAAAAATACATATCAGTTTTTGTTATTTCGTCGTCCACTTTATGAGTCAAGTAACATGAGTACATTCCTTGGCCAGCTATAAAGTTCCTTATGTACACAAATACACAGACAGGCAAATTTACCATGACTAGACTAAAACTGCTCTTTCTATTCACTTTTATTAATTATCTTTTTTTTTTTTTGGTGCTGTAATTATGTGGCCTCCAAAAAGAAACAAAGATAATTAAATAAACATTCACAGACCTTAGCCAGCCTTCGGCACACACACACACACACACACACACACACACACACACACACACACACTGCAATAATGTACTACAAAAACTTTTCCCTCACTCACTGGCAGCATCGCAACGCTCGACCTCCGCCTTGGAAACAAACTTAAAACAACTCATGCCGGGAGAAAAAAATAGCGATCTCATAAGCCACACTGGAACGAGGAAGCAAACAAACTCACAACAGTCCAAAGTTATCTCAGACACGGCGTAATCAGCAAGCAGTCGGCTAAACAGAATAGGAACTATCCAGTAATCAGAGAGGAATGCTAGAAAGAGAGTGGGTGGGAGAAAGAGAAAGAGAGAAGAAGAGAAAGGAAAAAAAAAAAATGTTGGGTGGAATCACGAGGTATTTTTTTTTTTTTTAATCCATTCTGTTCTCGAAGGAATTATTCTGAGGCTAATGGAGTTGGCCGGATTTTCTTGCAAATTCTTGAGGGAAAAATGACTAATGAATGCCCAAAGTTGCAGAATATTTTTATCCCAAAACTTGCGTCATAAGGGAAAGAAAACTAAAAGAAGACGGGGAAAAAATGACTAGGAAATGCAGTTGTAAGAAGTACTTTTTAAATGTATACAAGAAGAGAAGACATCGGATATATTTACGAAAGACGAACTTAGAAGCAGTGGATTATGAAACTAAACGAAGGAAATTAAGGACTACACGAGAATCTCAGCAAAGGAAAGAACGAGAACAGCAGCAGCAGAACATAAACAAGAGTAAGAACACACACACTAAAACAACAACAACAACAACAACAACAACTTTAAAGAAAAAAAGGAAATAAACATAGGTATTCTTGCTGTAATTCATTATGCTATTTCTAATAAAACATATGTAAAAACTAAAGTGAAAGAAAAGGAGAATACATTAGTGCGAAAGTATTATAAAACGACCAACTTCAAGAAAACTATATACAAAAAAAGTGAAACCTAACCTCAGACAACTCAATATTCGGAATGACATGCCACCTTTAAAAAGTAAAGTTGCAATTTAGAAAAAGTAAATACAAAACGCTTGTGACTACATCTTTTTTTCTGTATTTTTTTTTTTATTTGCTCTTAATGAAGGTTGATTAAAGTCGGACGAAATGTTTAAGAACTTTAGAACGTAAACTTAAACGTAAATATAAAGGCTTTCAAAAGTTGTCAATCTCAGCAAAGTTTGTCATATGAAGGATATATGAGTATCCGGGGAGGAGGAGGAGGAGGAGGAGGAGGAGGAGGAGGAGGAGGAGGAGGAGGAGGAGGAGGAGGAGGAGGAGGAGGGGAAGGAGTAAAAAGACTGAAGAGACAACGACACCACCACCACCACCACCAACAACAACAACAACAACCAAAGACAACAAAAACATCAGTGATAAAAAAAACTTGACACATGAAATCAGGAATCAGTGCTTTCGTAATACACTCCGATTTTTAACATTTTAATGCCAAGCAGGAGAAAGAGAAGGAGAAAAGAGAAATATTTAACTTATCTTCCCATCTTGCCCCGTGGCTCATCTCTTTCCTTTCCATCACACTCCATCATCCATCATCCCTATTGCCTCGCCCTCTCCAAGCTGAAATGGAGTCCTTTCTGTGTGTGTGTTTGTCTATCTGTCTCTGTCTATCTATACAAACCAGACTCTCCCCCTCTCTCTCTCTCTCTCTCTCTCTCTCTCTCTCTCTCTCTCTCTCTCTCTCTCTCTCTCTCTCTCTCTCTCTTTGGTCTTGTATGAGTTTATATTAAAAAAAAATATTTGTAGCAAACTTTACATAGTTCGTTTTTTTTTACTTTTTTTTATCGAAATTCAAAGGAAATATGATTCTCTCTCTCTCTCTCTCTCTCTCTCTCTCTCTCTCTCTCTCTCTCTCTCTCTCTCTCTCTCTCTCTCTCTCTCTCTCTCTCTCTCTCTCTCTCTCCCTCTCTTATCCTCCTCCTTAGTTAAGCCCTCAAAAACTCTCGAGACGCACTTCAAAGATAATCAAGACTCCTTTTCTGAACCAGTGAATTCATCTTTTTCCAGCCCTCACTCTTCCCTTCCCTTTCCTTTCTTTCTCCTCTAGACTTGTCGTATTCCTACCGAGATGTCATTACGCGTCACTCATTGTTCCCTTCTCACAGTTCACGTGTCTGAGAATACTCTTACGGAAGAAGATGGAAGGAGGTAGATAGACACAGTTCCCCCTTAACCCAGACAGAATGTAGACGACCCTCGATCTGCTACCACCACATCAATTCTCTTGCCTTTAAAGAGAGACAGAGACGGACAGATAAGGAGTAGAGAGGGAAGAAAAAATAATAGAGAAGCAGCCTCGATTTCTACCGCCGCGTTGATCTTAAATAGAGATATACGGAATACGAACGAGGGGGAAAGAGAAGAGGGAAAGAAAGAAAAAAGTTTCCCCATCTTTCCTTCTATTACGTGAACATTCTTCCACTTCCACTCACCCTCCGCGGCGGTCGTCCTGGCTGGCGTCTTAGCGGCATCCCCCGGGCCGTGCTGCTGCTACCGCTCGGATTTCCGTACCATTAGAGCAGGTGAGGGAAGGTCTCTTTTCCAGACCTGTGAAAGTATCTCAAGGTAATGGAGAGAGAGAGAGAGAGAGAGAGAGAGAGAGAGAGAGAGAGAGAGAGAGAGAGAGTTACAACACTACGTATGATTGGAGGAACACAATCATGACTCAATCACCAAGCCAATTAGAGGAGTCATTGGGAGGCAAATGACTCGCTTAATGACAGATCAGTTAGGCTCATTAAGCAGCGCGGCGCTCACAATAATGCTAATGATATTACTAACTTTTTACTCCCGGAATATCCAGACAAAATGAACTGCCTATTAAAAAATTGAGTTAAAAAATACATAATGCATTAAACTACATAAATAATGGAAAAAAAAAAAGGAATTGCGCTTGATGAATTAATCGAACTTATATTGTTGTGTCCACTTATTCTTTCGCTGCTCTAATACTTGATATACATGCACTCGTATTTCCGGTATTTTCTGATCTAAGTTGGTGTTATGAGAGGGTGTCATTTGATTCCTAAATACGCAACTCTCGGGAGGCCAGAAATATGGTGTTGTTTGCATTGTAGCGTTCACTCAGAATTACCTTAGAAAACACATCACAACTTCATATATTTTAATGATAGGTGGAATTATTATGCTCTCAATGATGAGATGCCTAAACAATTTTTCGGACGAGGGAAAAGTGATATTAGAGTGGAAAAAGCTGAAGTACTGCAGAATAACTTTCACTAATTCATATTACTAATTATCATAACTATTCTTCTCAAATACAATGAAACAGAAAACTACGTATGTATCTTGAAAAAAAAAAAGTGAAACAGAGAAAGCAAGAAATGCTAAAAGGAAGGAACGAAACTATTCGGATAGATGAGAGGGACAGAATAATTATTTGAAAAGAATAACATGAAAGGGAGAGTTGGAATAAAAGCGAGAAACAAAGGATGGGATAGATAGAGAGGGACCGAAGCCGCTGGACAGATGAGAGGAGTGGCTGTCAATGGCAGGGAAAGAGAGGAGAGGGAGAGAGGAGAGCAACAAGTCCAGCAAACCTTCCTGTAAGTGTGTTCGTTAAAGAGCCTAAAAGTAAAATCTCAACTTAATTAGCAGCCTCATTAATGTGAATTTACGTGATTTTCCTGACTCTGCAAATTAATTAAAATGGAACGAAGGTAAGAGAAAAAGTCAAGCTGGAAAAATAAAAGATGAAAAGGCGAAAAAAAGAAAAAAAGAAAAGCATTGGAATAAGTGAGGACATAATTGCTTGAGTGTAGGTAAGGATAAATTTTGGACAGCGAAGAAACATGTGGTGAGTGAAAAGGATGAAATGCAAAATTGAAGGTACCAAAAAGTTGATGAAAAGCCAAAAGTTTTATGAAGGAAGAATGGAAAAACGAAGAGAAAAAATCTATTTCATCTTCTCTCTCTCTCTCTCTCTCTCTCTCTCTCTCTCTCTCTCTCTCTCTCTCTCTCTCTCTCTCTCTCTCTCTCTCTCTGCCGGTATTTTAATCCTCTGTAATCGCTCTTCTCACTTTTCGCATGTCTCTGTGTTCCCTCCAAGCCTTCCTCCATCTCCACAAACTCGTTGTACACCTCCTCTTCTTCCCGCCTCAATCTCTTCTTCCTCTTCCTATTTTGCCTCCTCCACTTCCTCCCCTTTGATGATGCATATCAATAGGGAGGAAGGAACATCTGTCTCCCACACCTGTCGCGGTGCTCAGGTAATCAGGGATTTTTACCTGCGGGGGCCTAAGCGAGCAGGGTCTTGGCAGGCGACAGATTGGGGACGTTAGCAGTGTTTTTTTTTGGGACGCCTCTGATAAATATCGGGACCAGTGGCTGTGGTTTATTGGTCCTTTTAAGCTCCGGGGCGGTTTGTGCCGGGAGGAAGGGAACTAGAGAACTTGGAAACTTGGAAACACACACACACACACACACACACACACACAGCAACGCGGGCCCGAACAGCGGAAGTCTCAGGCAGTTAATCAAGGACTGTTAGGAAGATTGTTCAGCCAGTTGTTGGCGAAGTGATTACACGAGGCTCGATTTGATGCCGCTCTGGGATCGACCCTACTGCTCCCCGGGAAGCGCCACGGGGTTGGAAGTGTCAAGGCCACGGGGAACAGTCGACTTTGTATTAATTTAGCAGGAACGGATGTCTACTAGGGAGACAGCTGCCACATTTCACAGATGGGCTTCAAAGGATCACTGGGAGCACGTTTACAAGTACACAGTTGCCAAAATCGTTACTGGAATTTATGTGCATTTGGGATACATTAATGAAGTACGGTGCGGGAGTGGAGCAATTGTAATGAAATAGAACTGTATGAGCGCTGGCGTACACACACACACACACACACACACACACTAAACACATCTAAAACATGGAAAGCCGACTTCTCGTACGTAGTACAAAATAAGCAGTACATTAAACACAATTTATATAAGATAATAAACAAAACGAAACGCGAGACACGGCACGAGTGAGAGAGAAAAAAGAAAAGTAGATAGGAAAAAGCACAAGACAAAACAGAGTCAGAGCCCCAGAAGCACAGACACAAAGGACACACGCGTGAACAAACCACTACTCTCCCTCTACCACCTCCCCATCTCCCCTCTCCCCCCATAAGGCTGTTCCCTGCGAGCCGTCCCGCTGCTATTTCACGGGCATAACTTTACGACTCGACTCGCCAAGTTTCTAGCGTGAGGGACGGCACACTAAGTCATCTTCTTTGTGTTCTTTGTTTCCCGCAGGACATGTGCACTAAATAATACATTACCGGACATAACTATGGCTCGCCTTATACATGTGATGGGGAGTGAGGCCACTGAGTGTTGGTATAAAGCGAGAAAGTGACGGAAGGCAAGTTAATGAATGTTTATGATATTTTTTTTTATTTGCTGATATTTTTCTATTTGGGAAAACAGTGTGTTATAATGCTATTTTATTTATTTATTTATTTGTTTATTTATGTATTTATTTGGGAAAATAATGAGTGCTTATTAAGTTATTTTATTCATTTATCCATTTATTTACTTATTTATCAACATGTCTTCGAAAGTAACGAGTGCTTATAATGTTATTTATTTATTTGCCGATTCATTTATTTATTGCATTGGTACTCGCCTCTAACAAGTACAAAATGATGCCCAATGCAGGTCAACAAATCCACAAATGAACGATCATTACAGGAGTAACGACCAATTATAGCAACGATAGTTTGAAACACCTGCCTCGAAGCTTCTATTTCACCCATCACTCACTGAATCATGTTAGGACAATTATGCGATGAAATCAGATAATGCAGACCTACAAATATAATCAAGACCTATCCATGTGGTGTAACATATAGTGAGTAATTACTGGTAACTATCCATCTAGTTCGTGGTAATCATACTGCCTTATAACTGCATACGTACTGAGAGGCTTCGTAACTGATAAAAAAAAAAAAAAAAAAAAACGCACCTTTATCATTGCATCTCCTACACATGACCACGTGCAAGACTCGTATATAATCCCAACTCAAGACAGGGTGATGCTGCCATGTACCCGGCAATATGAGAAGGAATACTTACGCTGAGGTGTTGATGGTGAGGAATGCCTTCTGTGACGTGGAGCTCCCTCCTCACACAGCGGCTCCTAATCGTCTGCCTGCTCTCCCAGTCCATTCACGCAAGTCCTTCTTGGTTACCATTTATTCTGTTTTGTTTCCTTTATCCGAATGGTTAGAGAAGAATATTATTAATGTCTTGGTAATACGCACTACGTGTATTTGTGCACGTATACATTTATATTAAGCATTTATTAAGTTTCCCATTTTCTCTGACTTTAGGAATGGCATCTTATTATTATAGCATCCTGTCATCATATGAACTATTTCCTGATTAAAAAGTAGTATTTCCTATTTACACCGTATACACTTTCTAGCTTAATGAATATACATTTTTTTTTTGTTTACATCATATGTTAAAGCTTTTAAATACTACGATCGCTTCACCTCATTTCAGTGAATTATCAATATAAGCTCGGTTATTCATTACCGACTATTTCCAATACAATAATTTTCATAATTTACATTGGTTAACTAGTATTGTTTCCTTATCGAATATTTCTATTCATGTGACATAATATATGTGAAGCAAGTGAGTATTGATGTAAAGTAAGAAATGAGAGGCGGAAGACAAGGCAACGAGAGTTTATAACGCTATTTTTTGTCTTATCTTATAGCAGTATTCTCAAGACCTGTGATGCAAGGGCAGTGCCAAGCCTCGCTATTCCCGGCGCTAGGTTCCAGTGCAGCTGTGAACGGTTCAGTAAATACAAACCTGCACGGGTGAAGGAGAGCATGATGAAATGCTGGCACTCGAACACTGGACCTCCGGCACTTGACATTAAGGATTTGACATACTTGGAAGTATAATGTCAAACAATCAACGTAATGTGAAGTAAAAGATGAAATTTTACAGTAGATTTTATGTGGGTGGTTTCTCTTATGTGAGGGCAAGGTTGGATTTTTGGCACTCTCAGGTTGTAATCGAAGGATCTGTCACAGCGCTTAGATGTGTATCAAGGCCATTGCGAGTTGAGGGCAGACATTCAGGAGCCAGCAGACAAGAATGAAGGCACGCGCTGGCTCAAAGGCTTGACTTCCGTTGATAGACCGCACGTCACTTTAAAATAACCTTTGTGTTGCCTCTATGAATCCTTGTCTTCTCGTGAATGTGCAGCAATAACATTATTCATACCGTGACTTTTCCGACTCTTGTCCCATCAGTGAGATACAATGCTCTGGATGCAATAAATCAAGAGAATATATTCCTCGAGTTTCTCTTATTCGTGAATGCGATATGTAATTTTTAAGGCAATCTCTTATTCACTGTCACAAAGAAAATACTAAACTGATTATTGACGATCATAATACTGAATTATAAAGAGAGACGAGAGAAAGAAAACTTAAAATACGTTATGACTGAGGTGTACTCAAAGCTTGTATTATTCATCCCCTTAAAGTGGAAAATACAATCAGAGTCCATCAGTTGCACATACTCTGGTCCTAAGGTCTATCCCACTCCTCTGCCTGCTCTCCAAACACTATACATGCCTTTCCAAATAAACATACAAAAAGCATAAATACAAAAAGTTTTAGTGGGCACGTTTTTGGAAAGACAATTCCTGTATAAGCTGATTGGTAATTAGAGAAAAGAACAAACTAATAGATATATGGTCTTGCCTTTAATACCATTTACTTCTTCCATATCCACACTGACGCAATTAGTGTGAACAAAGCATTATGTATGTTGAGAATAATATATCATGCTATGGGTTTAAAATTTCACATGAGATAGTTTTATTATTACAATTTACGAGCACACAGAGCCGTCAGGTCAGTTTTGGCTCTCCATTATGTCATGACTGCTCTTTCTTTCCGGTGCATGCTTTGAATCAAGACCTACTTGGCTTGAATCACAGTGTCTTTATTGCACCCCCAACACGTCAAGGAAGAAATACAACTACATTCTGTGTGAGTA
>NC_087162.1:8750000-8752500 GCF_035594125.1 Scylla paramamosain | reverse complement strand
TGTATTAGTTCTTTATATTACTTTATAGTATCGTATTCTGAAGAAGAAAGAAATATACAACACACACACACACACACACACACACACACACACACACACACACACACGTTACCATAAACAGCGAAAGAAAGACAGACAGGGAAAACAAGTTAAAGCATTAAGAAGATTTACGCAAACAGATACTGAGAGAGAGAGAGAGAGAGAGAGAGAGAGAGAGAGAGAGAGAGAGAGAGAGAGAGAGAGAGAGAGAGAGAGAGAGAGAGAGAGAGAGAGAGAGAGAGAGAGAGAGAGAGAGAGAGAGAGAGAGAGAGAGAGAGAGAGAGAGAGAGAGAGTGAGAGTGAGAGAGAGAGAGAGGTGCAAATGGTCCAATACAGGGCGACCAATAGTTCCCAATCTACCGTCAGGAGGAGTGAATGATGTGCCTCTCGACGAGAATATTCCTGTCTCGTGTTCTAGAGTGTCTGGTGAAGGAGAAGGAGGAGGAGGAGAAGGAGCAGGGTGTGGGGATGAGGGAGGAGGAGAAGGTAAGATCGTTTAGAGGAGGAGGACGAGGAGGAGGAGGAAAGGATGGGTGTGTGAAGGATGAGCACAAGAAGGAGAAGGAGAAGACGAGGAAAGTGAAGAAGAGTGGGAAGGAGAAGAGGACAAATCAAGAACTGAAATCTCAAGAAGAAAACGTGATTTGAGAAATGACGAGGTGGACATTTTTGGTTTGTAGGTGTGCGTCTGTGGGAGTGTTCGAGGGTTGATGAAGGAGGAGGAGGAGGAGGAGGAGGAGGAGGAGGAGGAGGAGGAGGAGGAGGAGGAGGAGGAGGAGGAGGAGGAGGAGGAGGAGGAGGAGGAGGAGGAGGAGGAGAACAAGAACAAGAACAAGAACAAGAACAAGGACAAGGGCAAGGACAAGGACAAAAACAAAAACAAGAACGAGAAAAAAAAATAAGAAGAAAAAAATGTTTGTGGAAGTATTTGAAGGTTGGCAAAGGAAGCTGATGAGGAATACAAGGGAATACAAAGGAATACAAAGGAAAGTCAAACAGCAACAGACCTTTTGGTCCTTGCAAGGCTGTTTGGTAACTACTTCTAACTAGCTACAGGGAAGAGAGACAAGACTGCATAGCAGAAGGCTCCTCCCCACCCACCACTCCCTCCAGCTTGCGCTGGCATGGAAATAGTTGGGAAAAAGTACCATGCAGTATTGAAAAACTGACATGGAGTTTTCATAGGAAAGGTTGAAAGGAAGTTCTACTGTTCATCCTACGGTGAACTCTATACGCCTATCTAAAAGTTAATACAGTTTCTAATAAATTTTTTGTCTGTAAAATAAGTTTATTAATGAATTTAGTAATTATTCGGACAAGAAAAGAGCTTGTTGGATATTTGCTTTTAAATATCTGTCTATTTTATTTTTGAATGATTCAATAGAATTGCTGTTTACGATTTCCGCAGGAAGTTTATTCCATGCACAGCAGAAGGCTCCTCCCCACCCACCACTCCCTCTAGCTTGCGCCGGCATGAAAATAGTTGGGAAAAGTACCATGCAGTATGGAAAAACTGACAAGGAATTTTCATACAAAAGGATGAAAGGAAGTTCTACTATTCACCCTACGGTGAACTCTATACGCCTATCTGAAAATAAACACAATTAATAATAAAACTGGTACCTGTAAAATAAGAGTTATATTAGTGAATTTAGTAATTATTTGGACAAGAAAAGAGCTTGTTGGGGATTAGCTTATAAATATTTGTCTATTTTATTTCTGAATGATTCAATAGAATTGATGTTTATGATTTCTGCAGGAAGTTTATTCCAGATATTTACTGTGCGATTAAAGAAAAATGCTTGGCCTCGAGGGATTTAAAACGCTTGGGTATGATCTTGAATCCATTTTTCTTGTCAGGTTAGAATGATCAATGATAATATATTTATTTGCATCAATGTTACTATATCCTTTAAAAAATCTGAACACTTCAATTAGGTCTCCTCTTATCCTAAATAAGTTTAATTCTTCCAGTCGTTCCTCATACGGCCTATTACGCAATCTTGGAATCATCATAGTGACTCTACGCTGTATCTTTTCTAGTTTTTCAATGTCTTTTTTGTAATATGGTGACCAGAACTATACAGTATTTAGATGAGGGCGCACCAGTGAGTTATATAAGGCAAGTATAACCTTTTCTGATTTAAATTCAAATGTTCTTCCAATAAACCCTACAAATTTATTTACCGTCTTTACTGTTTCTGTGCAGTGTTGACTCGGGTTTAGGTCTTTTGACACAACGACACCAAGATTTTTTTCTTTATCAGCGCTTGACAGTGGCATGTTATTCATTACATATCTCGCCTGAACATTGTTGCCTCCGATATGTAGAACTTTTCTATATTGAATCTCATCTGCCATTTTTCTGCCCAGCTCGTTAGTTTATTGAGGTCACACTGTAGTTCCTGCCATTGTAATGCTGACGTTACTTATTACTTTGGGGTCGTCTGCAAATTTACTT
>NC_087162.1:8720000-8740000 GCF_035594125.1 Scylla paramamosain | reverse complement strand
GAAGTCCAGAGAGAGAGAGAGAGAGAGAGAGAGAGAGAGAGAGAGAGAGAGAGAGAGAGAGAGAGAGAGAGAGAGAGAGACGTTCCTGGCTCTTCGTGGACTCGACACCAGGGCAATAAATCATTTCTCCTTTTGCCTTTTCGCTTTGTACAATTTAGCTCCCTTTTCCCTTCATCCTCTCTCTCTCTCTCTCTCTCTCTCTCTCTCTCTCTCTCTCTCTCTCTCTCTCTCTCTCTCTCTCTCTCTCTCTCTGCTAACCCTGAAATTCACGTGATATTCTCTTCTCTCCTCTGTTTTACTCTCCCCCTTCTCCTTCCATCTCCCTTTCCATATTCCCCCTCTCACTGCCCTTCTTAACTAATCCCCTCTTACTCCTCCTCCTCCTGCTATGTCGCGCGTGTCTCACCAGGTACACGCAGGTATAAATCTCAGGTAAAGTGGCCAGTTAGTGAGAGTTACGACCAGTAGTTTGCTTGATGTCCGTTTTTACCGCGGCCAAAAACGAGGAGCCGTAACGAAGTGCAGGGGGTAGATGATGATGACGGTAGATGAGGTTGATCACACCCTTCCTTCCTCATCCTTATCTCTTTTTATCTGCTTGTGTGTTTTAATTTGTTTATCATTTTTTTTTGTGTGTGTGCGTTTTGGTTTATGTATTTCAATTAGTTTATCATGCATATTGTGTGTGTTCTAGTTTATCATCTATTTGTTGTGTTTTTTTTTTTATGCATTTTTATGACATTACGTGCTAGGTAATTGCTTACACTTGTTTTGTTTATCTTTTTCTTCATATTTGTTTAGTGATTTTTTTTTTGTTTGTTTCACGGTTTCTTTCGTTTTACGTGTGCTTTCTTGTCTCTTTTCTTCTATCATCTGTGACGCCATAGAAAAAATGTAATTTGCTCTCCTTATTAATATTTTTTTTTATTATTTGTTTTGTTTTATGATTTATTTAGTTATTCATGTGTTTTTTTGTCTCTCTCTTTTTCCTATAATGTATTGTTTATTTCTGTATTTACACTTTCAACATGTATTTTGTCTTGATTGTTTCTCTAGTAAATAAGACGATATTCTTTTTGCCATACGTTTAATTTAGTTCTACGAGTTTTATTTATTTTTTTTTTCTATCGTGTCATTTCTTTCTGTATCTATACACTTACAAGAAATAGTTAGCGTTTAGATTGTTTCTATGTTAAATAAGAGGAAACTGTAGTGAGTCATTCGTCTCTCTTTCATCGATTCGGTTCGTTAAGGGCAATTCAGTTAATGGATTCGCTTCATCTTTGTCTCGCTTCATTCGTTAAGCCCGTGTGTGTGTATGTGTATGTGTGTGTGTGTGTGTGTGTGTGTGTGTGTGTGTGTGTGTGTGTGTGTGTGTGTGTGTGTTAGGGACAGGCAGGCATCTATTTTGTTATTTTCCACCTGGTAACCTCCATCGGCCTGTCCGTCACCGAGCCTCGCATCAGTCACGATGTCAATATCTCGTCTGGAAAACAATGCATTTGGTTCCCGCCGACAAACGAGGCACAATACCTTTCTGATAGATAATCCTCGAATCCCGCCGCCACTCCCTCACTCATGCTGCCTAAGGGCCAGTCCCACAGTCTTCGTAAACACTTGAACAAAAAACGCTCCCCATGTTGGTAAGCGCCTGAAGAAATAGGAAATGACGGTTCCACAGTCAGCTTCGTCTAGGTGTTTCCCATATGTTTAAAGTTCAATATTATTACCTAAGCACCATTTCAGTGAACAAAAAAAAAAAACACTATCTGACATAGCCGTAATGCATCTCCTTTGAAATGGAAGATATCACCTATAAAATTATAAAAATAAAAAATTGAGATTGAATAATTTTTTTCACTTCCTTTTAAGGTCTGGAACTGGATTTTTTTTTCAATTGAAAGTTCTCACAAAACTATAGAGCTTTAAATTATGAAAATTAAGAGAAATATTTATATGAAAACTTGGTATCATTCAATACAGCACATTTTTTTCTTCTAAATTTTCAAAGGTTAAAATAAATATGATCATCTACATACTGTTCCTATGAACTCAAAAAAATATATAATTCTCCTTTAAGGAACATTTTTCTCTTTTAAGATGAAAATTTTTAAATAGATTTTTCCGGACTTGGAAAGAAAAAAAAAAAAAAAAAAAAGAAATTAAAATCTTTCAAAATTAAAGAATTTTAAAACATCAAAAGTAGAAGAAAAATATTGATATAGAAAGTTTATATGAATAAAGTGTGGTTATTTACTTTTTATTTATTTATTTTTAAGTGAAAAATGTTTAGTTAGATACTATTACGTATGTACATATCTAAGCATCGTTCCTATGAACACAAAATATTTAATATACGTACAGTGAGTCTACTTTAAGTAAGGAATATACCTTGAATATCAGATAAGAATTTTGAAATAAAAGAAATCACATTTTTACAAGGACTAGACCTGGAAAAAAGTGATAAAAACTAAATTTCAGAATATTTATCTAATAAGAGAGACATGTTCCCTTCTTAAAGGAAAGGCATTGCATGTACATTCAATATACGCATAATGTTTTTCCTTTAAGTAAGAAACAAATTAGATAAGAAAAAGGTGGAACTGCCCTAAAATTTCTTACGAGAGATATTGACGTTCCTGTAAGCGCTCGGTGATCAATAAGCAACATTTTATTTTTTTAAATTCACTCATTTTTGTATTAAGAAACGGCCAAAGTGGCGGCGGTAAAAGAGAATGAAGAGAGAGAGAGAGAGAGAGAGAGAGAGAGAGAGAGAGAGAGAGAGAGAGAGAGAGAGAGAGAGAGAGAGAGAGAGAGAGAGAGTAGAGTAGCTAATGAATACAAATGAATGGAAATGAAGCAATTAATCGATCTCAATCTTGAAATAAGAAAAGAGAGACAGAAGGAGGAGAAGCAATTATGGTATTACTAACTACCTCCGCAATTTTACTCTCCTTTATCCTCCCATTCCCTCCCCCCTCCATCAGAATCCTTTATCACCGCCACCCCATCCCCCATCTCGCCTCCCATCACTCACCCCTATCTCCCCTTCCTCCCTCCCTCCCTCCCTCCCGCCCTCCCTGTACCTTCCGTCTCGTTCCAAATTGCGGCTTTCATTGTTTTGCGAATTTGGGATTTACATATATATTTTACTTGTCATGTAATTGCTCTAAAAAGTGTGTGCGTGTGTTTTAGAGAGAGAGAGAGAGAGAGAGAGAGAGAGAGAGAGAGAGAGAGAGAGAGAGAGAGAGAGAGAGAGAGAGAGAGAGAGAGAGAGAGAGAGAGAGAGAGACAAAAAATCCATCTGCCTTATAAGTCATGAAAACTGATCTGGCCACACTTGCGTCGTTATTAGTTATTGGCTTGTTATCTTATCTCCCCCAAGCATCCTCGCCAAGGCTATCGGCTTTTTCTGCTTTCAGTTTAAGTCATGAATAAATTCCACCTTCATTATATACTAATTATACGGTGCATCTGAAAGCAATGTTGATTATATTTAGTGCACCTAGCCAAGATGAGCAAGATGAAGTAGGGAGGGTAAAGGAGAGGGGATAGATAGAGAGAGATAATGGAGGAGAGGAGAGGAAAGGTAAAGAGGGGAGAGAGAGAGATAGAGAAACTTTAATAATTTTGTGAAGGACAGGGAAAGAAAAGGCTTGAAAAATATTAATTAAGACCACGTAACGAAAAAAAAAATAATAATAAGGAAAGGAAACTAAAAAAGAAAAAAAAGGGAAGAACCAAGAATGTTTAGGGAGGAGCATGAAATGAATACCTTTGTGAGAACTCTTATAAGGAAAAAAAAAAAAAAGGGGGAGAAAAAAGAACACCCTCAAATATTAAGCCGGAGGAAAAATAACTAGTGGGAGAAGGTAAAACAAAACATATAGAAAAATCCACATCCACAAAATGCCAAAGAAAATAAAGGGTAGCCATGCATATTAAGAGAAATGCAAGAGGAGGAGTTCAGAAAGAGAGAGAGAGAGAGAGAGAGAGAGAGAGAGAGAGAGAGAGAGAGAGAGAGAGAGAGAGAGAGAGAGAGAGAGAGAGAGAGAGAGAGAGAGAGAGAGAGAGAGAGAGAGAGAGAGAGAGAGAGCCATTAAAGAGTTTGAAAAATAGAGACGAAAAAGCAATTAATGGACACACACACACACACACACACACACACACACACACACACACACACACACACACACACACACACAGAGAGAGAGAGAGAGAGAGAGAGAGAGAGAGAGAGAGAGAGAGAGAGAGAGAGAGAGAGAGAGAGAGAGAGAGAGAGAGAGAGAGAGAGAGAGAGAGAGAGAGAGAGAGAGAGAGAGAGAGAGAGAGAGAGAGAGAGAGAGAAGGAAAGCAAAATTAAATAAAAAAAAATGAGTAAGAAACAGAGAAAGAATAAAATGCAAAAAAAAAGTGCACGAGATCAGAAATTAAATCTTTAACTTAAACTTAAAAAACACAAAGACAAGCGAATAAAAGGGAATAAATTGAAAATAGGAATAAAAGCTGGAGGCGGCGAGGGCAGAAAATAATTAAGGGGAGAAAAAAGGTTAGTTTGTCTCTCCTTTGCTCATTAGTTCAGCGTTGTTTGCCTCGTGCGGGCTGAGGCCACGACCGCCACCATCACTACCACCACCATCACCACCACCACCACCACCACCATCTTCTCTTCCTCCTCCTACTCCTCCTCCTCCTCCTCCTCCTCCTCCTCCTCCTCCTCTTCCTGATTATCCAGTCTCGCTGCTTCCAAATGGAGCAACACAATGCCTGAGTAGAAGCCAACTCGTAATGTATGCATTTTCTCACAACACTGCCTACCTGTATTTGCTGGGCGTACTCTCTCTCTCTCTCTCTCTCTCTCTCTCTCTCTCTCTCTCTCTCTCTCTCTCTCTCTCTCTCTCTCTCTCTCTCTCTCTCAAAGAATGCAGAATATAAATCATCGTATCAGGATTACCAAGGTTGTGTGTGTGTGTGTGTGTGTGTGTGTGTGTGTGTGTGTGTGTGTGTGTGTGTGTGTGTGTGTGTGTGTGTGTGTGTGTGTGTGTGTGTGTGTGTGTGTGTGTGTGTGTGTGTGTACACGCATAACTTTTTTTTTTTTTCAAATATTCGTACTTTAAAAGGAGTAACGCTTCCTGCACAAAAAAAGGCAATCCATTGTTTTTTCTCTCTCTCTCTCTCTCTCTCTCTCTCTCTCTCTCTCTCTCTCTCTCTCTCTCTCTCTCTCTCTCTCTCTCTCTCTCTCTCTCTCTCTCTGCAGGGCTCTGCTCCATATTTTAAACAGATTTTAATGCACCTGGGAATCCTCTTAACACACCACTGAAACATGTGTATCCTAAAACATCTGGACAAGGTTCGTTTCCCGCCAGAAGAAATTATTATATAGAGTGAGAGGCTATGGCGGGCAGGCGCGGGAAGAGAAGAGGGGAAGGGAAGCGAAGAAAAGACATGGCGGCGTTGATGGGAAGTAATATAACTTTCTTTTGACTTAAAATGACAGAACCGTGTACATTCTCTGGGAACTTGCTAAGCTGGTCTTCTTCTAAGCCTCTTTTGAATACTGTAAGGCTTATGATGCGGTGCAGGAGTGTGCGGTGAGGTGGTGGTGGTGGTGGTGGTGGTGAGGCAGCGAGACGTGCAAGGTTTCAGGGAAGAGAAGGAAGGAAGGAAGGTGTTGGTGGTATGAAAAGTTAATAAAGAGATTGAGGGAATGAGGGAACGTGGAGGCTGTGGAAGGTATTGCAGGTGAAAACAGTTACGAGTTGTGGTGGTGAGTGCCGGGAGAGAAGTCAAGAATGTTTGTAGGTGCGTGTGTGTGTGTGTGTGTGTGTGTGTGTGTGTGTGTGTGTGTGTGTGTGTGTGTGTGTGTGTGTGTGTGTGTGTGTGTGTGTGTGTGTGTGTGTGTGTGTGTGTGTGTGTGTGTGTGTGTGTGTGTGGGTAGGTGCGTGCGTTTGTGTGCGTGCGTGTGTAACTGGAGCGCGGGGTTGTGCGGATGGAGGCTGGAATGTTATCAGAGCGTCACCGCGGCTGCATTTCGAACGTGATTGAAAGTCGAGCTGCATGAAGAGGGGAAGGAATTGGTATTGTGACGGTGTGTGACGGCGCACCAGTTTTATGCAGTAGTGACGCTGCTCCTCGTGACTGGGCTGGGTGAGGTACTGTGCGTGGTGGAATGCGGCGAGGAATGTACGTAGAAATCGGGTTCCGGTAGTGAATTTAATGGTGAAAAGTGGTTCCTTGTTATTTATTCCTATGTGGAGGTGATTGATGGCGGCGGCGGAGCATTTGTGATTGATTGCTGGCAATGGCGGGGCAGTGGCGGTGACTGGTGGCGGGGAACATGCTCGATGCGGTAGTATGTAATAGTAGGCGGTGGGTAATGTTTTATGTTGACTGTATTGGAAGTAAAACGATCGTGGGTGCAATACTCGTACCTCGCGCTGATGTGGGCGTTAGTTATTGTTATGTATGTATATTGACTACGCCGCTCGTGCTTGTTTTCTTTTTCGTTTCTAATCCATTCATCAACAGTAGTGACTCGCCCCAACTCTGTCCCAATTTTTTCGGTTATTCACGCAAGACGCCCATTCGCTGTGTTCGTAAATCTATGAGAAAACTCGCCGTAATAAAACGTGTATACCGTGAAATTGCAAGAACCCGTAATGGCAGCTCAGTCACGCGAGAAATTCTGTCCCTTCCCGCAGGACGTTTCTAATTAGAGGCAACCAGGTGTGTGTGACCTTGAAGGACGCAACTTTCTGGTAAACCTTCAGGCCTCAGATGGAGTTCCTCGCTTATTAACCTCCGTGATCGTAGTAATTAAGACGAGCCATCAACTTGTCTTTTATATGTATTTTGATAATTAGAGCTAAGAGAGTTTTTGATTTTAAGTGACGAAAAGAAAGGCAGTGAAATATTTTGATGTGTAAATCTGATAAGTAGATTGTTCTGATTCGTTTTAGGATGTTCGGGTGTGTGATGTAACATACTTCCTGGTTTTAAATAGCAAAAATAATAGCAGTGGAATAATTTGATACGTATCTTTACCATACGAAGAGACCACATGTTTTTTCTTTGTTTCATCATTGTGATATGAAACACTTCCTGGTTTTAAATAGTGAAAAATAAAAACAGTGGAATAATTTCATACGTATCTCAACTAAACAAAAAAAAAGAGAGATATTATTATCATTTTATTTATTTATTTATTTATTTATTTATTTATTTATTTATTTATTTATTTATTTTTAGCTTCATCAGTATGATATGAAACAGTTCTTTGATCCAGAAGAGTGAAAAATGATGCTATCGGGAATTCTAATAACTATCTACGGTATGAAGTTTATGGATTTAATAAAGAGTGAGTAGGTAAGGTTAGTTGATCCTCCTGTTCGCGCAATATTGTGATTACATTTAGAAATCCAGTAAAGACTTAGTAATACTGTGCTCTCAGTGAAGGGAAAAGTGTGTGTGTGTGTGTGTGTGTGTGTGTGTGTGTGTGTGTGTGTGTGTGTGTGTGTGTGTGTGTGTGTGTGTGTGTGTGTGTGTGTGTGTGTGTGTGTGTGTGTGTTTCTGTATAGAGAATGGGAATTAATTTAAGAGAGCGCTTTTGAATATTCACATGACTCACGTATTTATTCTTTTTATTTATTCTCTCGTCTAACTTTTGGTACTTGTCCATTTTTTGTGCCTCCTTGTAGCATTCACCGAGTAACCGCCTTAACAATGCATTTTCCTTTACATGTGAAGGAGACTTTAATGGTTTTCTGATGGCCTGGGTGTTACTCTGTTTCTTTACTCTGTTTACTAAGTTTACATATTCATTTTATTTTTTACCTGTCCTCTTTTTCTTTTTTTTTCCCCGAGGACTTTATACTTTCTAACTTTACATATCATTTTACTCTCAAGTGTTTTAATTTTCCCCTCCTGTTTTTTTTTTCCTTTCTCTCCTCTCAACAAAAGTAAGTGAAAAGTTTGTTTTCTTCTTCCTTCTCTTCGCTTTCCCTTCATCTTTCCCTTTGCGCATTCCACTATTCTTTTTATATACATACATTCATTTCTTGATTCATTTATTTACCTTTTCCCACTTTCTTTAACCCCACTTCACCTTTCCTACATCGCACATTTCTCTCTCACACACGTCTATTTTTCACCCATTCGTCCCCTGCTTGCCTCCCTTCTTGCTGTGCCTTCACTCATCTTGATCTTTTTGTTCTTTCCTCCCCTCTATTGCTTCAGAGGAGGGCTTGTAGTCACCATTTGTTAGACTACGAACACTAGAAGAGACACAAAGAGAGAGAGAGAGAGAGAGAGAGAGAGAGAGAGAGAGAGAGAGAGAGAGAGAGAGAGAGAGAGAGAGAGAGAGAGAGAGAGAGAGAGAGAGAGAGAGAGAGAGAGAGAGAGAGAGAGAGAGAGAGAGAGAGAGAGAGAGAGAGAGAGAGAGAGAGAGAGAGAGAGAGAGAGAGAGAGAGAGAGTTATAGTCGTATATTTTATTTTAAAGTACACGTGTGCATATATCATTCATAGTTTGTGTGTCTAAGCCCTCCTCCCGTGTCTCTGTGAAATACTCAATGCTGCAGTCTTGAGCCCATTCACTTACGCTGCATTTGCTCCATTGTCAGTGCTGCAAGATCTGTCAACCTGCAACATTCTCTGAGCTCCGTGCAACAGGAATCAATTGAGCGAAACCCGGGCGGGGCGGCGCTGCTAGGCGGGCTGGAACAAGGGGAAGTCGAGCGCACATTTGCATTCGGAGTCAAGATTATGGACTTTTTGAATTTTGCAAGAAAAGGATGTGTATTCTGTCACCTCATCACTCTTTGCCCAACGCTTTACAGATGCAGTGCCCGAGCGAACAGTATTTCTTTGGTGTCTTGGCTGAGGGAGTGGATGCAGTGTTTGGAGAATCGTGGAAATGCTTGTAAGTTTTATCGAGATGCACTTGTACTAGTATGTTAATTTTTGGAATGAGGCTGTACTAGTATGTTTGTTTTTGTTATCAGAATTACGGAAATGCAGCTGTACTAGCAAGTTTTTTTTTCTTATCAAATTTACCAACAGATATTTGTACTATAGTTAATTTTTCCTATTAAATTTATAAGGATGCAATTGTATTAGAATGCTATTTTTTTTTTTTCATTTGGCAAATTTCAAGAAACTCCAGGCGGGCCAAGTGTGTGAGGCAGAAACATGGCAGTGACAGGCAGCGAACAAGAAAAATACGTAGTCGAAGCGTGGACGTTGCCTTAAAGGAATCTGAACCGAGAGGGAAGCCCGCCAGAGTCCAGCGTGTCACTGACTGAGGAATTTCATGGCCAGACACACACACACACACACACACACACACACACACACACACACACACACACACATGGTTCCTCTGACAGGCACATCCACCAGGACGTCAGCCGATCATGTCTCAAACAGACGCCAAACAAGGCAAGACAAATTTTTCACTCTAGCAACATGAACGTTTCCACATCTCTCCCGTCGACGCCCTCCCTGAACTGCACGGCGGCGGAAATTCAATCAAAGTAAAGCTGGGAATCATTAATGAGAGTTTCAGACGCAGGTTCCTGACTTACTAGAGCCTCGGAGTGTGACCCTCGCGCACACCAATCACTCACCCGGCCCCTCCTCACACGTGTGCCTTGCAATACTGACTAGAGGCAAAAAATGATCGAGTGTACGCCATACATTCTCGCAACGGACGTGATATTAAGACAGATTTGTCACCTGACGTCGTTTCCCCCTTTGCTCTCTCTCTCTCTCTCTCTCTCTCTCTCTCTCTCTCTCTCTCTCTCTCTCTCTCTCTCTCTCTCTCTCTCTCTCTCTCTCTCTCTCTCTGTGTGTGTGTGTGTGTGTGTGTGTGTGTGTGTGTGTGTGTGTGTGTGTGTGTGTGTGTGTGTGTGTGTGTGTGTGTGTGTGTGTGTGTGTGTGTGTGTGTGTGTGTGTGTGTGTGTGTGTGTGTGTGTGTGTGTGTGTGTGTGTGTGTGGGAACGGTTTCAATATCCCTTTCTCGTCTTCCACGTCTGTTTGTTTGGTACAATTTTCCTTTACTTCTACGTTTTCTTTGTACTTTTTTTTTTTTCATAATTGTCTCCATCACTCACATTTCAGATGAAACGAACGTACCTTATCCATGTATTTGCATTTTTCAATTGCGTTTCACTTTTCCGGACAATAAATCTTGGTTGTATTCTCATTCCCGGTCATTACGCCCCAGCACTTTTCAGTACAAAGTCACTCGCCTCCGCTGTAACTCACTGCAAATTTTCTGATCTACATTTCCAAATTTGTTTTGTCTTTCATTGTCACTGATGCATTGTCCAGACTCTCCTGTATTTTAATTACTAAATCCTTTGTTAATTTCCGGGAAGGTCAAACACGATGAAAAGGTGGGAAAAAGTAATTTTCTAGTATGAATAGAAGAGCAGTGTGGGAGTGGTGGTGGTTAAAAGAGTTTTAAGAAATTCATTTTTAGTGGGGTGGCTGCCTTCCTGCCTGCTTGCCTGTCTGTCTGTCTGTTTGTCTGTTTATGTCTCTCTTTCTCTGAATTCGCCAGACGGCAAGAAGCAAGCACTCGAGTAAGCTGTAACAGACTTGAGAGCTTGCTTGCTGACATTTTAGAGAGAGAGAGAGAGAGAGAGAGAGAGAGAGAGAGAGAGAGAGAGAGAGAGAGAGAGAGAGAGAGAGAGAGAGAGAGAGAGAGAGAGAGAGAGAGAGAGAGAGAGAGAGAGAGAGAGAGAGAGAATGTACCTTAAAAAAAGTACACCAAGAAAGAAGAATGAATTATCGCGGAAGCAAAAATTATCTCCAGGAATCAAATTTTCATCCATTTGTGGGCCAAGATAAGCAGCGAGCGTGGAAATGTCAATACGTACAAAACTATCTGACAGCCAACGGTGAGGACTTTTGTGGTGCTGCAGTTGTGAGACCTCGCGCACCTTGGCAATACGAAATTATGTACTTTAACTCTTGAAAACATCTGATTTTTAAAAGATATAGAATCACTTTGTCTTGGCTTATCCTCCCCCTCGCCATGTTTACTCAGGGACCCGTTAAACCTTAAATTTACTTATGGCCGTGTTGAATGTGTAATGAAATAGCGTGTGATTGACTTTGAAGTCCATTTTGGGCCCATTTCTCTGAACGGTCTTTCCCTCCAATCCTCCACCGGACTCCCACCCACGTCACTCGTCATCCTTTCATCCCTCCTGTGTGTGCCTTCCCCAGCGTGCTGGGTGGTGATGATGGCGATGAAGTGAATGATGATGATGGTGATGATTGTGAGGATGATGATGCTGTATACACTTTTCGCCGCTTTCTAGTGACTCGTTTATGCAGTTAGTGAGCCAGTAAGTCTGTTAATCTGTTATGTACGTATTTGCTCACTCACTCACTTACTTACTCACCTACTCACTCACTCATTCACTCACTTATTTGTTCATTCCCATTCGCTCTCATTTCCACACGAGTTTAGTCACTCACTTATTTATTTGTTCATTCGCGCACATACTCACTTCCACACTGATTCACTCATTCTCTCTTCCATTAGTTTTGCTCATTCGCACACATACTCACTCCACATTAATTCATTCACTCACTCACTCACTCACTCACTCACTCACTCATTCATTCACACACGTACTCACATCCACAGTAATCTACTCACTCACTGACATAGTGACTCATTCCTTCACTCAATCACTAACTCAATCACACTTAAGTTCAGCCAATCAGTCAATTAATCAATCAATCAATAGGACAGGCAGTCAGTCACACAATCAACAAGTCTACGAATCTCAAACTTTCCTCACTCAGTTTACATTCATCTCTTTCACTCATTCGCGCCCTGACGGAAGCTCTTTTTTTCCTCTCTCACTATTTTCCTTCCCTAACAACCTGCTGGAGCGCCGCCTCTCACCACCAACACGGTTCGCAGGGTGATGGGCGCGCCAGTTACTGTCCGTTGTGCCTCTCTCAATATCTTGGTAACTGCCTGAGGTGTCGCCGCCAGCCCAGCCAGAAGCACTGACCGGTGTTCGCTTTATGGGCGCTCCACTCCGGTAAAAATCTCCTAAATATTCCATCCAGCTCGTTTAGCATGCGTGTTCATTCTAAGCAGGTTTCCCGCTCTCTCTCCCTCTGACCTGGTTATGATTCCGTGTTGGATTCCCTTGATTGAAAAAAAAGGTGAGTGGATCAAGAGATTCTGCGTGTGGGGGCGAGTGTGGAGGCGTGGAGGTGTGAGTGAGTTAGTATGAAGTTAGAATTAATGTTTTGGGATGATTTGAATTCTTGTTTTATTTATTTTTGTGCTGTGTGTGCCTGTGTGTGCTTTTTTTTTTTTTTTAAAGGATTGGTGAAAAGAAGATATAGAGTTGAGAAAGGTCTTGTTTTTGTGAATTTGGTGGTCAGAAATATTGTTACAAATGTGTTTCTTTGTTACTATATTTGTTTTGTGTCCTTTTTTCCTGCATGTGTTTTTTTTTTTGTAAGATATGCAGAAAAGAGAGAAGCATAAACATGATTATTTTTTTTATTGTTGGTCACGCCCTTGTTATTGCTATAGTGATAATGACAGTGATGGAACTAGTTGTAATTATGGTGATGGACATGTGGGTGGTGTTGGCATGAATAGTGGTGCTGGTTATGGCTATGGAGGTGTTGATGAAAATGGTGGTGGTGGTGGTGATGGTGGCGGTGGTGGTTAAAGTGTTGATGGGTGCAGTGACAATTGTTGTAGTTGTAGTTATAACAGCAACGGTGGTGGTGGTGCTGGCACTACTGATGCAATTTCATGAAGCCCTATATAAAATTGTTATACCAAGCTTCCAGGAACACAGTAGGTAGTGTCAATTTAGTCAAGAGGCCATAGTGGTGATGCGCCGCGAGGGTTGCGTGAGTGAGGCTTACGTGGTGCTATCTGACCATACAGATTTTCAACTCTATCGTTTTATATATATATATATATATATATATATATATATATATATATATATATATATATATATATATATATATATATATATATATATATATATATATATATATATATATATATATTTTCATAACTTTCATTGTTTGTACGTTTTACTCGTTATTTATTTTTCGTTTATTAGGTAGATAGATCAAGGACACATACAAAAAAAAGGTGAGAGAAAACTAATGAAAAAAGTTTGTTCATGATGCCGTTCAAAAAAAAAAAATAGAAATAAGAGAATAATAACAGAGGGCGATTTATTTTCAATTCATTGTTTCCAGGTTTCATAATTAAATCTTTTTTTTTCGTTTTAAATTGATTATTTCACACATTTATTTCCTTTTCTTTTAAATTCTTATGCTGTTTGTTCTTTTAGTCTATCGTTTTTTTTTTTACGTTGTTTTTATCTGCTTCCTATTTTTTTCTTATACAATGCTGAAATTAAAGAGGTGAAGATACTTTCAATCAAATAATGTGAGAACTCTCTCTCTCTCTCTCTCTCTCTCTCTCTCTCTCTCTCTCTCTCTCTCTCTCTCTCTCTCTCTCTCTCTCTCTCTCTCTCTCTCTCTCTCTCTCTCTCTCTCTCTCTCTCTCTCTCTCTCTCTCATGAAATTAAGAGAAAAGTAAATAACGATGTTTTAAAGTTAATATTGAATCTACTCTTTATTATTATATTCCGTCATTGTAAAATATTCTGCACTGTTTATACATAGATGTATAATGCCAGTGCCTTGAGGCGCTGATAAGTTTTCTGAAAGGTTAGATGGTAAAAAAAGGATGAAATGCAGGGAATAGAAACGAGATATATAATTGCAAAATGTTTAAAATGGCGATAAGAAATACATTAACACCTCATGACTTTGTTTCATATTTTCCCTTCCAGGAATTTTAATTCATCTGAGAGAAATTGGAAAAGAAATGTAAAGCTACATTAATGCTTCTTCTGAAGATGATGGCACAGTGCAACTTGCATGTAACACTTTGCTCGGACTGACTTTCAATACACGTAGCATTTTGATCTTCTCGCGGTGCTGAGGATGCAAGGAAACTAAAAGCCGATCACAGTAGGTCTTTGATGTTGATTCCTTCCTTGCGTAACAAATCCTTCAAGGAGAGCCTGCGCCTCCCCTCTCAAGGGAAGCGCCGTCGGCTGCCAACACAAACACAATACTTTTAACTTTAACAACTTACGAACTTTAAAGAATTTACCGATGCTCTTGTCACTGATTTCTTTCCCTAATCACGAAATCATGACTCGAGGTAACGAAATTAATATGAAGATTACATTCATTTACAATATTCCAGTTAGATGGAGGGTTATGTCACTGATACTTTTATTACAAAGAGATGGTTGGAAGTTGGACTCTGTACCGCAACGTAGTTTATTCATAATGGGGGACGACCTCACCTTAGGTATCAGTTATTTCAAAGTTGTATTCTTGCAGAATATTTCTCTATGTCTCTTTCTGTTTGTCTGTCTGCCTTCCTGCCTGTATGATTCCTCTCTCTGTCTCTGGCTGCCTGTCTGTCGGTACGGTTATTGCTGTCACAAATTTCATAATGACTTAAGAAATGTAAGAAAATATATATATTTCAAACGACGACAATGTTTTTTTTTTTTACTTTACACAATACTATTAGATTACATTGTTCAGCGTTGCCACTGTCTTCTTTCAGTGGAAGAACATATATTTACAATTTACGATTCTAGTTGTATAATATTTCCTTTCTTGTCCCTCTTTCCACAGTTGTCATCGTCATCCTCTTCTTCCCCAACATCTTCCTTCTCTTCGTCCTCGCCCTCGTCTTCTTCTTCTTCTTCTTCTTCTTCTTCTTCTTCTTCTTCTTCTTCTTCTTCTACTTCTCCTCCTCCTCCTCCTCCTCCTCCTCCTCCTCCTCCTTCTTCTTCTTCTTCTTCTTCTTCTTCTTCTTCTTCTTCTTCTTCTTCTTCTTCTTCTTCTTCTTCTTCGTATTGTCCTTCTCGTATTTGTTTTTTTCTTCTTCTTCTTGTTCTTTTTTTCTTCCTCTTCCTCCTTTGTGACTTCGCTTCAAAGCGAAAGTATCACATTCGTATGGCAACATAAATAATTACTTCCATACGCTATGTATGAGAAACACATCCCACAAAGTATTAATCAAAGAGTCTCATTTTTCATCTTAGTCACAACAAATTTTACGCGGGTTTGGTGGAAATTACTTTTGAGTCTCATGTCAGTTTTAAAGGAGACACTGCGAGAGGTGAAGACAAGTCGAAGGAAAAGTTGTGACTGCAAAACATCAATAACCTATTTTGCAAGAGACATTTTAAAGTAGACTGCAGGTTAGGTATGTTATCTTATTCATACGTACCTTCAACCTCTCTCTCTCTCTCTCTCTCTCTCTCTCTCTCTCTCTCTCTCTCTCTCTCTCTCTCTCTCTCTCTCGGTACCGTATCCCTTGATGTCAACACTTGTGAGGCGTTCTTCATGAATCCTTCAGCCAACAAGGATGGCTACATAATACATCTCGCCTCATAATATTAGCGAGTGTAATATGCAATATGGATCACCCTCTCTATCACTGTCACTGTACAGTCATGGCCAGAAGTCAAGAAACTTACCACAACTCCATTGTCTGTAAGGGTTTTCTCGTTAAACTTAAATCATCTAATCTGTTATGAATTTATTAAGATTGCAAGTAAATCAGAGGAAATTACACTGAGGGAAGACACACGACGTATTTAGGAGTAAGTGACAGTCATGGGCGGAGGTCAAGAGACGTACCCACAACTCCAATGTCTCCAGTGTCAGTAATGGTCATGGGATCTGATGTTAATTTACTGATATTGTCAGCTGATCAGAAGACATAAGACTGAGGGAAGACACAAAACACAATAGGAGTGAGTGCATCAGTTTACTCTATTTCTCCGACTGTACCGCACAAACTAATATTTCATGACATTTAAACGTATTCTCTGCTACTATGTTGTTATGAATGTTGAGTCCGGAATAGAATTTACTGTTTCGTAGGTCAAATTTCTTTTTTTTTTTTTGGGGGGTGGTTAATTTTTGTCCTATGCTTATTCTGAAGTAAGTGTTTATATTATTCCTTGAAATAAACAGCTTTTTAGGATAGCAAATAGAGAATAGAACTGTCCAACACGTTCAAATGAAAACTTAAACATTTGTACTTAATGTAATATGTTTTCACCACTGCTCTCTCTCTCTCTCTCTCTCTCTCTCTCTCTCTCTCTCTCTCTCTCTCTCTCTCTCTCTCTCTCTCTCTCTCTCTCTCTCTCTCTCTCTCTCTCTCTCTCAGGTCGACACAATTTCTCTCGCTCCCAAAAGCCAGTGTGGGAAATCTCGCCAAACCTGAGATACCTGCCTGACGTAATTGCTTCATAAACACACTGCTTTTATGCTTCCCCGCTCAGCCTGGCCACTCCGAGCGAAGGTGCGACTGTGGCCGATTTAAATTTAATCTCTCACCTTCCTCCCGCGTATTACAGCCTCTCTCTCTCTCTCTCTCTCTCTCTCTCTCTCTCTCTCTCTCTCTCTCTCTCTCTCTCTCTCTCTCTCTCTCTCTCTCTCTCTCTAATAGAATCAAGAAAGGTCATTAGTGGTCACTGCAGCAAAACACTTAGTGTGAGAGGGAAGAGAAGAGAGGAGAAGAGAAGAGAAGAGAGAGAGAGAGAGAGAGAGAGAGAGAGAGAGAGAGAGAGAGAGAGAGAGAGAGAGAGAGAGAGAGAGAGAGAGAGAGAGAGAGAGAGAGAGAGAGAGAGAGAACTTCCTCTTTCTCTTTCTCTTTCTCTTTCTTTTCCTCCTTAAGGAGCAAATGTAGTTTTCTTCTTTGGTGTGTGTGTGTGTGTGTGTGTATGTGTGTGTGTGTGTTTCTCCGGCAGTCCCTTCCTATTTCTTTTTCGTATTTACTAACAATTAAATTAGCCTTTATAGTGTTGCCTTGCCTTAACTTTTCCATTGTTATAAATGTTTAATATCTTCAATGCTCGTCTTTTCCTCCTTATTTCCCTCTCTTTCTCTCCCTCCTCCTCCAAAACGTCTTTAGTATCATCATAATACTCTCCTTCGTTTTCCTCCTCCTCCTCCTCTTCCTCCTCCTAGACCATATCCTCACTCTTGTTTTCTCCTCCTCCTCCTCCTCCTTCTCTAGCTTCATCATATTCCATTACTTTTAATCCTTTTCTCTTGTTAATTCTTTTTCATGTCCCGTGTCTCCTGAATCCCTTAAAGTGTGACCCGTCTCCTTATTCTCCTCTGTGTAAGATTAACACCTTTCTCCTTTCTGTTCTTTCTGACCTCGCCACACTTCCAGCCTTGCTTTTCTCCTCCTCTTGCACTCATTTTTGAGTTCTTTTCTCTGTTCATTATCATCATCTCTCGTTGTCCTCGTCCTGCTTCTCTTACTCTCTCTCTCTGTCTCTCTCTCGTGCTCCTGTTCCTGGAAACTTCTGACTCCGAGTGGATTAAGTGTTGGATGTCAAGGCAATGACTTTCTCAGAGCGTCAAGTTTACTAGATGCGCTCAAGGACGAGGAAGATGAGAGGGAGGAGGAGGAAGATGAGAGGGAGGAGGAGGAGGAGGAGGAGGAGGAGGAGGAGGAGGAGGAGGAGGAGGAGGAGGAGGAGGAGCACTATTACCACCACCCACCATCATCCCCTTTCCCTTCCTCTCTCGGCGCCAACAAAGGTATTAACGAACCATTATCTATCAACTCGAATCTTCCAGTGAGCAACCAGCGCCATTAATTAGTGTCATAATGCTTCACCTCCTTTTCTCTCTCTCTCTCTCTCTCTCTCTCTCTCTCTCTCTCTCTCTCTCTCTCTCTCTCTCTCTCTCTCTCTCTCTCTCTCTCTCTCTCTCTCTCTCTCTCTCGCTTCCTACTTTGCTACCCTGGCCCCTTCTGTTTTTCTTCCTCCCTCTTCGTCGCCTACGCCCCTGATTCCCCTACGCCAAAGAAGCCTCATCATGCTCCTCGTTCCCTCCTCCCTACTCTCCTTGTCTCTCCTTCTGCATCTCTGCTTACATCATCTCTCTGCCCTCTCGTCTTCTAAACTTATCCTCCCACGTTATACCCTCCTGCTGATACTCCGGTTTCATGTCACGTCTCCTTATTTCTCCTAGTCCTCCTCCCGCAGCATCACGCATCATCATCATCATACAGCATTACAGACATCGTCAATATCCTTCCTGTCTTTAAGTGTCTGGGTTATATGAATGGGTTTGTTTCCCTCGACGCGTGTCCGTAGGTTGTAACGAGAAGTGTGGTTGTCTGTTTACGTGTTAACTGCTTCATTCACCCCTTGATCCGTGTCCTTTCAGTGGGTAACAGACTTATTTTTCTTCTTTATTAAATGCGTAAAAGATGGAGTCATTTTGTGTTTTAACGACAATATTCGTTCATTCATTGTTTAGTTATATATATTCAAACCTCAAGTGAATCAATGAAAGCGATTATTTATTTAGTCTAAAGTTAACAGGTGATTATTTTTTTTTTTGTGTGTACATATTGTTGGTTCGGCTTAATCTGGACGTGAAATGATTGCAGTCAGTGATAATCGTGGAACATGATGCAGCGTGAAGAGCAACAAGCGTCAGTCTGTTCACACACATAACATCATTATTCTTAAAAACACATTTCATAGTGACGGTTTCTCCATTACGTGCATACATCTGCAAATCTCGTTAAATTATAACACCACTTTAGTAGTGAAAGGCATTCGACTCTCGTAAATAGTTTTAAATCGTGCGAGTTAAACACACCGTAGTTAACCGGTACAGTAATTGCGTTCCAGCACAGTGCCTTCTAATTGTAACACACAAGCACATGTACCTCAGTGGGCGCCTGTTACTCTTGCTGCTGTGTGCTGACTGAGTGATGGATTGACAGACTGAACTAGTGACAAAACGTAATCATGATCGCCCGGCAACTCCTTCATTGTGGAGGAAAAATAACACTGGGTTGATGCTGGTAAACTTTGTGATGCTCGTACAGTATGAGGGATGTTTTGATTGTGGTATTGTGATGATTGTATTGGTGGTGGTGGTGGTGGTGGTGGTGGTAGGGATAGTAGTGCAGTAGTAGCTGAAGTAGTTATCGTTAATGTGATAGTAGTAGTAGTAGTAGTAGTAGTAGTAGTAGTAGTAGTAGTAGTAGTAGTAGTAGTAGTAGTAGTAGTAGTAGTAGCAAAAGTTGTTATTCTTACTATAATCAAAATAATCACAATAATTACCTATCATTACCTCATCATCAGCATCACCATCATAACCACCGTCAGCACCACAATAACCATCATCATGATAATTTTTGCCATCCCTTCCGAAATTGAATATCCCAGAAAGTGAGGTGAAAGCAAATCATCATCAAAAGAGAGAAAAGGGAGAGAGAAAAAAAGAGAAGAAAAAGAAAACAGCTTGAAATGACTTTAAAACCAAACATTCGCTATTCAGATCTTGCAGTATGATCACAGGATCTTCACAACTTCCACCGCAGCCCACGCGTTGCCTTGCCTTAAGATCCCTGCGTCTCTCCGGTGTATATCAGGTTTATAAAGCCACTTCCTTGTATCGTCTATACTTATATTCTATTTCATCCCCTTATTTTCCAGACCGTAATTTGTTCGTATAACTTCTGCCTTTCATTAATCACGTATATTACGATTACATAAACACGCACATTAAGGCTTTTACTTGTCTATTTTTTATCTTGTAATTTCGTAGTTACTTTCTTATATTCTATTTATCTCTTTCTTCTGGGCTGTAATTTGTTCCACCTGGTTCCTTTCGTAAATCACCAATGTCACGACCATGTACAGTACAAACTTGCAATTCACTATTTAGTACCTCTGTTCCTTATATCCCATTTTTCCCTATTCTATCTAAAGTGTAATTTATTTGTACTTCTAATGCTTTTCATTAATTATTCACATTATATTGAGATTCTGTATAAATTTATGTGCCTCTTTTTGTTTCATGTATTTTTTTTTTCAGCGTGTTATTCACCAGTTAGTACCTCTATTCC
>NC_087162.1:8705000-8710000 GCF_035594125.1 Scylla paramamosain | reverse complement strand
AAACAATTAACATCACCAAAATAGTGCATGAAATCTTAATAAGCATCTACAAAGAAGGAAGCGATGAAAAGAATAGATTTTGCAATTTCTACACAATTTAAAGATTGGAGTTGGCTGTAGAACAAGTAAAGATGTCTCAAAGTGATTAATAATTAAAGGAAGATGTATCACATAGCAGTCAAAGGATTAAGGTAGAACAGTCGCTCCAGTATTTCTGTGTGACTGAGTTATGTTAAGCTAGGTCGTTTAACGCACTGCTTGGGAATAATATGATACTTGCTTGGTGTCTTCATCTTTAGGTGGATAGGTTAAATTAATCAATGTGATTCTTTGTCATATTCTTGTTGTAAGTTTGTTGGTGTCAATTTACATAATAGTAGCAGCAGCAGCAGCAGCAGCAGCAGCAGCAGCAGCAGCAGCAGCAGCAGTAGTAGTAGCAGCAGCAGCAGTAGTAGTAGTAGTAGAAGTAGTAGTAGTAGTAGTAGTAGTAGTAGTAGTAGTAGTAGTAGTAGTAGTAGTAGTAGTAGTAGCAGTAGACTAGTAGTAGAACCATTAGTCTCTCACAGCGATTTCTCAAGCTCTTCATCCTTCATTCCATAAATTCTCTTCTGCAAGTCTTTTTGAATACAGATATTAACAGAGAGAGAGAGAGAGAGAGAGAGAGAGAGAGAGAGAGAGAGAGAGAGAGAGAGAGAGAGAGAGAGAGAGAGAGAGAGAGAGAGAGAGAACGTTGGAGGTGAATACTCTGTTAGTGTATAGCGTACGAAGATGAATACAAATGGGAAACAGAGTCATTTAATCCCCCTTTCCAATACCCGTAATGAAATCCACTTCCCCTACCAATGAAAAAATCAATTCCAAACTTGTGCCATTGAGAACAAAAACACTTTTCCCAAATATTTGTTCGTGACGCCAACAGAATCAACAACAACAACAACAACAACAACAACAACAACAACAACAACAACAGCACCACCAGACGCTACACTAACACCCAGAAAAAAACATCAACAACAATAACAACACCACCACAAAAAACAAAATCATAACAAGTCATAGGGGTGGAAAATAGCAAAAGTCTTTCTCCTTTTCTCTTCTTCCTCTTAAGTCTAAATTCTTTATGTTGCTAAATACTTTAACGAGATTTGTCTTTTCCTTTCCCTGGGTCATAATATCGTTTTATACTTTGTTTCTCTCTCTCTCTCTCTCTCTCTCTCTCTCTCTCTCTCTCTCTCTCTCTCTCTCTCTCTCTCTCTCTCTCTCTCTCTCTATTGCAGTGTTTTATAGTTCTGAGACTCTGTTGATTTTTTTATTAGTGGTGTTGGAGAGAGAGAGAGAGAGAGAGAGAGAGAGAGAGAGAGAGAGAGAGAGAGAGAGAGAGAGAGAGAGAGAGAGAGAGAGAGAGAGAGAGAGAGAGAGAGAGAGAGAATGAATGAAACGGGACAATTAAGAATTCACTCTCTCAAGGCAATTCATCACTTTTACGATTCACTCTCATGCCGTGAATCACTCAGAGCAGCGTGACTTGGCTTGGCTTTGCTGCCTCGTGGTGGCTTCTCACAGCCTTAGGGAACTTATAATAGAGACAATGAAGGTAATGGCTCACAGTGCTGTTGTTTTAACGCTTCCACTGCAACACGAAACAATTAGCAGGAACAAATGCAATGTGTGAAGTCTTTATAAGCATGGAAAGAATACATTTTGCAATTTCTTCCCAATCCATAGATTAGATGTGGCTGTAGAACAAGTAAAGATGCTTCAGAGTGATTGGTAATTAGGGAAAGGTGTACCAAGTGGCAATCATAGAGTTAAAGGAGAAAGATACTTAAGTGAAAGGAGTAACGCTACCTGTCCTACTCCATCACACGATAAAGTGCAACACTCTACCTTTATTTTACAAGCTGAAAGTTCACTCATGCCCTCAAGGTATCTGTACTCAGTGTATATTTTTATTTATTTACTAATTTATTTATTTGTTTTAGGTTGGCATCGGCCAAGGGCAATAAAAACTGAAAAAAAAAATTTTGATTCCACCCTGTCTAAAAGAGCGGTATGAGTAGAAGCCCCGCAATTCAAGAAAATAAAGACCTGTTAATTTTCTTTCCCATAAATAAATGGGAAAGAATAATAAAGAAAAGCCAAATATAGTTTAGAGTTCAACTGAAAGAATATGCAAAACAAAGCTACCAAAGCTTGTATTAGTACAAAACTTCATACTACATAGAAAAGTGATGCAGTTCTTATATCAGTTAAATATCAGCTGTTTATTTACAGTTGAGTCCTGAAAGAAAGGTGGAAAAAAAAAAGGAAGGAGTGATGGAGTCTGTCAGTAAAGAGGATGAAGTGATCATACTGAGACCCTGAGACACTCCTGCTGTTGGCGAGGTGACAGCTGGAGCCTTAAGTGGTGTTAATGAGATACATAATTAGCGGCGCCAAAACGTGTAGTATCCGACCTCCAGTAATACACGTAAACGTTCTGAGGTCATGAGAAACATATATCTCAGTTTGTTAATAAACTGCTATTGTATATCTATGCAAAGTATTCAGCACTTAATTCTTATTTGTTCATACTTGCCAGCTAAAAAGAAACTATTGGTGCTCAGTGTTTACGGTTTGAGCTCCTTCCTTTCTTTCCAGATCGACCCAGGGAAGAAAGAAAAGAAAAGTAAACATTACCAGTATCTAATGCAGAATAGTTATTTGTGCATACTCGTCAGCTAAAACGAAAATAATGTACTAATATCTGAATTCTTTCCTTTCTTCCCACAGTAACGATCGATCCAGTAAGAAAAAAAAAAAGAAAAGTAAACACGATCAGGATTTAATGCAGAATAATTACTTGTGCATACTCGCCAGTTAAAAGGAAAGTATTGGTGGTCAGTGTTTACGGCTTGAATTACTTCTTTTCTTTCAACGGTAACGATCGATCCAGCGACGAAAGATAAGAAAAAAGCCTGAACGAACGGTGGGGCTTTGTCCACTGTACCTCCCCAGCGAGTTACGAAAAAAAAAAAAAAGCGGATAAACGATCGTAAGGAAAAACGTGAGAAACCAAAAAACACACAGAAAGAAAAAAAAAATTGAGTAAATTGCAGAGCCTTTCAGAAAAGGAAAATTACGCCTCAGACGACCTCCCGCCAAGCGATTAAAGTCTGCCCATCTGTTCTCATTTGGAGCCCAATCCTTCGCTCTGCCCGGTGTACAGGTGGGGGGAGGGAACGGGGAGTCACGGGGAGGTAGCTGGGGGAGGTGGCGTGGGTGCGGTGACTGGGGGCAGGAGGGCTGGGAGTGGAGGCAGGACAGGTTTCATTCCATCTTCTCACGCGTTCCATTAAGACAACAGGAACATTGGAACCTGGAGTGAGGTGTTTTACGGTCAATTACCTCGTTGGCGCTGTAATTTACACCCATTTACAAACTCGCTATCCCTCCTCGCATCCCTCCTTCTCCTCCTCTTCCTCCTCTTGCCTTCATCTGGTAGAAACCTTCCCTCCCGCTAGATATTTCCGTTCCTTCCTCAACACTACCATTCTCTCTCTCTCTCTCTCTCTCTCTCTCTCTCTCTCTCTCTCTCTCTCTCTCTCTCTCTCTCTCTCTCTCTCTCTCTCTCTCTCTCTCTCTCTCTTCCAGATTCCCCTCCCAGTGACGGTCGATGGTGTAGTAACAAAAAAAAATGGGAAAAAAACAATCATAATGACTTATTTCGTTGTCATGGCGCGACCCTTTTATATCCCGCCACCTCATTAAACGTCTCTGAGAGTAATCACCGCCGCCCGATCGTTCACGGGAATGGGTGCTCAAGAGAGGGATATTTTCCGCCCCATCTTAACACCATCAGGGGGCGGCCCGTAAATCTCGCCTCTAACGTAATCAGAGAAAACGAGTGTAAACAAGGGTATTTTCAAGGGATGACTTAGGAAAAAACTACGGGTTGGCTCTGATTACATGTACTATACGATTCATCAGGGGGAGGGAGAGGGGGTTGAAGAGAGAGAGAGAGAGAGAGAGAGAGAGAGAGAGAGAGAGAGAGAGAGAGAGAGAGAGAGAGAGAGAGAGAGAGAGAGAGAGAGAGAGAGAGAGAGAGAGAGAGAGAGAGAGAGAGAGAGAGAGAGAGAGGGGATGTTGTTGTTTTCTCTTAATTTTGTAGTTTGATTTTTTTCTTGCCTTTATTTTTTTTATTTTGGTAATCTTGATAAGTGATGCCATGTACATAATTTCGTTGTTGTAGGATCAATATCCAATGTGTATTAAGTTTTCAGTCAGTCAATCAGCTAGTCAGTCAGTCAGTCAGCTAGTCAGTCAGTCAGTCAGTCAGTCAGTCAGTCAGTCAGTCAGTCAGTCAATAAGTCAGTCAGTCAGTCAATCAGTCAATAAGTCAGTCAGTCAGTCAATCAGTCAGTCAATCAATCTGCAAATCTATCATTCAGTCTCTCCTTCATCCCTCTCTCATCTCTATCACTTCCCTAACACTCTCCCTTCTCCTTTCTCCCATTTCCTCTCCCACCCTTCCCTTCCCCTTTCAAACCCATCCCATACCAAGCCAATATTTACCCTCTACCCACCATCCCTTCCCTTACCCTTACCCCTTACCTCCGACCATCCATCCCTGCTTTCCCTTCCTCCCACCTCGCTACTGATAAGAGATTCATGCAGCAGTCAAGGTCGTTAAAGCGTCTACCACTCCTCATTCTTCAACATGAGTGCAAATTTCTCGTCCGCGTCAGTTGCCAGTTTTGCTTGACGGGAAGATTGCAATTAACATGGTAACGAGAGTGTGACGGGGAGTGGCTTATGTACTAGGAAATGTGATGTTTTGAAGCAAGGACAGGCAGAGAGAGAGAGAGAGAGAGAGAGAGAGAGAGAGAGAGAGAGAGAGAGAGAGAGAGAGAGAGAGAGAGAGAGAGAGAGAGAGAGAGAGAGAGAGAGAGAGAGAGAGAGAGACTGATTGGCTGATTAATTGATTTACTATTTAGTGCTGCATTAAAAGTCATACGGCA
>NC_087162.1:8687500-8700000 GCF_035594125.1 Scylla paramamosain | reverse complement strand
GAGTAAATAAATCAACACCTCATTACATATTACAACAGTGGAGCGCAATATTAATCTCCCTACGTAATTTACAGAGAGAGAGAGAGAGAGAGAGAGAGAGAGAGAGAGAGAGAGAGAGAGAGAGAGAGAGAGAGAGAGAGACCAGACAGAGACAGATGGTTAGACAAGCTCAGACAAATAGATACAGAACCTTCCCAAAGTGTATCACTGATTCTTTTTCTCCCCTCTTGTAACATTAAAGAATCGGAAGCTGTTATGATAAAGAAGAAAATGGAGCACTATAGAAGAAACACGACGAGAGTGAAGTGCAAGAAGAAAAGTTCATAGTTTTCCTCATGCTAAAGAAAAGGGATATGCAGCAATTGTTCAATGATGATTTCATGATTCTAGGAATACTTTAACTACGGCTCTGCATCATTAATATTCTTCGTATTCATTTGACAGACTCCAGTAGAGACTATTAAGGGTTTTCAAAGTTTTCTCGTGATTCTTGTAATAGTTTAACATGGAATTCTGAATTATCTGCAGATTTTCAAGGGAGTTTTTCATGATTCTAAGAATACTTTACGAAAAATTCTGCAACATCAGTATTCGTTATGTTCTCTTGAAAGACTCTACTGAAAAATATTTGGGGTTTACAAGGGTTTTTCTAATGATTTTAGTAATAGTTTAACAATAATTCTGCATCATCAATAGAGAAAAAAGTCATGAGAACCTGACTGATAATTTATTTGGCCTTTGAAAGTAGTATTAGTGAAAGAACAAAACATCTGAGTACTGGCCTTTGTCTCACCCTGCCTTGTGCTCTTAAAAGCTTTATTCTCTCATTATGAACTATTTTTAAAGACCACTTATCCTTTTAATTTAGTGTCCACGATGCTTTATTCCCATCAGCCTTATTAAACCATTACTGGAGCCGAGAAAACACTAAAAACTCTAATAACCTCCACTTGAATCTGGTAAAAGTACCTGAGGTTAAGACGCTAAAAACATTTGGGAACACGGAGCTCTTTGCCACAATCGCCACCCTCTTGTTCCGCCAGATTAAACCCACGACACGCATAGCCTCGCCACTCCCGGGGATTTGCCTCTGAATAAATGAAGGTTCGTGTAGATAGCAACAATGAAATGGAGTTGCCAGCGAGATAAATATGACCATATGTTTTAGTCACCCACCAGTTAGACGGAGAGAAGGAAGAGGAGAGAGAGAGAGAGGAAGGGAGGCAGGGGACGAAAGGAAGGAAAGGAACCGGGAGAGGTGTGGAAAAGAGAATTTATATCTGGTGAGAAATGCGGCAGTAAGTTTATTGCGAGAATATTTCGTCAGAAAATGCGCCTTAGGCAACATCAGTTTGCTTCTGAAGAGTTTGGAAAAAATATTTGAGGAAAGCTGAGGGATATTATCGTGCATTAAGAAACGAAAGAGAGAAAAAGAGAGAAAGAGAGAGAAACTTATCGTGAAGAAATATTATTACTTTCAATAACGCGATCATTATGAGGAAATAACATTCAGAGGGAGAAAATCTGCGGTGAAGATCAGTCGTGTTCGCTGAGACCTTAGAGAGATAAATGTAAGGAAATTTATGCATTCCTTATAGAGAAAAATGGAGAGAACTCATAGATATAAATGTGTAAATTTATACATGTCTTGAAGATAAATGTGTGAAGATTTAAACATGCCCTGTAAATATGTAAATGTATATATCTTACAGAGATAACAGTACGGACCTTATTGCGATAAATGTAGAGATTAATATATAGCTTATGAAAATCAATATAAAAACTTTATACATATAAATGTATAAATATTTAAACATACCTTATGAATAAAAAGAATATAAAGACAAGTGCACAGAATATGTAATCTTCAATAATCAACTTTATGGACGCAACATATCAACCGGTCTTTCCTCCCAATAGTTAGTTCCCTTGAGCAAACTCCTAAAAAAAAAAAAAAAAAAAAAAATCATGGGTACAAGCGAGACACGCAAGGCCACACAAACCCCACAACCAACATCCTTCAAATTAGCAGGAACGTGAGGGAGAAACAATGCGCACCTGATGGGAACCTGGAGACAGATACATCACCGAAGGACAACCTAACGTACAGCACTTCAAGGAGCAGACCCGAGGCGTAAAATATTCCCTGCAACTTGGAAACATACGAGTAGCAGCGCCATCTTTCAACGGGAAACCGAACCTGTGATGGGGAGAAGAGTAGAAATTCTTTAGCATCCAAGTTCTTAATACCCAAGGTGGTGGGGACGAGAATATGAGAGGAGGAGGAGGAGGAGGAGGAGGAGGAGGAGGAGGAGGAGGAGGAGGAAAAGGGACGCAGGAAGGGAGAAAAAGACAATGGAAAGAATGATAATGATGAGGAGGAGGAGAAGGCAGAGCTAGAAGGGAAGATGAGGGATAGAAGGAAAAGAGAGAAAAAGGAAGAGAAAACGGAAATAAGATGGAGGAGGAGAAGGAGGAGGAGGAGAAGGAGGAGGAGGAGGAAGAGGAGGAGGAGGAGGAGGAGGAGGTGGAGGAGAGGAAGAAGAGGAGGAAAAGAGTCAGGAAGTGGAGAAAGAGGCGGAGAAGAAAAGAAAGGGAAGAAAAGTAGGAAAGGAGTCAGGAAGAGGAGGAAAGGGGTCGGAAAAGAAGACGTGGAGGAAACGGATCAGGAAGAGGAGGTAGAGGAGGAAGGGGCCAAAGGCAGAAGGGAAAGGGAGGAAAGGGAATAGAGAGAGAATGCAGGGCGAGGGAAGGCACGGGCGAGGAGAGGGAAAGGAGGGGGCGAGGAGAGGGCTTCTATAGTCTGAATGAGAGTGGTTTTGTGTGTTTTTTAAGCCTGGGAGGGTAACAGAGGGCAGAGGAGGGATGAATTTGCCCGCGAGGGAGATGGTGCTGCCTCGACCCACTAATATTGTGGTCAGAGAGAGAGAGAGAGAGAGAGAGAGAGAGAGAGAGAGAGAGAGAGAGAGAGAGAGAGAGAGAGAGAGAGAGAGAGAGAGAGAGAGAGAGAGAGAGAGAGAGAGAGAGAGAGAGAGAGAGAGAGAGAGAGAGAGAGAGAGAGAGAGAGAGAGAGAGAGAGATAGGCGACAAAGGAATACGTGCGAGAAAAAAATGCAGTATCAACAGTAAAAAGAGAGGCTTAAAGTAAAAAAATTGAAAGAGAGAGAGAGAGAGAGAGAGAGAGAGAGAGAGAGAGAGAGAGAGAGAGAGAGAGAGAGAGAGAGAGAGAGAACACAATATCACCAGTAAACACACCCACCCACCCACCTACCCACCAACACACACACAATCAGATTACTGTGCGGAAAAAGCCTCCTTGAATGTGCTCGGTCATTCGTCTGTGTTGTATTGTCATTGTGGCAAATGCGAGTGTGTTGCTTGTTTGCCTGCCTGTGTGCTTTCCCTGCCTTTTGAGTTTGTGTTGGTGGTGGTGGTGGTGGTGGGTTCATGGAGGTGACTGTTATTGTTGTTGTTGTTGTTGTTGGCGGTGATGGTAGTGGTGGTGTTCTTGTTAATGTTGTTGATGATGACTATGATAGTAGTGGTGGTGGTGGTGGTGGTGGTCTTGGTGGTGGTGGTAGTGGTGATGATGATGATGATGATGATGATGATGATGATGATGATGATGATAATTATGCATGATGATGATGATGATAATACTGTCTTTGTGCATATACTGTAAAGTTAAATTTTATACGTTTTCAGTTAATAATGATTCCTATTCGTAAGTTCACACGCATCCACACACACACACACACACACACACACACACACACACACACACACACACACACACACACACACACACACACACACACACACACATCAAAACAAAAACAAAAAGAAATTCATGGCCTTATATTAGCAACAAATTGTTCACTAAAAGGAACAAAACACAACTGTGACAAAAAAAAGTGAACAGAGTGATAGAAGTTATTAGAGAGAGAGAGAGAGAGAGAGAGAGAGAGAGAGAGAGAGAGAGAGAGAGAGAGAGAGAGAGAGAGAGAGAGAGAGAGAGAGAGAGAGAGAGAGAGAGAGAGAGAGAGAGAGAGAGAGAGAGAGAGAGAGAGAGAGAGAGAGAGAGAGAGAGAGAGAGAGAGAGAGAGAGAGAGAGAGAGAGATCACGTCCATGTAATATAACAAAGTCATTTTCTAATATAAGTGAAACAAAGTGATGGACAGAAGCACATCCAACACTTTATCAGGTCTCTTCAGGTAATAACAGGTAATTACACCTTGGTCCGCCTCCCTTCATTGGCCGGGCGTCGTGGAGGACCAGCCAATCAGGCTCCCACTTTATTGCACGTCGCGCCTGCAACATCCAAACAGAAAATTGCAACTCTCCTCCAATAAAAGGTGGAGGAGAAATTTAATCATAGTGCGTGTGTGCGTCTGCATGTGTGTGTGTGTGTGTGTGTGTGTGTGTGTGTGTGTGTGTGTGTGTGTGTGTGTGTGTGTGTGTGTGTGTGTGTGTGTGTGTGTGTGTGTGTGTGTGTGTGTGTGTGTGTGTGTTTTCATTATTGCAAGTGTATTTTAGTAGTGCTTAGATGACACGCTGTCTTAAATGAACAACCTACATGTATGCACCAATAAAACGTTTTCAATAGGTCCGTTTCAAGACGCTCCACAATGTAATTTTGGACTTAATAAGAGACTGTCTTCTTAAGGGACTGGCACCTTTAATGAGCCTTTTTTCCTCAAATTGTGTTGCCACTGACCAGAGGCACTCGTACATGAAAAAAGTTCCTAGAAAACACATAACTTATTTATTTTCTTTGTTAAGATTTTTTACACCTAACACAAACTCAAAATGAATCAGATGAATTGAGAACTGTAACCCTCCAGACGGCGGTGCAGTTTAGATGCGCCGCCGTGGACGACACCAGGCTGACCTAAGAGAAATGCTTAGTACTCCAGTCTTACAAAATTCCTGAGGTAAAAATCAACAATGACCGCCAACCAGGTAGCGTCCCTTGACCTTCCAGGGCTTGTTAGGGATTAATATTGCAACGCCACAACGTGACAAGAGTTCATTCATGACACTTACTCACCTGTTATCTTTTATTATCGTTGTCTTTTTCTCTCTGACCATGTTGTGCTCGAACTATAAAAAAAAAGAAAATAATAATAAAAATAAATATAAAAAACTTTCTATATAAAAAAAACTAAGCCCATCAATCATAAATATCCGTTTTACGCGTTTATATGGTTAGATTTACATTTATTTTTCGCTTTCTCGCTATCTGCTGCATTATTTCTTCATCACCGTCATACGCACAAATGTTTCTGCTCTTTTTTTTTTTCCATCCCGTGACCTTTGATTCCTTTGCGTGGTTTTCCCTCCATTCATTTCCATCGCCGCCTTTACCTTGCACTCGCGCATTTCTCATCTCCTACCGGATTTTTCATCTGCTGCAGCCTTTGTCTTTTTGTTTTCTATCCCTCGCGTCACCGATGATCTTTTTTTTTCTTATTTCTCCTTCATAATTCTCTTTTGTCGTGTATGTCTGTTCCGCAACTCCCCCTCTCCGTTTTCCCACCCTTCTCTCTCTCTCTCTCTCTCTCTCTCTCTCTCTCTCTCTCTCTCTCTCTCTCTCTCTCTCTCTCTCTCTCTCTCTCTCTCTCTCTCTCTCTCTGTCACGATAAAAATATACCTCCTACCTCGCCATCGCCTTGCCATCGTGCGTCATAAAGCCTCGTCTCCCGCTCTCCTTTCTCTTTTTCTCTCTCTCTCTCTCTCTCTCTCTCTCTCTCTCTCTCTCTCTCTCTCTCTCTCTCTCTCTCTCTCTCTCTCTCTCTGGCTCCCTGCTCGTCGGCGGAGGCGGGGCTGCGACGCGGGCGGGGGAGGAAGGCATCAAAACGTAAGAGGTTAGCTTGTCACTTAGAGGCAAAAATACGGTCATCCGGCTCATGAGACACGAGCCAGATACCGCGTGCTCGCACCACTGCCCTTATTGTGGAGGTTTCGTCCCCGCCCCCCTCCACCACCCAACAGCCAAAGACCCTCTCCTGCCCACGTAATCCCTCTCCTCTCCCCTAAACTCTCTCTTCTCCCACCCCCTCCTCCCTATCTCCTGTTTTTTTTTTTTCTCTCTCTCTCTCTTTCCCTTCTCCCTGCTCTCCACTTCTACCTTCTGACCCAACCTGACCTGACCACGCTTCTTATGTACCCTGATCCCTTGTTCGTTCTTAGTTTTTGTGACCTTTGTGGTGGTGGTGGTGGTGGTGTTGGTGTTTCTTAGTTATCTCTCGTGCCTTTTCCTCACTTTTCTTTTATGGATGCAGACGAATTGGCGGTGGTGGTGGTAGTAGTAGTAGTAGTAGTAGTAGTAGTAGTAGTAGTAGTAGTAGTAGTAGTAGTAGTAGTAGTAGTAGTAGACAGTAGTAGTAGTAGTAGAGAGAGAGAGAGAGAGAGAGAGAGAGAGAGAGAGAGAGAGAGAGAGAGAGAGAGAGAGAGAGAGAGAGAGAGAGAGAGAGAGAGAGAGAGAGAGAGAGAAAGCTATACCATTCTTCCTTTCATTGACTCATTTATGGCACCCTTTTTTTTTCAGTTTCCGGTACAATATTGTGGTTGAGGCTCTTTGTTATTTTCCGTTTTTTATTTCATGGTATTGATGTTCCTCTATCACACACACACACACACACACACACACACACACACACACACACACACACACACACACACACACACACACACACACACACACACACACACACAAACAAACAAACAAACAAACAAACAAACAAACAAACAAACAAACAAACAAACAAACAAACAAACAAACAAACACACACACACACACACACACACACACACACACACACACACACACACACACACACACACACACACACACACACACTGATAAATTGGAGGGTAAAGAAACTGACTGATAGGCACCGTATAAATAGATATAGATAGATAAATAGATAGATAGATAGAGAGGTAGGTAGACTGATAGGTAACTGGATACGTTAATTCACACAAAGTCATTAATCTGAATAGCGGAAAGAATAATAAGTTCAAGCTTGACAAAGTTAGATTTAAAAAAGTGACAGAAAGGAACTGGATTTTAAAAAGAGTAGCAGATGAATGGAATGGACCCAGTAATCAGGTTGTTATTGCCGAGTCATTAGGGAGCTTTAAAAGAAGATTAGATAGATTTATAGATGAGAATAATAGGTGGAAATAGGTGGGTGTGTTTTATGAGGGCACTGCCACGTGTAGGCTTCATAGTTTGCTGCACCTTTATTTATTTTCATACTTTCTTACGTTGATTGAGTCGTACATACATACATACATATATACAGACATACAATAATACTGACAGACAGACAGACACACACACACACACACACACACACACACACACACACACACACACACACACACACACACACACACAGACACACACATCAATTCATCTCAGTACTTGGACACATGAATTGAACATGATTAATGAAGAACATACATCAATGTTCAGAATCTCTCTCTCTCTCTCTCTCTCTCTCTCTCTCTCTCTCTCTCTCTCTCTCTCTCTCTCTCTCTCTCTCTCTCTCTCTCTCTCTCTACACCCACTAATCAAAAATCAGCAGAATCTCAGAACTATAAAACACTGCAAGAGACAGAGAGAGAGAGAGAGAGAGAGAGAGAGAGAGAGAGAGAGAGAGAGAGAGAGAGAGAGAGAGAGAGAGAGAGAGAGAGAGAGAGAGAGAGAGAGAGAGAGAGAGAGAGAGAGAGAGAGAGTCGTACAGTTGGACTTCAATATAAATTAGCACAAACTATATGACGAAAGTATGTAATGATGACTTATTGAGCTCGTAAATAATGGGTGTCGTGTTGATATATTTCATCCTTCGTCATTCTGTGCGTTCGGGAGGATGAGGTAGGAATAAAAATGTAGGTGTGTGTGTGTGTGTGTGTGTGTGTGTGTGTGTGTGTGTGTGTGTGTGTGTGTGTGTGTGTGTGTGTGTGTGTGTGTGTGTGTGTGTGTGTGTGTGTGTCATGTGCAGAGTCTACCACGGAAGGGCGTCTCCCCAAAAAAAATATGAATATATAAATAAATAAATGAAAAGTAAATGCAACATATTGGTTCCCATATTTTTCAGAGGACTTATTGCTATAGTAAATGTGACGGATCTCTCACTCTCTCTCTCTCTCTCTCTCTCTCTCTCTCTCTCTCTCTCTCTCTCTCTCTCTCTCTCTCTCTCTCTCTCTCTCTCTCCTTACATATACACATTAATATATTACATCATGTTCTTGTAAATATTTTCCAAAGGTGAACCACAAAAAGAACCGGTGATATTGATTTTGGCGAGCTTCCTTTTCTTTCCTCTTACGCTTCTTGGGAGGAGACTTCTCAAGGCTCAGGCTTTCCTTGGCGGCGAGGATGCTGAGGGAAAAAAATATAAGAGAAAATGTTGTCCCTTGACCTCTTTCAGGTGAGGTGAGAGGTTCTCTGTCAACCTCACAGCCTCATATTTTGTGATTAGTCAGCAGGGACGCCACGCTGAATGAAGGCCATGACTTTCCTGCGGGGGAGCGAGTGAGCGGGCGAGAATGAGAGAGAGAGAGAGAGAGAGAGAGAGAGAGAGAGAGAGAGAGAGAGAGAGAGAGAGAGAGAGAGAGAGAGAGAGAGAGAGAGAGAGAATGAGAATATGAATAAAAGATAGCACTGGATGAGAGTGAGAGAGAGAAAGCAAATGAAAGATAAAAGCCTGCAAACTATCAAGGAAAAATGCGAAGAAAACTGAAGAATTCAAAACTCCGACAGAAGTCACGAATGAAAAAAATAAAATAATAAAAAAAGAACATGAACCATTCACAATTTTGTAATAGTTTCGTATCACGCCATCTCTCACGATGTATGGTGAGAACTTTCTGCTTTTATATCTTGAGTTTCCACCCGTACCAAGGAGAAGAGAGTCCCTGTAACTTCATGAACACTGGTCAGGTCCTTGAGTCCATTTAGAAGTCTCTCGGTGCGAAAACAGAAGCAGGGACGTGTGAAACAGCGGACACTAGCCACACCAAGCGCGACTATTAGGACTCCCTGAGCGCTGACTGAGCTCGCAAACCTCTCTCTGTGGACCATATTCTGAAACACATCTGCACCACACCTTCACTACATTCAAAAGGCTTCAGTTGGATTATCATGAGTTTTAAAGATGTTTTTATGTGTTCTAGTGACAGATTAACGATATTTCTACATCATGAACAGGAGAAACACGTTAATCTTCTCTATGGCCTTTGGAAATAGTCGTGTTGAGAGAGCAAAGTGTTTCAGAATACAGGTCAGTTTCCCTCTGCACTCCGCCACCCTAACGCCAGCTTCGTAATATCCTAAAAGACGGACCAGATCCTTCCTGCCTCGCGCCGTGGGTCAAATTACTCGTTCGTCTGTCAGTTCCCATTCTTTAGACTCCTCGGCGTCAGTAGTCATAGAGAGAAGAGACAGCAAGCAGCGACTGTCTGTGTGTGTGTGTGTGTGTGTGTGTGTGTGTGTGTGTGTGTGTGTGTGTGTGTGTGTGTGTGTGTGTGTGTGTGTGTGTGTGTGTGTGTGTGTGTGATGAAAACCGCCATAATTAAAAACGATAGTCTACTTTAATAATGAGGATAATATTGATGATGATGACGGTGATGGTGTTGATGATGATAAAGACTTGATGGGTTTACTCATCAAATAAATAACTGAAAATACATACATAGCCGGCTGTGCGAAATGTGTAGTATACTTACACACACTTAGTAAATGGAGTTTTAGTGACGAAATTCGCGTGGCCATTGTAAACATTGTCAACAAAGAGCGTGATGGTGTTTGTAGTGAGAGGAAGCGATGGACTCATTAACAAACTGCACTCGTATGTGATATTTTCAATGGACGGGTTGAGTTGCACATTTATATTTGTTTATTATTATCATTTACTAATCCCCACAATTACCGCGTCCCGATGCAGCAACGCTTGGCGATAAAAGAGACGATTGGCAGAGTGACAAGACTTTTAGATAGATGGATACACTAATGGAGAGTGCAAGGATCTCCGAAATTTGAATGCAGTAATGGCTTGCTCTTAGATGTACCCAGGAAAAAATAATAAATTTTGACTAATCTGCTATTCTTACAGTCCCCCAACGTTTGAGTCTGGCACAAGAAAACTAAATCCTGATGGCGTTTGAGGTACTGATATATATATATATATATATATATATATATATATATATATATATATATATATATATATATATATATATATATATATATATATATATATATATCAGGAGACTTAGTAATGGGTCTGGGAGCGCGCTGCTGGTGTTAGACCACGTAATAAATAATGGAAACTGTCTAGCGCGTTGGAAGTTGTGAGGCCAAACGCTCCCAGAGTGCCTTGGGAGATGTGTACTTCAAGTTGGATAGAGGGCTTCAGTGCTGCTTCTCCACCACATTCAGCAGTGCATTGGTAGTGGACGAGGGTGCAAGTCAGCGATTGAGGTGATGTGTGATACGACTTGCTAGACTTTGATGATGGCAACAACATACACACCTACCAACCTTGCTGTGACAATATCTTCCATCTCGCGTGAGGGGAGCGTGGTGTTGGAAGCAAGCTCTGTCAACAGGTCATACGTCTTGAAGGTGAAGAGGTAATAATAGGTAGTATACATTTGTGGTTATGAGTTCCTCAGTATCCCTTCAGATACTGACTTTTCACCCGACTTTGCTCATAACACTATTAAAAAAAAAAAAAATGATACTTATTAAAAAAAAAGAATAAATAAATAAAATTTGATACTAGCACCATCAGAATATATTTTGGTACTCATATGCCTGGGGTTATGATTTCTTCACTATCCGTTCAGCCAAATCGATTTTTTATTCGGCTTTGCTCACTGGACAATTTGAAAGTAAATTACGGTTTGATGCTAGCACCATCAGGATATTTTTTTTAATACATATACGCTTATGGTAACAACTTCTTCAGTATCTCTTCAGACATGTCGACTTTTCACCCGGCTTTGAGCATGGAACAATTGGGAAAAGCTAGAATTTGATATTAGCAACATGAGAATAGCTCTTGATTTTTTTTTTTTTTCCATCTGGATGAAGTCTTCCTTGTAAATGCCACAGCCACTATTCATTATAAACAAACTGGCATCACGTATGGCAGCTGTCAGGTTGCATCTCTCAGTTATTCATGAAAAAAAAAACTCAACGTTCTACACTCCGCCTCAATATTCACAAGATGTTTGTTGTACCGGGCACGTATGTTACGAGGAAACTGAATTGCCAAGGGAATGAGGTTGTTAATTTATGTAGGATAAGTTTAAAGGGGAAGAAGCCGCGGATCTTATTCCCCATCTTGATGGCGCGAGATGCTCAACTCTTATAAAACTTCTTTTTAAACCTCCAAGAATTCCAGCACATCATGTGCACACTTTTTCTTTTTTGTGTGGGGGCCAATTTTCCAAGGAAATATTCTTTACAAAGTGTACTTTTCCTCCAGCGTGCTTCAGCCGAGTACTTTCAGCTTTCAGGACGATTCGGGAATGCAATTTGCCACTAAATATATTTTTAAAAATATTTTTATAATATATTTCATTAATGCTATTTTTTATTATTTTAAATATTTAAATAAATGTTTGTCTAGTTTAATGATAAGAACAAAAGTATACAGTCACGCTGATTAATATGTAAATATAAATAGATGATAAAAAGAAATTATTCTTATGTGGTACAACGACAACAAATTTACACATCTGTAAATAATGTGACGCAGCGCTTGCGTACGAAACAATGAAACGTGATTAACTAAAGTAACACTTTTTAAGAGACTCGTACACAGTAATTAGTTTGCAAGTTATTTACACAAAATACAACTTTATTTTATTTTTATTTTTTTTCATTTATTCATTTATATATTTTTTTTTCTTTCTTTTAGCACTAACATTTATTTTCTCGCTTTGACCTGTCAGTGGAGCCAACCAATAAAAGATTAGTCTGGGAAACGACACTTCTACTTTTTCTCTCACTTCACAAAGCTGTAGCTCTTCAAATTTGGTCACTGGACTCTAGTCACGTTCACTTTTCAACGCTACTATTAAAACTAAATACATAAAACTTATCCACAAAACCTTGGTTCAGTACCTTATCGGAATATCATGAGAAAGACATCACAGTTGGTTTTCCCAGTCAAAACGGAATCAAAACATGCATAACCATCACCAATATGACCATTACTACATGAAAGCGATCACTACTGTAACCAAAATAACTAAAGAAAAAAATTGTAAAAAAATCACAGTTTGTATCTACAGGTTCCCAGAAGCAGCAACACACTTTATCAGCCTCTTTCCTTGACGCCCAGGAAGCCATTGGCCCCACAAAGATTAATTGATCAAAGATTTTTACTCAGAGCCTATTACCATTTTTATTTACATCTCTCTGGCAGACGGTGGTGGTGGTGGTGGTGGTGGTGGTGGTGGTGGTGGTGGTGATGTT
>NC_087162.1:8655000-8675000 GCF_035594125.1 Scylla paramamosain | reverse complement strand
ACAACTAGCGGGTCTACTATCCAAGTTTTTTGTTACGTTCTGCAAAAGAAAAGAAAAAAAAAAAAAAAAAAAAAAAAAAAAAACATTATGAAGCAAAATTATTTTTTTTATTTTATTTTTGTTTACCGCAGCCTTCATCACTTAATGCAATTTAAACATTAAAGAAATGCATGTACAGAAATAACAGCGTGAGTTTTCAAAAATAGCCTTTACATTAGTGATGGCCTTTTTCTGTACACTATTTTTTATACCAATGCAAGTAAAAATATTTAAAAAATTGCAATTAATCTTATATTATTACAACTGTGCGTTCTCCGGTTCAATTATATCGCTAACAAAGCTTTAATTTCACAGTTTAATTTAGTAATATCACTTTTTTCTACCTCGTATAATCATGACAAGTGTTCATAGGAATTCGTAATACAAGCGTAATATAAATTTTCCAATACTCAGAACTCATTTAATTTACTTCCTCGTCACTACGTAGATACACCTCATTCTCCCACTCGTGTAGCCTATAAGTACAAGTGTTGCAGTGTTTTCTGTAGCAATGTCAGCGCTGAAATAATGAAAAGATTATTTATACAAGTAAAATATGTAGAAAACAATATCAGTTGTTTCACTTGTTGCAGTAAAGACAACGTTAGATATCACAGTAGTAGTAGTAGTAGTAGTAGTAGTAGTAGTAGTAGTAGTAGTAGTAGTAGTAGTAGTAGTAGTAGCAGCAGCAGCAGCAGCAGCAGCAGCAGCAGCAGCAGCAGCAGCAGCAGCAGCAGCAGCAGCAGCAGCAGCAGCAGCAGCAGCAGCAGCAGTACTAGTACCAGTACCAGCAGCAGCAGCAGCAGCAGCAGCAGCAGCAGTAGTAGTAAGGCAAGAAATTTATAGCAGTGAAAATTGAAGTTGTAGGGAGAATGACAGCAATTATTTTGACCTTGATATGTGTATCTTCACCTTTACGACTATATAATTATGTAATTCAGAGATATTTATCTGGTTAACGACACTGTTGAGAGAGAGAGAGAGAGAGAGAGAGAGAGAGAGAGAGAGAGAGAGAGAGAGAGAGAGAGAGAGAGAGAGAGAGAGAGAGAGTTATAATTCTACATTCAAACAATATTTCCACATAATATCCCAGAAGAGCTACAGCATCAACACCGTACCGGACACTTTACTGAACAACAAAACACTCAGTCCCAAAACACTGAGCGAACTTGTATCACCAATCGGGGCAGCAATATTTGGCAAGACATGTGAGCTACTTCTGCTGTAAGCGGTGGAAGAAAAATCAGTATTGCCTGGCGTTTACCTGGTGACATTTGACCTTCTCAACGTAACATCTCACCTGGGAATTGGCAGCAAAAGGAGGTTTATACACTACAAAGCACAGAAAGATTTTTCGTGAGGTATCTGATCCGCCTGTGGTTCTCCGCTTCATTGGTTATGCTTTGTTTATTTGTTTGTTTGTTTGTTTGTTTTGAGCTTGTTTTTTTTTCCTAACCCCATTTAAATCTGGGTAACAGTATGCATTTCTTTTTCTTTGAGGTTAGTAAGTGAGTGTTTCTGCGCTCCATTTGAATTTTTCTTTCGTTCATCTCTGCTATGTTTGTTATTGATCTTTTTTACGCTGCTACATATGCTCAGTAATGTACACAATTCAGCAAACAGCTCGGTGGGCAAGGGCTTTAAATCATATGTTCAAAGATGCCAAGGAAAACAACAATCAATCAAAATAAAATCTGTTAGCTAATCTAAGTGGACGACCACTCTCTAATCCTTTCGCTCATCTCTTCTCCACTCTGCCACTCACCCATCACTCACCCATCAATTGTAACATTTAGCCAGATCTGTACATGGTGGTGACAGCGGTGGTGGGGTTAGATTAATTTACGTCTTTTTTTCTTGTATTTTTTTTTCTTTTAATTTTTGACATCTGTAGCGAAGGTGAGGTGCTACTTGGCCGCCCGGAAGTTGCTCAAGCGAGAAGTGTAGGCTCCCAACCATGACTCTTGGTCATAGCAGTGTTTAGTCCTTGAAGGGTAACAATTTCCAGTGTCATAACAGTGTAGCTCTGGCAAAGGAAATTTAGCCTGGGTATTCTCTGTTTATTCAGCAAAAACATGAACGATATATACAAAAATTACTTAACATAACAAACGACACACACAAAATTATAGAAAAAGAGAGTGTATGTGTGTGTGTATGTCTGTGTGAAGAAAGGAGTAATAAGATGTATTTAGAAGATGTGTAACACATGTGTCAAAGAGCGTGCAAAGAATGTGTACAAGTAAGAGATATGTATAAAATGAGGAAAGAAGAGATGAAAGACAAAAGCCTGTGCAGTAGAGAGAGTGAAAACGGAAGGGTGATAATATAACAGAAAACGGAGTGCTAGGAGCGGTGACTTGTGTCCCGCTACAGTATTCCCCCCCTAGTGACGAGGGAGGAGGAACGTAACCTTCTTCTGGTGCCGAGTGGTGTTGGTGGCGACGTTCTGGCCGATGGTGTTGATGACGGCCGGATCACTGTAAAGGAGGTAGGCAGGCTTGACTCGGTCGATGGAGATGGTGTCAGCCTTACCATCCTTGTCCACAGTGACCGTCTTTCTCCTCCTGCTCAGGACTTTGAAGGGGCCTTGGTAGGGCTGCTGCAGGGGCTTCTTCACAGCGTCAACCCTGACGAACACGTGCGTGCAAGTGTCCAGATCCTGGCTGACAAAAGTCTTGGAGGGAGACGTGCGAGGTTGGACAGGCTGCAGACGCTGCATGAAGTCAGAGAGGTTGGCAGCAAAGTCCTGAACGCTGCAAGGAGTAGAGCGAGGTGCAGGAGTTAGGAGTTCGCCAGGTAACCTGAGCTTGGTACCATAAACGAGCTCGGCGGAGGAGTGGTGTAGGTCTTCCTTTAGTGATGTCCGTATGCCAAGGAGGACGAGAGGAAGTGCCTGGAACCAGTCTGCACGTGTGGCAGAGGCAGCTAAGGAAGACTTCAGCTGACGGTGGAATCTTTCAACGGTGCCGTTTGCCTGCGGGTGGTAACTGGCTGTCCTGAAGCGTTGGATGCCTAGTAGTGACATCACCTTGTTCCACATACTGGACTCGAACTGGCTGCCACGGTCAGAAGTGAGGCTGAGAGGGACACCGAACCTGGAGATCCAAGTAGGGATGAAGGCACGTGCGACGGAGTCCGTTGTGATGTCAGCCAAAGGTGCAGCTTCCGGCCAGCGTGTGAAGCGGTCGACGCAGGTGAGAAGGTACCGGTAACCGTCAGAGTAGGGTAGTGGTCCAACGAGGTCGACATGCACGTGGTCGAACCGTGAAGAGACTGGAGTGAAGGCGGCCGCAGGAGAGCGTGTGTGTCGCCACACCTTGAAGGCTTGGCACTTGACACATGTGCGGGTCCACAGCCTGACGTCTTTGTTGATGCCAGACCAGATGAAGCGTGAGGTCATCATCTGCTGAGATGCTCGGATGCCAGGGTGGGAGAGGTCGTGCAGCTGACGAAAAACACGATACCGGTGGGTCTTCGGCAGGTAGGGCCGACAGGAATCGGTGGAAGTGTCACCGTAAACGTGCACTGTGGTTCCTGGGAGTTGTATCTTCTTCATCTGTAGTGCAGGGTTGTCTTGGAGTTGCCGCAGCTCTTCATCGTTGGCCTGGTCAGCAGCGATGGCAGTGTAGTCGATGGGAGAAGATGACACAGCAGAGATGTTGCGCGAGAAAGCATCAGCTGGGGCGTTGTGTTCACCTTTGACGTAGCGCAAATCCGTGGTGAACTGCGAGATGAAGTCGATGTGACGCAGTTGTCGCGGGGAACAGGAGGTCTTGATGTGCAGGGACTTCGAAGTGAGTGGCTTGTGGTCGGTGTATACATGGAAGTTGCGACCTTCCACGAAGTACCGGAAACGCTTGATGGCCTTGTAGACGGCGAGAAGTTCCCTGTCGTAAGTCCTGTACTTGGATTCCGCCTTGTTAAATTTCTTTGAGAAGAAAGAGAGCGGTTTCCAACCTCCGTCGACATACTGCTGTAGAACTGCTCCGATGCCGATTTCAGAAGCGTCTGTGGCGATAGAGATGATGCCATCTGGGGCAGGGAAGCTGAGAGGTGAGACGGAGCTGAGAGCTTGTTTTGCTGCTGTGAAAGCTTCCTCAGTGGCTGGAGTCCAGACTAAGGAGATGGACTGTCCTCTCTTGCAAGGCTTGATCATCGCGTAGAGGGGCTGAAGAAGTAGTGAGCAGCTGGGGATGAAGCGGTTGTAGTAGTTCAGCATCCCCAGGAATTGCTTGAGTTGGCGCTGTGTTGTAGGCTTGGGGAAGTTCTGGATGGACTCGCACTTTTCTTGCAGTGGAGTGATGCCTTCCAAGGAGACAGTGTGGCCAAGGAAGGTGATGGAGGGGACCCCAAACACAGACTTGTCGACGTTGACTTGCACCCCATAGTCTTGCAAACGGGTGAGTACTTGCTGGAGGTGCTGTTGGTGCGTCTCTGCGTCAGGACTGGCGATGAAGAGGTCGTCGATGTACGCGAAGCAGAAGGGGAGACCTCGAAGGACTTCGTCAATGAAGCGTTGGAAGGTTTGAGCGGCATTCCTCAAACCAAAGGGCATCCTGACGTACTCGAACAATCCGAAGGGTGTGATGAGAGCAGTCTTCGGAATGTCCGCTGGATGGACGGGGATGTGGTGAAAAGCTTTCACAAGGTCGATCCTCGAGAAGTAGGTGCATCCGGAGAGCTGAGAAGAGAACTCCTGGATGTTAGGCACTGGGTACCTGTCCTCGACGGTGCGCGAGTTGAGAGCGCGGTAGTCTCCACATAGTCGTAGTTCGCCATTTTTCTTAGGCACGATGTGGAGAGCGGAAGACCAGTTGCTGGAGCTGGGCCGTATGATGCCTTGCTGAATGAGGGACTCGAACTCTGCCTTGGCTTGTCTGGCGCGCTCTGGAGCTAGGCGGCGGGCCTTGGCGTGGGTAGGAGGTCCCTTGGTCTCGATGTGGTGCGAGACGTGGTGTGTGACCGGCTTGCTGGCTGAGTACGGCTGCGTCAGCGTAGGGAAGGACTTCAGCAGGGAGGAGAACTGGTGGTCTGCCTTGACGAGGGAGATCTGTGTGCTATCACCATGAGTGATCTGTCCCTTTGTTGTGACTGAGGTGAGAGGATCGAGCAGCTTCCGACCCTTGATGTCCACTAGGAGACCGAAGTGTCGGAGGAAGTCAGCACCTAGAATTGGTTGCGTGACAGCTGCTACGTAGAACGTCCACTCGAAGGTACGGCGGAGGTTCAGGTGAAGTTGCAAGGTGCGTCGCGTGTACACAGGAATCTCCGTACTATTGGCGGCGTGAAGGTGAAGGAGGGGAGGCAACGTCCGGTGTACACCAGGGGCAGGGAGGATACTGACGTCTGCACCAGAGTCGATGAGGAACTTGGTCCGGGAGAGAGGGTCATACAACTTCAGTAGCGCAGACGAGGTGTCGCGAACACTATGCGCCGCTAGTGCTCGCTGTTGGGGTTTAAAGACTTGGCGAAGGTACAGGGAGCCTTACAATTTCTTGCGTCTTTCCCGAACTCTTTATGGTAGTAGCAGAAACTAGAAGCCTCCGGCGTCTTACTGTTTGAACGCTGGCGGCGCCGGAAGTGGTGTCTGGAGGAAAAACGCGAACGTGAGTATGAGCGTTCTCTGACCTCTCTCCGAAGATCTCTCACTTCAAGTCTAAGCTGTGAGACGAGCTCAACAAGTTGCTTGGTACTGTCTTCTGCTGAGATGGAGGCTACTGCAGCTGGTTGACCTTGTGGAAGGGTAGCCATGAATTCATCGGCGAGAGTGGCAAGCTCGTCTACTGAGAGCTTGTTCTTGACAGTGAAGAGGCAGCGTTGAGTGTCAGGAGGCAGGCGTTGGTAGAACAGCTGTAAGAAGAGTTCCTTGTCGAAGGAGGTGTACTTGTCGCCAAGCAGCTTCTTCATGCGGCGAAGAAGGTCTGTGGGCTTTTCACCACCAAGTTCTTCTTGTGACAGAAGCTCCTGGAGGCGCCTCGACACTGTAGATTGTAGGCGTTGCAGAACAGCAGCTTTGAAGTCTTCATAGGGCGAAGCAGAAGTGCTGGCAGCACTGACGACATCAGCAACTTGTGAAAGAACGTAAGCTGGTAGTACTGTAGAGGCCTTCACGAACTTGGTTAGACTTACTGTTATCTTGGAAGCCTTGAAGTTACATTCCAGGATGGAGAACCACGTGGAAGGGTCCTGGCTGATGAACGGAGGAGCACTGAAGGCTACGGAGTCGACGTCATCAGGCATTGTGCTGAGTGGACCACCACGTGACTGTGTAAAGTACACTACAGGCGCCGGAAAGTCCGGGAGACACAGCGGTGAGAAGTGAAGGCGTGAGGCGCCGGTGTGACCGGGTGCCACAGCGGTGAGAGATGCCGAATTGGGGCAATGTCACTTCACTCACCACTGAACGAACTGTACGTTATCCTTGGCACTGCACTCACCACTGAACGAACTGTACGTTATCCTTGGCACCGCACTGTAAGTAATCCACGGATGACAGTGTTAATCCTGGGCGATGGACCGTAGGTAATCCCCAATGAAGAGCTGTAGATGGAGGCGGGACGAGGCCAGTGGGAGGCCTCCAGGTAACAGCAGGAAACTGGAGGGGCCGGCAGAAGTTACGTGGAGGAGCGTCCGCGACTGGGAGAGACTGCTGGCCAGTGGCGAGGGCCAGCTGGAGAGCGCCGCGGGGTGGGGCGCCGTGAGGGCGGCCGGGCGGCGGGGGGCGGCATACGGGCGGCTGGGGGCGGCGGCCGGCGGGGGTGGCGGCCGGGGTCTGCTGCTGGAGGCGGCGACACCGGCGAAGGGGCAGCTGCCGGAAGATTCGCCCGTAGCCGACCGCGTCGCCTTGGCCAGGTGGTTGGAGGATAGCAGCAGGGTGGACTTGGCTGCTCACTCCGGAAAAACAACGGGGTCACCAATTGTAGCGAAGGTGAGGTGCTACTTGGCCGCCCGGAAGTTGCTCAAGCGAGAAGTGTAGGCTCCCAACCATGACTCTTGGTCATAGCAGTGTTTAGTCCTTGAAGGGTAACAATTTCCAGTGTCATAACAGTGTAGCTCTGGCAAAGGAAATTTAGCCTGGGTATTCTCTGTTTATTCAGCAAAAACATGAACAATATATACAAAAATTACTTAACATAACAAACGACACACACAAAATTATAGAAAAAGAGAGTGTATGTGTGTGTGTGTATGTCTGTGTGAAGAAAGGAGTAATAAGATGTATTTAGAAGATGTGTAACACATGTGTCAAAGAGCGTGCAAAGAATGTGTACAAGTAAGAGATATGTATAAAGTGAGGAAAGAAGAGATGAAAGACAAAAGCCTGTGCAGTAGAGAGAGTGAAAACGGAAGGGTGATAATATAAAAGAAAACGGAGTGCTAGGAGCGGTGACTTGTGTCCCGCTACACATCGACCTTGGTTTTCCCACGTTGATTTTTCTTGTACCACGCGGCATTCACATATTTGTTTACAGTGGGTACGTAAAGTGTGAGAAATAAATCCGCTGGTGTTATAAACGTTTTCATTATCTTTCTCTGGATGAATAGTTTCCTAATTCCAGAGATTATACTGTTTTACTAACCAAGCTGTAGATTAATTACACGAACTGGACTTTTATACTTTTTTTTTTCTTTCACTAGGATTTTTATTTCAGAAACGTGTGTAAATTTTTGGAGATTATGTCTTGTTCAGAATCTCTCTCTTGGGAGTCAGATATTTCGTTACTCTCCTTTTAAAAAATATGGAAACACTCTCTTTGTTCTTAATATCTCTCTCTCTCTCTCTCTCTCTCTCTCTCTCTCTCTCTCTCTCTCTCTCTCTCTCTCTCTCTCTCTCTCTCTCTCTCTCTCTTCCCTCCCTCCTCTTCCTCCTTTAAAAAAAAATACCATAACTTCTCTCCCCTCCCTCCTCCTCTTCCTTTCAAGAAAAAAATACACCATAACTACTCAATCTTTCCTAAGCATCTATTATTTTTCCTTGGACTTTCTTTTCAGGGGTGGCGAAGTCAATCTGTCGTAAATTTTCCCACAATAACTCATCATTTCCTCGCTTCTTTTTACGAAATAACGACTTCCATCCACACTAGATAATCTTTCACCGCGGCCACAATGCAGGAGTTACTTTACCCACCGCACACGATTTATTGCCGCTAATAACACGAGATTCAGTGTATCATTCCGGGCCAAGCTTCGTTTCCTGCTGAGTAATTAAAGTTATCGTGAATAAATCTGGACATCTTGTGTGGCTCATCCTTCGGTTAGTGTAAGAAAGATTAAGGTATTAAATTAACGACTGATGTGTGGAAAGAGAGAGAGAGAGAGAGAGAGAGAGAGAGAGAGAGAGAGAGAGAGAGAACGCAATGACTCTCTCTCTCTCTCTCTCTCTCTCTCTCTCTCTCTCTCTCTCTCTCTCTCTCTCTCTCTCTCTCTCTCTCTCTCTCTCTCTCTCTCTCTCACTCTCTCTGACACGCTACCTCCATTAGCGTCGCCCTGTGAGTGTTGCCGAGGAGAGACAACTAAGTTCATAGCCCGCTAATGAGCACTGCCGACTAGTGGGGAACGAACCGCATGACTGTGTGTGTGTGTGTGTGTGTGTGTGTGTGTGTGTGTGTGTGTGTGTGTGTGTGTGTGTGTGTGTGTGTGTGTGTGTGTGTGTTATTTTTCTCGCCTTCTTTTCTCGCGAACTTTCTTCTGTTATAGTTTCAAGTGGTCTTCTTAACTTCCTGTCTCTTTGCTACTTCAGTTTTCATCTTACGTATTAATATTATTATCATTATTATTTATCTGTTTATTTATTTATTTATTTACTTGGTGGGAGGAGGGGGAGGGTTTACTCGTAAGTTTATTTGTTAAAAGTATTACCATCCTTTTGTGATTTCTTTTCTTTATAATGTGTGTGTCATAACGTACAGTACTTACTTCCATATAGGCATATATTATAAAATTAAACTGTCAAAAGAAAAATTATATATGTCACTACTATTATTTCACTCTCATGGTGTTTTATTATTATCGACATTTTTTTTATTCCGCCTATTTTTTTTTTTTTTTTTTTGGTGCTACCGTTTTGATCTTACTTGTAAGTACTTACTCGTAAGTTTTTTCGTTACTAAATTTTGACATTTTTTTTTTATTAATTTCCTCTATATTTCATGTGTTATAACGTACTTTCTTCCTTATTTAGTCATACATTATACCATTCAACTGTCAAATGATCAAAGGGTGTGTGCCTCGCTACTTTCATTTCGTTGTCATTTGGTGCATCACGTGATAAAAGATGGCGTTTCCTCGAATAGGCCTCGCATTTAAAAGTGGTGTTAATTAAAATCCAAAGCCAGAGTCTATCTTCTTTACTCTTCTTCACGAGATAAAGTCTTCACGTCTTCCACAGTATTAACGTCCAATTCATTACACTCCTCTTTCAAGGAGAGTTTATATTTTATTGCTGAATTTATTTACAATAAGTCCACTTAATCTTTCTTCCTCCGTAGTACATATAATTTGCAAACTTTTCTTTCTTCCTGCGTCGGACGTTTTATTTGCAAACATTTTCAAAGTAACATTTTCAGTTGCAGGCATTTCATGTATTTGTAGGCCAATTCTTTCTTCCTTTACTTAGCTAGCGTCACTCCTCTCCTCTCCTCTCCTCTGTTCTATATGTCATAGCCTTCAGCAGGTAATATATTCATTGCATTGAATTTTAATGGATGTATCTAGCCTTGTCTGCGTGTAGTACAAAATGCCAGGTTGTTTTATCACAGAAAGCATATTTCAGTACCTATAATTCAAATATCATCCTCTCTATATTTAAACCCAATTCCTCTCTCTCTCTCTCTCTCTCTCTCTCTCTCTCTCTCTCTCTCTCTCTCTCTCTCTCTCTCTCTCTCTCTCTCTCTCTCTCTCTCTCACTTCAATCACAACCTCTCGTTCCCTCGTAATGCTCCTTGATATCACGTACTCTCAGGACCCAAACTTCCCTCTTACGTAGCGTGCAGCATGCGGGCGGCGGGCAGGTGGCGGTGCTTTACAGGGAACATTAGCGCGGTACTGAGGCCCATTTATTGCCGCGAGTAGCTGGCGTGATGCAGCTGAGGCGGGACCAGGAAGCAGGGGCCCTAATGCGTCTTGTGTTAACCTTGGAGAGAGAGAGAGAGAGAGAGAGAGAGAGAGAGAGAGAGAGAGAGAGAGAGAGAGAGAGAGAGAGAGAGAGAGAGAGAGAGAGAGAGAGAGAGAGAGAGAGAGAGAGAGTTTCCTTTAATCTCTCTCTCTCTCTAATCCTACTCTGTCTTTCATCAGCCTTCCTTGTATGGACTTTCTTGTTCTGTCTCTCCCCCATCTATTCCGAGCATTTTACAGTCTCTCTCTCTCTCTCTCTCTCTCTCTCTCTCTCTCTCTCTCTCTCTCTCTCTCTCTCTCTCTCTCTCTCTCTACTTGAATTATGTAATTAGCATGAATATTTAGTATGCAGGACTGATTACTGCAGACGGCATTAACAATACATGCTTTTATTTTTTTTTATGTATGTCTTTCAGTGGAAATTATATTATGAATTTGCTCTCTCTCTCTCTCTCTCTCTCTCTCTCTCTCTCTCTCTCTCTCTCTCTCTCTCTCTCTCTCTCTCTCTCTCTCTCTCTCATACAATTCATAATTTAATTACCCTCCATAACTTATATTCATTCTCTAACCTGAATACCGAGTAGATATGCTAAAAGTACTTATCAACCTACCTATCAATATATCTACGTATCTGTCTATTTATAACTGCCTCTTTCAATCTAACTATGTCTCATTGCTACGTGTCTACTGGAATCAATGAAAACCGTCCCCGTTCCCTTCTGCTGGTCTCTTGATAAGAACGCCACTGACTCACCTCAAAGACGAACTAATTACTGGACGCTGGCGGTGGATTAGTTAGCTCCTCCCTTCCTTCCTTTCCTCTTTCCCTCCTCTTTCCTCGTACCTGTTTCCTGTACGCGTGAACCGCGCCTTCTTCCTACTCGTTTCTCTTTTTCATCAAAGGAGACAAAGAAGTGGATAAGAGAGAGAGAGAGAGAGAGAGAGAGAGAGAGAGAGAGAGAGAGAGAGAGAGAGAGAGAGAGAGAGAGAGAGAGAGAGAGAGAGAGAGAGAGAATTTTTTTACTCTTTCACATTACCTAATTATCTAAAATACACGACGATTCAGGTAATATTATGCGTGATTCAATCTCTAATATATCTCTGCCTGATAAATTTACCTATACTAAGAGAAGCTGACATAAGAAAAGCATGGAAGAAAAAAAAAAAAAATTGGCCAGCATTACCTTCAAGTGTTATATATCAAAATTAGATTAGATGCACAGTACACATACACCTGTAAGAATGTAACTTGGGGAGTGGCCACATTACAGAACAACAAGAAACTGATTCCATATTCTGAGACCCGCTATGCTTTGGGAATACAAGAGGGAAGTCAGTATTGACCCTCGGCATTATACTGTAGTCTCAGAAGGGAGATTGTGTGTAGATGTAGCCGAGAAAGGTAAATGTGTTCAATCTGTTTACGTTTAGGAGAGATTTCGAAGGCCACTGACGATAGAGAGGACTTAAACACTCTCTTGAAAGGTATTAGTTTATTATTATTGTGATTTGTTGCTGTTATTGTTGTTGTTGTTGTTGTTGATGTTGTTGTTGTTGTTGTTGTTGTTGTTTTTGCTCTTGTTTTTGTTGTAGTTGGTTCCACCTTTATTCCCTAAACAGCAAAAAATAAATCAGCTGTCAACACATGCGTTACAGATCACTACAAACACAACCAGACACACAGGCATCCACAGACACACACGTAGACACATTGATAAGATTTTTAGTTTTCAAAGCCGTACATAATTGGCACCATCCACATAAATCGGCGGCCAATGGCAATGCTCATTTATCTAAAACGCAGTCAGGAATTGGAGTGCAAATTGACCAGGCAGGATTGAACTAATGCACATCATGTAATGGGCAGGATTTCAGAGTTTGTAATGATATCAGGGAACTGGGATGCTTAACATTAACAGTCTCTCTCGCCAGGCTGTGTTTGGAACAATCAGGCAACGTTTGTGATTGGCTGATATACTTACCTCTCCTCAACAATGGTCCACGTCCAGACATGAACAGGAGGACGCTATGAAAATTAAGGATGAGGGATATTTAACTTTAATATCAAATTCGCTCGTCAGGTCGCGCTCTGAACCCCGGGCAACGTGTGTGATTGGCTGACAGGCTTTCTTCTACTTAGCACTCCTGCAGGTCCAGACAGTGACGCCGTGCAGAGGTATTGTAATGTTGTTAGGAATAAGAAGAAGTGTAACTTTAATATCACCATTCTAAAGGTAGATTTGTAATCGTCTGATGTTTAAACAAGCTTTCCGGTGTATAGTAATATTCTAGTAGTAGTAGTAGAAGTAGTGGTAGTATTTAATTTCAATATCACTTAACTCTCTAACCTGGTCACTCCCCTCAAGCTACAACTGCAATTATGTCCTGTGTTCACGTATGATTAACACTTTTGCACACACAGACAGTGGCGCATCGGTGTACACTATTATTCTAAAGGTAATATTACCACCTAATTCGCTCACCTGGTCACTTTCCACTATCAAAAACTGCATTTATAATTGTGTCCAATGTTCTTGTATGCCTAACAATACTCAAACCCAGAGAGTGAGGCACTGGTGCACAGTACTACACTAATGCAATACTCTGACAGCAATGAAGACGATGCGATCAGCAACTTCAGTATCACGGACATAGTCTCTTGATTGCGTTTTTTACTGTCAAGGAACATTCCAGCGTCTTATCTCGGCAACTTTTAACAGGCTGTAGTGAAAGTTACTGGGATTTTCAAGGGTGATTTCATGATACTAACAAAAGTTTTTAACAAGTTTAGTGAGGATTCTGTAGCCTCAATAGGGCTGCAATTACCATTCCAATCCCTCCTCAGGATCCCCCTAAGCAAAGGTGCCTCTGGCGTTTTGCCTCTGCTAGTTGGGGGGACCTGAGGAGATATTTTGCTGATTTTCCTTGGAATGACTACTGCTTCCGTGTCAGGGACCCGTCTTTGTGTGCTGAGCGCATAACAGAGGTGATAATGTCTGGCATGGAGGCGTACATTCCTCACTCTTTTTCTCGTCCTAAACCTTCTAAACCTTAGTTTAACACAGTTTGTTGTCGTGCTATATATGATAGAGAGGTGGCCCACAAAGGATACTTAAGCCTTCCATCACCAGAATCTCATGCACTTTATATTTCTGCCCGGAACCATGCCAAGTCTGTTCTCCAACTAGCCAAAAACTCCTTCATTGACAGAAAGTGTCAAAACCTTTCAAGATCTAACTCCCCTCGAGACTTCTGGCATCTAGCCAAAAATATCTCCAATAACTTTGCTTCTTCTTCTTTCCCTCCTTTATTTCAACTTTGCTATCAAATCTATTTCTAAAGCTGAACTCTTCGCTCAAACCTTTGCTAAAAACTCTACCTTGAACGATTCTGGGCTTGTTCCTCTCTCTCCTTCACCCTCTGACTACTTCATGCCATCTATTAAAATTCTTCGCAATGATGTTTTCCATGCCCTCGCTGGCCTAAACTCTCGGAAGGCTTATGGACCTGATGGGGTCCCTCCTATTGTTCTCCGAAACTGTGCCTCCGTGCTTGCACCTTGCCTAGTCAAACTCTTTCAGCTCTGTCTGTCAACATCTACTTTTCCTTCTTGCTGGAAGTTTGCCTACATTCAACCTGTACCTAAAAAGGGTGACCGTTCTAATCCCTCAAACTACCGTCCTATTGCTTTAATTTCCTGCCTATCTAAAGTTTTTCAATCTATCTTCAGCAGGAAGATTCTTAAACATCTATCACTTCACAACCTTCTATCTGATCGCCAGTATGGGTTCCGTCAAGGCCGCTCTACTGGTGATCTTCTGGCTCTCCTTACTGAGTCTTGGTCATCCTCTTATAGAGATTTTGGTGAAACTTTTGCTGTTGCCTTGGACATATCAAAAGCTTCTGATAGAGTCTGGCACAAAGCTTTGATTTCCAAACTACCCTCCTACGGCTTCTATCCTTCTCTCTGTAACTTCATCTCAAGTTTCCTTTCTGACCGTTCTATTGCTGCTGTGGTAGACGGTCACTGTTCTTCTAAATCTATTAACAGTGGTGTTCCTCAGCGTTCTGTCCTGTCATCCACTCTCTTCTTATTATTCATTAATGATCTTCTAAACCAAACTTCTTGTCCTATCCACTCCTACGAGTATGCTGATGATACCACCCTGCACTTTTCCACGTCTTTTCATAGACGTCCAACCCTTCAGGAGGTAAACATTTCACGCAGGGAAGCCACAGAACGCTTGACTTCTGATCTTTCTAAAATTTTTGATAGGGGCAGAGCAAACTTGGTATTGTTCAATGCCTCAAAAACCCAATTTCTCCATCTATCAACTCTACACAATCTTCCAGACAACTATCCCCTCTTCTTCACTGACATTCAATTGTCCCCCTCTTCTACACTGAGCATCCTCGGTCTGTCCTTTACTTATAATCTGAACTGGAAACTTCACATCTCATCTCTAGCTAAAACAGCTTCTATGAAGTTAGGTATTCTGAGACGTCTCCGCCAGTTTTTCTCATCCCCCCCAGCTGCTAACTCTGTACAAGGGCCTTATCCGTCCATGTATGGAGTATGCTTCACATGTCTGGAGGGGTTCCACTCATACTGCTCTTCTAGACAGGGTGGAATTTAAAGTTTTTCGTCTCATCAACTCTTCTCCTCTAACTGACTGTCTTCAGCGTCTCTCTCACCACCGCAATGTTGCATCTCTAGCTGTCTTCTACCGTTATTTTCATGCTAACTGCTCTTCTGATCTTGCTAACTGCATGCCTCCCCTCCTCCCGCGGCCTCGCTGCACAAGACTTTCTTCTTTCTCTCCCCCCTATTCTGTCCAGCTCTCTAATGCAAGAGTTAACCAGTATTCTCAATCACTCATCCCTTTCTCTGGTAAACTCAGGAACTCCCTGCCTGCTTCTGTATTTCCACCTTCCTATGACTTGAATTCCTTCAAGAGGGAGGTTTCAAGACACTTATTCATGAATTTTTTACTACTGCTTTAACCGTTTTATGGAACTGGCATTTCAGTGGGCATTTTTTTTTTATTGGATTTTTGTTGGCCTTGGCCAGGGTCCTTCCTACATAAAAAAAAATAAACGTGTAGACCAAGTGCATAGTCATCTAGACTACGCTGTGCCATTCTGATCCTCATATTACAAGAAGGATATAGGTTTATGAGAATCAGTACAAAGGAGAATGAGTAAAAGGATACAGGGAATGAGGCGTATTCCTTACGAAGCGAGATTGAAGCTGATAAATTTACATTTTTGAGAGAGACGTAGGATAGGAAGGAATTGGTTCTCAAATAGAGTGGTAGATGAATGGAACGGATTCAGTAATCAAGTTGTTAATGCTGAGTCATTATGGAACTTTAAGAGATCATACAGATTTATGGATGGGGATGATAGTGGAAATAAGTAGGTATATTTCATAAAGGGACTGACATGTGTAGGCCGGATGGGTTCTTGCAGATTCCCTTATTTCTTATGTTCTTATGTTAAGTGGCTTATTATAAACTTCCCTTTCCCTTATCTCTTAAAAATAGAAATAAAATCACGGGTACTACACTAACAATTTCTGTGACCTTCGAAAATAGTCCCATTGAAGCCAAAGTGCTTAGAATACGAGCACATGTCTCTTGTGTTGTGTTCACATCGCCGTAACAGACTAATCGTTCCTGTGACTTTTAAAAACAATCCCAGGGAAAGGCCAAAGTGTTTAAGAATACAAGCACGTGTCTGTGTTGCGTTCACTGGTCCTTAACATCGCTCTCATCACTCAATGAGGCAGTAGTGCGTAATATTATTTGGCATCAGTTTCTGCCAACAGTAGCTGAACTTTTTTTTTTGTCGAATCAGTTGCTTGTGTAATTCATGTTAAGCAGGGTTTCCATTATTCTCTTTGTCATTTGGTTGATATTCACGCCACAAAGGGAGTGCAGGTCATGTGTAATGCAAGGTTCCAGTTCTGCGTGACTTCAGGATTACACATTCTTGTTGCTGAAGTTAAACGGTATACTTAGTTGTTCCCATCGAGTGTCGTGCACTTTCTTTTATCTTTCCTGAAATGCACTTCATAATAAAAACTTGGTGTTTGTTTTGACGGAACATGTTCAACTTCGAGATTTTATGATATCTGTCAAGATTATTAATGTAGTAGCCGATCTGAATAGTGTGCGAGTGGATTAACACTGAATTATTTTCAGCTATTAGAAATACGAGAGAGAGAGAGAGAGAGAGAGAGAGAGAGAGAGAGAGAGAGAGAGAGAGAGAGAGAGAGAGAGAGAGAGAGAGAGAGAGAGAGAGAGAGAGAGAGATGAGGGAGAGAGAGAGAGAGAGAGAGAGAGAGAGAGAGAGAGAGAGAGAGAGAGAGAGAGAGAGAGAGAGAGAGAGAGAGAGAGAGAGAGAGAGAGAGAGAGAGAGAGAGAGAGAATGAGGGAGGGAGGGAGGGAGGGAGGGAGGGAGGGAGGGAGGGAGGGAGGGAGGGAGAGAGAGAGAGAGAGAGAGAGAGAGAGAGAGAGAGAGAGAGAGAGAGAGAGAGAGAGAGAGAGAGAGAGAGAGAGAGAGAGAGAGAGAGAGAGAGAGAGAATGAGGGAGGGAGGGAGGGAGGGAGGAAGGGAGGGAGGGGGGAGAGAGAGAGAGAGAGAGAGAGAGAGAGAGAGAGAGAGAGAGAGAGAGAGAGAGAGAGAGAGAGAGAGAGAGAGAGAGAGAGAGAGAGAGAGAGAGAGAGAGAAAATGGGCAGTCTACTGGTGATCTCCTGAATATCCTAACTGATTCTTTGTTATTCTCTTTGGCTTTTGTTGAATCCTTTGCTCTTCCCCAGACAGATCAAGCTGATCAGATCTAGAAAGAACCTTCAATTTCCAAACTACGCGCTCTCTCTCTCTCTCTCTCTCTCTCTCTCTCTCTCTCTCTCTCTCTCTCTCTCTCTCTCTCTCTCTCTCTGTACTTCATGAATTATGGATGAAACTGAAGCTGGAGATATCTTAACTACAGCTGAGATAAATAGAAAATGGACGTTGCTGGGACACGTAAAAAAAAAAAAAAACACAGATAATAGATAGGAAATAACAATAACAACTTAGAAATGGTAAACATTAAAAAAGCAGAATAAATATTTAAGGAAGGGGAAAGATAAGCTATGCAAGGATGGCTTGGCATAGGCGTACAGCAAACAGCGGTGTTTGAGACAGTTTTAGGAATATCATAAAGATATAAATAAATAAATAAATATATATATATATATATATATATATATATATATATATATATATATATATATATATATATATATATATATATATATATATATATATATATATATATATATATATATATATATATATATATATATATATATATATATATATATATATATATATATATATATATATATATATATATATATAATATTAGCATCTTTCTTCCTTGGTTCCTTTTCTTTGTAACTTTAAATTAGTCTGTCTTCCGTTGTTTTCTTCATCTCTCTGAGTCTTTACATCTCGAGGAAGTAAGTACCAGATCTTCTCTGGAACTAAATTGGCTCTTTGTTTTTATGACGCTTTCGGTTTTAACTTTTTTACCTTTTACAGCAACATGCAGCAGCAATTTCTTTTCTTATGATTAGATTCTCAGGCTCTGTCAGTCACACCGTTGCTGAGTGCGCACACACGTGTACACACACACACACACACACACACACACACACACACACACACACACACACACACACACACACACACACACACACACACACACACACACACTTCACAAGAGTGACTTTATTCTTCGTTTAGTTTCCAGTTGTTTCTCCTTCCACAGCCGTCACTCCATCACTGCTTTTTACAACTTCCTTTGTCTTTCCTCTGCTTGCATCTGTACCTCTGCACTCCCTCCGTCGTACCTTCCTCACATGTCTCCTTAAACAGACCGTCTTTCTCAACTGTGGCCTTCCCCTGGTCCTATTCTTTTCACTTTCCTTCCCTCTCTTTGCTAATCCTCTCATCTTCCTTCAATCCACGTGTCTTGTCCGCTTTAACTTTCTCCGTACAATATCTAGCGTCACTGTAATATTTAGTCTGGATATTATTATTATTATTATTTTTTTCGCAGATCTGACTTATTGTTAATTATTGTACTCTTGTTCCAGAAACTCTGATATTCATCGTTTTAAGTGTACAATTTTATTTTGGTATTCTGGGAAAGTTATTGTTTCTAGTTTATATGAACAAGTTAGTCTGTCATATTCACTTAAAACTTCTCTTATCTTTCCATGTTTTACAGACCGCCTCTTTCAGACTTCCTCTTTCCATTTTTAGAGTTATATTTATCTGCATTTTCACTTACTACATCAATTACCATCTGTGCACTATCATGTACTAAGTTTTCCATTCTGTCGACGCTTTCCTATCCGGCACCATCACATTGTCTGCTCTTTTTTTCTTGTTACGAGTATATCACTCTCTATTCTTATTTTTCATACCCACCGTATCTTCTACTATCACTGCAGCTTCTAAACACAAGAATCTTCTTCAATTACTGCTTGTACTTCTCAACATTTCCACCTCTTCCTCTCCATAACCTTTCATAATTTCAGATTTTTCCTCCGCAGACTCATTCCCTTGAATAAGTGACGCTACTCAGCTGACACCCTTTGCTTTTTTTTATTTTTATTTTTTTCTTTGCCGGGGACGGTTTTTGGACGGTTAACAAGTACAACGGTAAGATGGCTTTTATTTCTAAGTACAAGATTTCCTTCATGGTTTCCCCTACTGTGAAGTTAAGATGTCCCCACAACCTGCAACACGAGGATATATTGTTGAAGTGGACGTGAAAGATTAACTTGACCGTAAAATTTCTCTCAAAGTTTTCTCAGTAAGAACTGCACCCATTGTTCGTTTATACCATGCTGAACCACCTCGAGAATTCTAGGGTACTCTCTGTCTACTGTTCCTCTGTTACCATTCCCCGGCTCCTGGCTGCCACAGCTTTACCATGTGTAAACCCCTTGGAATACCATCACAATATTTTTCTAAATTAACAAATCACACTGACAGTTTTCCGACTGTTTCCTTTATTTATCCTGCAAACATTCCTTCTGCCGGTCTTATTATTCTTATACAAAACCATGCTGTTCTTTCATAACTTTCACAACTTGTTCAATCATATGAACTCCAATTCCTTCATTTAGCAGCGTTGTATCTCTGAATTTCACTAACTGCTTCATTATTTTCCTCTCCATTATCTCCATTACAATCTGTTGAGTATTTTTTTCTCCGTTCCTCTTAAATGTTTTGGAAATACTCGCATATTCATCAGTCTGTCTCATCGCCCACTCCTCTCCTGCCTTCCTCGCAAAGTCTGTCATATCAATATTTAGTTCATCCAATCCCGCCGTCTTACCTCTTAACGTTTCCTGCACCGCCATTCCGCATCTACTGATCTCTTTATTCACCGCATTGCACCTCACTGGACTGAGTAGTTCAATCGCCAACGCGGCCTCGTCTTTAAAGAACGCAACACTTCATCTTCTCTGTATACTTTATTTATCCTTTTTAACAGTTCTGCCCCTTTCTTTCCTATATGTTTTTTTTTTTTTTCGCAATATCGTCTCTTTGACATGATCTTTACAGTATCCCTTCCACACTTCTACTTTTCCTTGATTCTCAAAGCTTATTTTATCGCATTTTGATTTCTTTAATATCAGGCAAAGCTGTTGTGTAGGACTTCCCATTCTCTCTTGTATGTCTCTGCAATCTAAGTAGCATCTCCTCAACATAACCTTTACCTACCCCCGTACTTTTCCTTCAGAACATATTTTTTTTTTATTTTTCTCTATTTACTT
>NC_087162.1:8647500-8650000 GCF_035594125.1 Scylla paramamosain | reverse complement strand
TGCGCTTTCCATTTTTATTTATTATTTTTTTTTATTGATAGCGCGTGTAGTTAAGATTTATTACTCTCACCCACAGGAGCACAATAAAAACACGCACACAAACACGGCTATTTTCCTTCGCAAATTGAAATCGCCAGTAGTATTTTTAAGCCGGTACAATAATGAGAAAATGCATGAGTCTCCGGTGAACGACAAAGCCATCCTCGTAACAGTCAGATCACAATGACATTCACTTCCACACTAACAGACCACCATCATCACTACCATCACCATCACCATCGCCATCACCATCACCACTCTCAATCTAACGCACGCGGCACGCTGGAGTAGATTTAAAATGGAAGTTAAAACGTGCATTTATTTATGATGGATTTTATCTTTTTGGGTTTCCTCTTTTGTCTATCCGCCGCCAAACCGCCAGTCGATCAGGCAGTCAGGCAGTCGGTCAGTCTTTCTATCACTCTGCCTGTCTGTCCAAAGGAATCCGTATACATAAGTTCCTAATTTCCTTTATATGAGCTTATTATGGATTTATAGGCGAGATGTTTTTTTTAAATTAAGGTAGAAGGTAAAAAGAATAAACACACATTGTATTATCAAAAATATGTCTTTGGAATGATATATTAGTTTCACTATTAATTACAATGATTTGTTATGAATTCAGTGACTAGAATATTTTAGTAACGATCATAATTTCCTGTCTCGCTTAAATGAACCTATCATGGATTTAAACCCTACACTTTTAAATAGATATTGAAGGTCGAAAAGAATAAACACGCATTGTACGATGAAAAGTATGCCTTATTAAAAGATACATCAGTTTCAATAACAGTTAAAAGGATTTGTTATGGATTCAATGAATATAATATTTTAGTAATGACCATAGTTCTAAAAATATATGCCTTCATTGTTTAGATTAAATATTACTTGTCAAAAAATGCATTAATACCCATCTTGTTTGAATTGATCAACAGTGGATTTGAACACTCCTGTATCTTCTAAAAATGGTCGAGCGCAGAAAAAACAACAACAAATGCTCATATTTATTTATATTTTTTTTATGTCCTAGGTAATTAGCACCAGTATTCTTGCTGAGAATCTCCTTTTCTTTCTGGAGGCGTAGATGCTCCGTCCCTTATACATTACCTGTGCAAAGATGAAAAGAAAAACAGACGAGCTTCTTCCCTGACCTCGTAGGGAATAATTAGCGTGAGATGCAAGGGGCTTCCATTGAGGTGGAGAGATCACCTTCCTCTTCCTCCTCCTCCTCCTCCTCTTCCTCTTCCTTTATCACTGGCATCATCATCTGCTCTCTCTAATCCTCTCTCTATTTGCTCCTTCCCCAACCCCTTCTTCTACTTCTCTTCTTTCTTATCATTTTCTTGTTTTTCTTCCTTGTCCTTTGCCAACGCCATCACTACCACTACTCCTCCTTCATCTACTACTCTTCCTCCTCCTCCTTCACCACCACCTTCTTCCCGTCTCCTCCTCCTCCTCCTCCTCCTCCTCCTCCTCCTCCTCCTTCCTCTCCACTCTTCACTTGATGGACCGCGGAGGTATGTGGGAAGAATTCTCTCTCACTCACTCTCTCTCTCTCTCTCTCTCTCTCTCTCTCTCTCTCTCTCTCTCTCTCTCTCTCTCTCTCTCTCTCTCTCTCTCTCTCTCTCATCTTGTAAAGGAAGAGAATGGCGATCATTACGCGGATATAAGAGAGCGAAAACAAATGATACACCAGGAAAATTGAATACAGAATACAAAAAAAAAAAAAACAGAAGAACAGAACTTACAGACAAGAGACTGATAGATTAAAAAATAGACAAAAAAAAAGTCAAAAAAAAAAAAAAAATAGAGAGAGAAGCTTTAGAACGAGTCTCCGGCAGATTCACGGGAGGGAGAAGAAAGAGAGAGTGAGAGGGAGAGAAGGGAGGCTGCGTGTGGCTGAGGGACGGCCACTAGATACCTCATGACGGCCATAATGAGGCATGATTACCAGGTGGAGATGAGGAAGAGGAAGTGAGAGTGGGTGGGAGGCGCGGGAGGAAATAGCAGGGGAGGGAAAGAGGAAAGACGGAGAGGATGGGACGGTAGGGGCCACGAGGCAGAGGCGATGAAGGTGGGAGGGAAATGAAGGATGGAAAAAGTGCGTGAACTAGTCCGGTTTTGGAGGAAGAGGAGGAGGAGGAGGAGGAGGAGAGAGAAGAGGAATAAGAGGAAAAAGGTAAATACATACAAAAAAAACGTTAACAAGAGGAGAAGAAGGAGGAGGAGGAGGAGGAGGAAGAGGAGGAATAAGATGACGACAACAACAAAGGAAATAGAGCAAAAAAAGTAGAAGATAAAAACTGAGTACAAAAATAAATAAATAAACACGTGGAGGAGGAAGAACAGAAGAGAGCGAGGATGAGGAAAACGATAAGGACGAAGAGGACATTGAGAGAGAAAGAAAAAAGAGAATACCGAGAGGAGGAAAAGCGTTAACACAAGAGGAACAAAAAAATTA
>NC_087162.1:8607500-8637500 GCF_035594125.1 Scylla paramamosain | reverse complement strand
TGGATTGTGAAGCATAAAGTGAACAAGGGAGGAGAAGCAGATAGAGAGAAAAAAAAAAATGACGAGGAAAAATGTTGCTTCTATCAAACGAGGAAAAAAAGCAAAAACTCCATCTTAAATGGCACCCACGACCGGAACCCTCACTTCATAATTGCCTTTCGAAGTTTTCTGACAGAATATACAAAGGGCGGAGGGAGGGCGAAGAGAGCAGCGAACAAAAAAGTCTTATGTTAGCGGAAAAAAAGGATTAATTGGTTTGGAAAAGTGAGAAGAGAAAGACACTAAGAAAAAGGTGTCGTGAGGAAGAACAGAAGGCAGGTGCCACTTCCTCTTGAATGGAGTAAAAGTCTTATTCAGTATTCAGTCTCCAGATCTTTGAAGGAGGACAGCTGAGGCGTTGGGGGTGGGGGGGGCGGCTTCCAGGAAAGAAGCCTTCCTATCTTGTTAGACATTCCTTTCTTGCTTCATATGTATTTTTTCCTTTGATTTATTCTCAAGTTAGTTGTAAAACTTTATCCGCCGATGTTTTAACACTTATTATTTATTTATATACTGCTACGAGTCTTCTACCAACCATTTCATATTCCTACGTTTATATTCATCCAGTTATCTGTTTAGTAATACATAAATATTTCATTTGAATTCATTTTTCTATCTGCCTGTAAAATCAGTAGCTTAATTTATTCACCAATCTGTTTATCTATGTAATCGAGAAATCGATCTACCAACACATCACTCTGTCATTCCATCTACGGTACAATTCTAACGACTCGTCCCTGTCTATGCCTCGCCACGCGCACAAACCTGCTCCTCAACGTCCTCTAATTTTTCTCAGGTCTTTTTTTCTTTCACTCCACTTTACCCATCCACCTTGTCAGCGCTCTCCCTTTCTTCCAATCTGAGTCTCGCGAAGTCTTTTACCTAACTAATCTGTATTCTTCCTTTGAACGCGGCCAAATAACCTCAGAGTACTTCGCTTCACCCAATCATACCACTCTGTGGCTCACACTCTTTGATCCCTTGGAAATGCCACGCCTTTCATAAATATTCGAATGTACTCTTCCTGTCCTTCAGCTTAACTTTCCTCATCCCTTTGACTGCTACGGCTTTTCTTAGCGTAGTGGAATTGTCTGGTGGAAGTTTTGGTTATAGTCTCAAAGCACGCATTTGAGTAATAGGGTATTTGAAGTCTTTTGGTGCCTGTACTGTTATATTCACTCAGTACAATCGTCTACCTGCTACTGAAAGGAAGTTACAAATGCCATACTGTTGTTAAACTAAGTAGTATATCCATATATCCATATACTTATTTTGATTACGTTGACAAATAGAAAAGATAAGAGACAGGAATACATTTGTACATATTCAAATATTGCACTTCGCAATTTTTTGTGATGTAATCTCGTTATTTTACAATTGTAATTTCGTATTTTTCAAGTCATTATTGTGAGTCTCTTACTGTTTACTCAGGCGCCAGTCTGCAAATTCACCTTAGAGGCAGGACAACTTCAGCTCCATGCCTTGTGTTGCTCTCCCACCTCTGCAATACATTAGCCTTAATATTACATTCTTTTTACTTTCTCTCTCTCTCTCTCTCTCTCTCTCTCTCTCTCTCTCTCTCTCTCTCTCTCTCTCTCTCTCTCTCTCTCTCTCTCTCTCTCTCTCTCTTAACACCCTGCTAGTATATTCAAGACTTACATAGCTCCATCGGCTAACAGTTCAATATATTCAATACCGTTTCTTTCTTTTCTGCTCTTAATATTTCGAATTTCGATATGTGTTTAATCATTCGCCTCTGCATCAGCAAATTTTACGAGTATGTTTCTGATTTTCTTTATATTCTCTGGAAAATAAAGAAAAAAGCCATTGTGATCTAGAATATCAATATTTTCTTTCCTATCTTTGCTATTGTGATTTAGTATCTTCGTATTTTCTTCGTTATCTTCCCCCTCGAAAGAGTAATGATAATTTAGTGACTCTTTTCCTACCGATCTTTTGCACCAATTTTTTCCGACCACAAACACCGACACTTTTTGTAGACACTTCGACCGGCGTGTCAGAGCTTCTCCGGTACACTTGCTGGCGTGATGTTACTATTTTATTATTTTATTTTTTTTGGGGTAACTATAAGCGAATGACTACTGTTACTTCGCCGCACTTTCATTGATTATCACTTTGTTATTATTTATTTTACTATTATTTCATATTACCCTGTAAACGATTCTTCGTCTACGTCTCCCCCTCCTGGCTACTCCTATCAGAGGTCGCCACGGCAGGTCACGCGCCTCTACCTTACTCTAACTTCTCTGTTTTCTCCTTTAACGCTTATCACCCATCGGACAAAAAGAAAAAAAATCATACCCTTGCTATCACTACTGAGGTGATGATACAATATGCGTGTGTCAGCGAAGTCACCTTTCACCCCAGCCAGTCTCTGATACGAGTAACACCGCTGTTAGCTGATCGATATATGGATACCTGGGATGACCCGGAGGAAAGAGCCAGAATATTCAAAACTGGAATGCCAGTTTGCCCTTTTCCCTGAAGTACTCCAATGAGATTTTTTATGAACCTGGTATGAAATCAGAGTCCAGAGGGACACCGGAGCTGAGGAATGACGCAACACGCAGCTTATAAAGAAACATAAAGGAGGAAGACTCTAGCTTAAGTTATTTTGGTCCTTTTAAGGTATTGTTGGTAAGGGATTTCCATGGAACTAATACGAAATCACGGCACAGAAAGACGCTAGAGTTATCTGCTGAGGCAACACGCAGCTTACAAAGGAACACAAAGGAAGAACAAACACTACCTAAAGTTATGTTGGTCCTCACTAGACTATTTATAAACACAGGTGGCGTCACTACATTTGTTAATCTTTAGGTTGCAAAAGAATATTTCACCTTATGACAAGTTACTGATCCTGGTGGCTTAACTTACTGATATAATTCTGACATATAGCAAAACAAGGATAAAAATAAAGAAATGTGAAAAGAATATAAGCATAATGCAGAAGCGAATGGAAGCAGAGGAAGGAGATATATATCACTGTATTTATTCTATGGATTATGCAGGGAAGGATGACGGTGAATACTAAGAGGAATGAAACAAGGGTGAGAACGAGGAGAAAGAGAAGCTGAAAGATTAGAAGGAGGAAAAGGAGGAGGAGGAGGAGGAGGAGGAGGAGGAGAAGGAGGGGGAGGAGGAGGAGGAGGAGTGGGTATGTATTTGTAGTGGCTGGTGGAGAAGACAATGGAAGACACACATCCTGAATCAACTTGTGCTAACTTTCATGCATCAGTGTTGTGAAAGAATCGTGCAAACTTTATTTCCGAAGTGTCTTATTTAGTTTGAAGCGTCAAAACAAACCCGACTCCGGCATACACCTACTTAGACCCTTGGTTTTTTTCGGCCTCACTTCTTTTAGTTTTCCATAAAAGCATCATAACATAAGGGAAACTGGAGGAAGGCAAGGGACATAACACGTGGCATACCTTACAATGAATAAATAAAGAAAGAAAGAAAAAAAAAGGAGAATAAGCAGATGAATAAAAAAGATGGATAAATGGTTAAACACAGACTATATAAAAGGTAAATAAATAAAGAAGTAAATAGGTAAAGAAACAAATAAAAACATACCTATTTCCACCTATAATCTCTCTTTCTTCCCTTTTCCTATCCATGTTTTCCTTTTTTCCTCCTTAATGGTCTCTTTTTTTTTTTTACGTCACCACTTCTTATTCTCAGGATATACAGGAGTGACCTTAACTTATATATAATTATCTTTTTTTTTATTTTAAGTGAAGGATAGATGGAAGGATGAAACTCAAACCGAACGTGATGCAGACACGTTCTTGATTTCGCTGTTTGTTGTTGTCGTCCTGGCGAAACAATTGCAATGTTTGATTAATTAAATAAAATGTCAATAAGTTGTCATGATTAGTTAAATGTTTTATGGACCGTTGATTCATTTAGTTATTGCCAAACACACACACACACACACACACACACACACACACACACTAACACACACACACACACACACACACACTAAGAGAGAGAGAGAGAGAGAGAGAGAGAGAGAGAGAGAGAGAGAGAGAGAGATAGAGAGAGAGAGAGAGAGAGAGAGAGAGAGAGAGAGAGAGAGAGAGAGAGAGAGAGAGAGAGAGAGAGAGAGAGATAAAAACAGAGAGCCTCACCATAGTCCCTGGCAAGCTCTCCCCGGTAACCCTCACGCACACCCCTACATGTGTGTGCAGAGGGTTTGTGATAAGATACGAGGTTCCGCGCTAATTATTCCTTCGTGCTCATCTATCTTTTTTCGTCTAGACTCAGCAAGGATAGATAGCAGCAGCAGCAGTGGTTGTCATGGCGACGCTTCAGTACACGTTATGAAACACGATTTTCATGACCTCTCGTAATTCAGCGGCACGAACACACACACACGCACACACACACACACACACACACACACACACACACACACACACACACACACACACACACACACACACACGGACATAAACATGCAGTATCCCTCAGACCCAAATATGAGTAACACCCTGCCTACATAACATCTCTTGGAGCACGTTGAGCAATCTCTCTCTCTCTCTCTCTCTCTCTCTCTCTCTCTCTCTCTCTCTCTCTCTCTCTCTCTCTCTCTCTCTCTCTCTCTCTCTCTCTCTCTCATACAGCCACCAACACAAAAAGCATGTCAGTGATACGCAAATGGATACGAGAATAGCAATGATACACACTCCATTCATCTGCACGGTTCAAAATGTAGCATCCCGTCATCCCTTCATCCCGAGGCCTCGATGACATGCAGGTGGCGCGCGGAGCTCCTGGCCATGCATAGTCACCGCCACGCTGCTACTCTCCCCTCGCCACCTCCAGTTTAAAAGGGTCCTGAATATGCCGCCGCGTCCCGTTTTTAGGCTAATGGAGCTTTCATGGTGATGGTAATGATTATGGTGATGATGGGGATGATGGGGATGGTGATGAATTGACTCCTGATGATGATGATGATAATGGTAATTTTGGGTATGGTTACCTTAATGATAATGATGATGATAATGACTGTGGTGATGGTGATGATGATTTCAGATGGCTCAGCTGCAACAGTAGTAGTTGTTCGTGCTGAGTCATTAGGGAGCATTAAGAGAAGATTAAACAGATTTATGGATGGGGATGATAGGTGAAAATAGGTAGTTATATTTCATCCAGGGACTGTCACGTGTAGGCCTGGATGGCTTCCTGCAGCTTGCCTTATTTCTTATGTTCTTGTTTTCTTAACAGTGATGATGGTGATGATGATGATGGCAGAGTTAATTAATACACGATATTGATGATATTAAAGATGATTTTAACCCTTTCACTGGGACACGAAACATTTTGGAGCACCAGAAGCAATGCGTGAAGGTTTCATAATCATCAACAAGAAAGTTAGCGATGAAAAAGAATACATTTTGCAATTTCTTCCCAGTTCAAAGATTGGATGTGGCTGTAGAACAAGTAAAGATGTCTCAGAGTGGTTGGTAATTAGGGAAAGGTGTACCTAGTGGCAGTCAAAGGGTTTTATGTATATTTTGTAACGCTAACAAAGGTAACGGCAATGAAGTCTGCAAAAATATTGTATTAGTTTGCATGTCTGAAAGTGAGTCACAGGAAACAATGAGATGAGCAACGAAACGACCCCAGCATTCGTCTTATCAATTACGTGTTTGCAGTGCAGATAAGCAGATGGAGAAGACAACCTTGCTGAGTAACCTCCCTCAAATACAAAAGCCGTCTGACCTTTGAAAAAAATCGTTACACCATCCCTGAAAACGTCAGTCATGCATGTGACCTTTCTCAAAACTGCATGATATCAGAAAATTAAAGGTCATCTCTGAAATCCCAAAAAAGAAAGAGACCTTCCAAAAATAGTAACCTGAACTGTGAAAAACTACTGTTCATCTCTGAAATCCTAAAAAAAAAACACTTTAAAAACTATATTCTGGAAACCTGAAAGGTACATGATCTCAATCCCCCTCCCCCCCGCCCCCACATGTCGTCCATGTCTGAAACCCTTTAAAAAAAATGCCTTAATTCTTTGAGTATCACGACATTAACACACTTTCACTCCGGATACCATTACAAAAGGTGTATTGACTTTCAGAAGATTTTGTTGTAGTGAAGACATTGAAAATTACCTCTACCTACTCATCACCTAGCATTATACCTCTTTTTACTCCTTTCCTGATGAACAATAAGTGATTTTGTGCAGCTTAGAAGGTGTCTCTGATGCTGAAAATATCACCTAACCTCTAAAACAAACACACACAACATACACACACTCTCGCACGCACGCACGCACGCACGCACGCACGCACGCACGCACACACACACCCACACACACACACACACACACACACACACACACACACACACACACACACACACACCACGCATGAAAGCCTGACTTGGGCATAAAGAATAAGTCACCTAGACACGTGCAGCGTGAAAGCATCTGACAGACAAATGACCTATTAATACCCGCCAGGCTACCACGGCATTCCCGGGGTAGTTTTCAGCCGCGTGGAGCCTCTAACGAAAGGTTGTCAAGGATATCAAATCGCTTTCCGTGTCCATCCTTCCGTACTCGATTAGAGGGAGACCGATTTGCCCTTTGGAGACTCGTGATGGTGGTGGACATTTTCTCAGCACGAGGCGGATGACAAACTGGTGTTTTTGTGTTTCATGTTTTACATTTTTTTTTTTTTTGCTACATCGTCTGCATTACCTTGTCTCGTGGCTGTGGATATTCAATGTGTTTATTTTCCAAGGCATCGTGTATATTTCTTTACATTTACTCAAAATGAGGCAGGATTACTAAGACTCGTGAATTAGTGTGTGTTTTCCCCTCGTATTCTGCATTTCTTTATAACGCCTGCCTTGCCTTGCCTTGTCTTGTCTCGTGGCTACAGACATTTAGTTACTTTGCAAGACATAGTTTTATTTTTTTTTATTTATTTTTTTTTTCTCAGCAGGGGGGAGGATGACATACTGGTGCTTTCGTATTTATTTTCCTCGATTTTTTTTAAATTTAATTTCCAACATCGCATGCACTTCTTTGTCTTGAGGGTTCAGATATATAATTTATTTACTTTCCAAGGCATCGTGTACTACATTTTCATGACTTACACAGGTGCTTTGGTGTGCATTTTCCTCGTGTTCTTATCATTTCCCCAACATCGCCTGCATTTTCTTGCCTTGTGGCTTAAGATATACAATTTATTTCCTCTTCAAGGTATCGTGTCTGTGTGTGTGTGTGTGTGTGTGTGTGTGTGTGTGTGTGTGTGTGTGTGTGTGTGTGTGTGTGTGTGTGTGTGTGTGTGTGTGTGTGTGTGTGTGTGTGTGTGTGTGTGTGTGTGTGTGTGTGTGTATGGCGCGGCGCTTCTAATTCGAGAACGTTACGAGACTGTGCGAAATTTATTCATGCTGTGGTCGTCCTCCTTCAGGTTGTCGCCTCTGTGATCAAAGCGGGGGAAGGATGGGCGAGGGTGGCAATTCAGCGTCACATGTGTGGATCCAGCTCAGGTGTTGCTCGAGGGATGGTGTCGCGTGTGTGATGTTTGCGTGGCTCTGTGTGTGTGTGTGTGTGTGTGTGTGTGTGTGTGTGTGTGTGTGTGTGTGTGTGTGTGTGTGTGTGTGTGTGTGTGTGTGTGTGTGTGTGTGTGTGTGTGTGTGTGTGTGAGAGAGAGAGAGAGAGAGAGAGAGAGAAGAGAGAGAGAGAGAGAGAGAGAGAGAGAGAGAGAGAGAGAGAGAGAGAGAGAGAGAGAGAGAGAGAGAGAGAGAGAGAGAGAGAGAGAGAGAGAGAGAAGGTAGCATAAGATCTTTTGGTTTATAAAGAAGGTATCTGGTTATCTACTTATTAATGCTTGTAAACTACGTGTGACAGAGGAGGACAGAAACTGTACTACACTCCTTCCTCTTCCATCTCTCCTTCCACCTCTCCTTCCAGACCGAGAGGAAACGTTGAGCGTTAAGAGTAATTAAATGATTAACGTCTCCCCCCTTTCATTTATAAATGTGATAAAAAATAATCAGAACTTATCGTAAATGATGAGATTGAAAAGAATTAACAATAACAACTTTTAATAAATATTCTTTACTTTACGTTTATTCGATGCTTTCAATGTTCATTTATTAAACATCATCACCACAAACTAAACTTAATCCAAAAGCTGAATACTCTAATTTCTGACCTGTAAACTGTCCATAACAACTCATACTAAGGAACAAACATGCATAAAAAAAAAAAAAAAACGAAAAACTAAGGACAGTAATGAGCAGACAGGCAAGCAGATACAAAAGGAAGGGGAGAAAGGCAGTAAGAAGCGCGGCAGACGGAGGAAGGAGAGAGGGGTGTATGCCTGTTCATTAGTGATTCATAACTCGCCTGAGCCGCCAACTGGAGGGCGGGCTGAGCGACGCTGATGACAGGGAATTTGGTACCGTTTTTCCAGGCGTGTGTCAGTGCACCTAATTCGCCAGAACAGTCAGTAATTTTGGCGCTCCATGTTACGTACTAGCCGAGAGGGAGGAGGAGGAGGAGGAGGAGGAGGAGGAGGAGGAGGAGGAGGAGGAGGAGGAGGAGGAGGAGAGGGAAGGGAGGTGCTAACTAGGAACTAACGTGCCTAACCTGACGCACACACATCTCGGAGAGAGGGAAAGCAAACAAAACGCTGATAAGGAAGTGCAAGCATGTACACACACACGCACACACACACACACACACATGCACGTGCAACATGAATATTCACTCGCGTGTCTTTGACTTGTGACGAAAGAGGGAAATGCAGGGAATAATAATAAAAAGAAAAACGTGAATTTACACAGTGATGGAGCATTTGAGAACACGAGTAAAGACAGCGACGAGAATGGAATATGTCACACGTGCAAAACACTACATGCAGTACATTTGGAGCCGCCAGTGCAGCATATAACACGTCTACACTTGACCTCACAACTACTGCCGCCTGGATGACCTTCCCTTCTGCATCTTCCGTCCTCCACTCTCCATCTCTCCTATATCTCCTCTCATCTTCTCCCACTTCGGCCTCGGGCTCCTACTCTTCCTTACCTACTACGGTGTCTTCAATTTCTCCCTCCTCTCCAGCACTCCAGTCCCCTTCTCATCGTCATCTCCCCTCTTCTCCAACCTCCGTCTCCTACCTCAGGCTCTCCACCTCCCGACCCAGCATCGTTTATCCCTCTCACTCTCTTCCTCCGCCTTCCATTCTTCCCCTAACCCTAATCCGGGTCAGAGGTGCCTGTGGCGTGCTCGTTGTCCTTCAGTCACTTAAAAAAGACCTATTGGAGGAAAACATTTCGTTCGCTCTAAAAGCTTCTCTTTCCCCCCGCCTTATTCTTCAGCTGGTATTGAAAACAGTTTCTCTTCTGGACAAGAAAAATAGTTGAGCACACGTTGGATATGAATCGGCTTCATTTGTTCCCACTATCTATAATGTAAAGAAACATCGCCCCAAACTCAGCTAAAATGTAAAAGGGTTTTTATTTTAGATTAAGGTGTTATATATAAAAATAAGACGCGCATACTATATTTCGACATTTCCTGTTTTGGTCACAGAGTGCAAATTCTGAGGAAAAATAACAGGAGAGAGAGAGAGAGAGAGAGAGAGAGAGAGAGAGAGAGAGAGAGAGAGAGAGAGAGAGAGAGAGAGAGAGAGAGAGAGAGAGAGAGAGACAAAAAAAACACTTAGCCACAGTAATGTCTTCACGTGCGTCGCAAAGGCACAGTCATAAGTTTAACACGATCAGCTGCGTAAATCCCTTCGTGAGGCAACGTACTATATCATTTCTCATTGCGCACGCGAGACTTCTCATCCCTGCCGCTCGCTGACACACACACACACACACACACACACACACACCTCATCCTTCAATTCCTAACTCACTTACCGGCCACTTAACACTCACTAATTTACACTTCACATACTTATTCCACACACACACACACACACACACACACACACACACACACTTAACCACGCTTCTTCTTCCCCACACGTCAGTACCCTTCCCTCCCCCATCCCAGCTACCCCACCAGGAACAGCTGCTACACCACCACCACCACCACAACCTCCCTCCTCCTGCCGAAGTCTGCCAGCGTTTCTCATACGATACGTTTTCCCCGCCATTAAAATACCCAGCGAGCCCCGCAATGCTGCTTCACAAATGTTTCCACTCATGTAACTGTCGCTCCGAACAATGCACGCCCTCCACCACCACCACTACCACCATCACCTCTTCCACCTCCTCTTAGCACTTCCTCCTTGCGTTCATCTTTTTTTTTCTCTCCCTTCTTTTATTTTTCTATCCTCCTTCCCCTGTCTTCCGTTTTCGTGTTTGCTTTTCCACTATCATTTGTACCTTTGTCATTTTTACCTTTATCTACCTGTGTGTGTGTGTGTGTGTGTGTGTGTGTGTTTCTCTCTCTCTCTCTCTCCACCTACTAGCATTCCCAGATCCAATTTCACCTCCTACCTTCCTAAGGATCGATCTCTTCCTTTGCTGCCTACCTATCTCTCTCTCTCTCTCTCTCTCTCTCTCTCTCTCTCTCTCTCTCTCTCTCTCTCTCTCTCTCTCTCTCTCTCTCTCTCTCTCTAACACTATAAACCAGTAGCATCCCACACTCCCCTATATATCTATTGAATCCTTCCAATGTCTGAACTTGCTACCCAGACCAGCCGCCTCCCAGCCACAGCATCGCGAGGCATCTCGTCCGCCGCCCACTCAAATTCGCCAACCAATCCCACGTGTTCATTTCCAGGCAGGATAAATATGTCTAATGCCCCAGGTAATGCTGGTTCTCGAAACGGAGGAGGAGGTAGAGGTGTGGGCTGGAAGAGGAGGTGGAGGTGGAGGTATTAGAAGAGGAGGTGGAAGAGGAGAAATGAAGGGCAGGAGGAGAAAGGACTGGGAGAGAGGATGGGGAGGAGGGGATACAGGAGAAAGGGAAACAAAGAGGTGGAGAGGAGGTGCTGCTTGAAGGAAAAGAGAGGAAAAGTTGAGAGAGAGATACGGAAGTTGGAGAAGCATTTAAATGCAAGAAGAGGAAAGGAAAAATTAAATTAAAAGACTGGAAAGGAATAATCTAATTTCGAGGGAAGTGGATGAGACAGACAAGAGACGCAATGTAGCAAGACGCAAGAGACGCAATGAACAAAAAGTAATGCGGTGTACGGTTAGCAAAGCACTTCATACTCAAAATATAGAAGGTATTGACGATCCTGAACTATCATTAGGTCAATCTACGACTACTACAGAAACTAAGGGAGCGAGTTCTGTGGAAGTACCTCTAGCGAATTAATTTCGAGAAAGTAATTGTCTATTTCTGGGCAAAACTATGATTGTCTTTTTTTTTAATTATGGTATATACAACGAAGGGATTAACAATGAAATTAACCCTTTGATTGCCACTTGGCACACCTTCCCTTAATTACATCACTCTGAAATATCTTTACTTGTTCTACAGCCACATCCAATCTTCGAAATGGGAAGAAATTGCAAAATGTATTCTTTTCATCGCTAACTTTCTTGTAGATGCTTATAAAGACTTCACGCATTGCTTGCTTCTGGTCCTGCAAATTGTTTCGTGTCGCAGTGAAAAAAAATAAAGTTAACGAAATGAATTAATATATAAACCTAACTTAACCTAACCTGGCCCTCGGAGTGAGACGCTAGTGTCATTTCAATACTATCTTAGGATATTTTTTAGATAAACACACTAGAGATGCTAAACTTCAACAACTTTCAAGCAAAAGCAGAAAAGAACTCACAATACGCCCACACCTAATCACTCCCCTATTTCAGCACACGATTAAGGATGAGAAAAATACAGACGAAAAGACAACCCGTGGAAATCCAGACTAGAAATTGTAAACGCAAAGGGAAAAGAACGAGGACGTTTTAGAGGACGAGTATGGGATGGTTGCAAAGGAAACCAGACACTACTGTAGATTTCAGATAACTGTCTGTATGTCCTTGAGTGATGACAGGCGGTACTATCATTAGTCACGCTGTGTATTGACTGTGTGAGGCTCCTTAGTCTTCACAAGGGAGGAGGAGGAGGAGGAGGAGGAGGAGGAGGAGGAGGAGGAGGAGGAGGAAACTTAAGAGGAAGAGGAAGAGGCAGTAGGCATCTGCCGAAACGATAATTACTCCCAGTGAGGTCTAAAGCACTGGATCAGGGGGTGCTGTGAACTTATCATTAAACCCAGCTGTGACCTCACTGAACGTTTCCCTTTGTGTCCCACAACACAAGGGGACAGTCACAGCCTACCCTTTAAAGACAACTCTCTTCCTTCACACAAAACTACAAGCACCAAATTACACACACATCCTTCACTCAAAATTCAAAGTTACCATGGCGACTCCTACACCAGCCTTCGAATTCCCATCTGGAGAGAGGATCACAAAAAAACCCAGGTCGGTCTCCTCTTCGGATATCGATCCTAAGTGTATTGACACCCACCCTCAGCTTTTTCATCATTAACTTCTGAAATATTCAATCTGTAGAACACCACCTCTCTTTTACTAAACCTCATTTTCTTTTCCTCACTGGAACTCAGGTGTTTGAGGCAACTGACAGTAGCCCCTTTTCTGTTCCCTCCTAGTTTCTTTATCCTCATTTTCAATCAAAAGCTGGATGTTACGTTTATGTGCGCAACGATTTACTCTGCCTTCGTGCCCACGCTCATGAATCTTCCGAGTTTTCCACCATCTGGCTGAGACTACAGAGTCACTCTCATACTAAATTTATCTGTGCTGTATACATCTCACCTAACTCCCTCGACTATAAGAAATTCTTTGACTAACTTATCTTCCAAAGTGGAGCACATTCTGACTCTCTTCCCTTTTACAGATATCTCCATTCTTGGAGACTTCAATGTTCACCGCCGGCTTTGGCTTTCCTCTACCTTCACTGACCATCCTGGTGATCTAGCCTTCAACTTTGCTAGACTCCACGACCTAGAGCAATTGGTGCAACACACTACTCGTATTCCTGACCGTCTTGGAGATACGCCCAACATTCTTGACCTTTTCCTAACCTATAATTCTGCTTATGCTGTCAGCCTCTCTTCTCTGTTGGGCTCCTCCGATCACAATCTCATATCTGTATCTTGTCCTATCGCTTCAATTTTTCCTCAGGATCCTCCTAAGCGAAGGTGCCTCTGGTGTTTTGCCTCTGCCAGTTGGGGAGCCAAAACTCCTTCATTAATAGAAAGTGTCAAAATCTTTCAAGATCTAACTCCCCTCGTGACTTCTGGCATCTAGCCAAAATTATCTCCAATAACTTTGCTTCTTTTTCTTTTCCTCCTTTATTTCAACCAGATGGCACCACTGGTATCACATCTATCTCTAAAGCTGAACTTTTCGCTCAAACCTTTGCTAAACACTCTACCATGGACGATTCAGGGCTTGTTCCTCCCTCTCCTCCTACTTCATGCTACCTATTAAAATTCTTCGCAATGATGTTTGCCATACCTTCGCTGGCCTTAACCCTCGGAAGGCTTATGGACTTGATGGGGTCCCATCTATTGTTCTCCGAAACTGTACCTCCGTGCTTGCACCTTGCCTAGTCAAACTCTTTTTAAACTCTGTCTGTCAACATCTACCTTTCCTTCTTGCTGGAAGTTTGCCAACATTCAGTCTGTTCCTAAAAAGGGTGACCGTTCTAATCCCTCAAACTACCGTCATATTGCTTTAATTTCCTGCCTATCTAAAGTTTTTTAATCTATCCTCAAAAGGAAGATTCTTAAACATCTATCACTTCACAACCTTCTATCTGATCGCCAGTATGGGTTCCGTCAAGGCCGCTCTACTGGTGATCTGGCTTTCCTTACTGAGTCTTGGTCATCCCCTTTTAGAGATTTTGGTGAGAGTTTTGTTGTTGCCTTGGACATATCAAAAGCTTTTGATAGAGTCTGGCACACAGCTTTGATTTTCAAACTACCCTCCTACGGCTTCTATCCTTCTCTCTGTAACTTCATCTCAAGTTTCCTTTCTGACCGTTCTATTGCTGTTCTGGTAGACGGTCACTGTACTTCTCCTAAATCTATTAACAGTGATGTTCCTCAGGGTTCTGTCCTGTCACCCACTCTCTTTCTATTATTCATCAATGACATTCTAAACCAAACTTTATGTTCTATCGACTCCTACGCTGATGACACCACCATGTACTTTTCCACGTCTTTTCATAGACGTCCAACAATTCAGGAAGTAAACATTTCACGCACGGAAGTCACAAAACGCCTGATTTCTGATCTTTCTAAAATTTCTTATTGGAGCAGAGAAAACTTGGTATTGTTCAATGCCTCAAAAACTCAATTCTTCCATCCATTAACTCGACACAACCTTCCAGACAACTATCCTCTCTTCTACAGTGGCACTCAACTATCCCCCTCTTCTACATTGAACATCCTCGGTCTGTCCTTTGCTTATAATCTAAACTGGAAACTTCACATATTATCTCTAGCTAAAACAGCTTCTATGAAGTTAGGTGTTCTGAGACGTCTCCGCCAGTTTTTCTCACCCCCCAAGCTGCTAACTCTATACAAGGGCCTTATCCGTCCATGTCACATGCGTTACATGCCTGGGGGTGGTTTCCACTCATACCGCTCTTCTAGACAGGGTGGAATCAAAAGCTTCTCGTCTCATCAACTCCTCTCCTCCAACTGACTGTCTTCAGCCTCTATCTCATCGCCGCAATGTTGTATCTCTAGCTATCTTCTACCGCTATTTTCATGCTAACTGCTCTTCTGATCTTGCTAACTGCATCCCTCCCTTCCTCCCGCGGCCTCGCAGCACAAGACTTTCTTGTTTTCTTTCACCCCTATTCTGTCCACCTCTCTAATGCAAGAGTTAATCAATATTCTCAATCATTCATCCCTTTCTCTGGTAAACTCTGGAACTTCCTGCCTGCTTCTGCATTTCCACTTTCCTATGACTTGAATTCCTTCAAGAGGGAGGTTTCAAGACACTTAACCTTCAATTTTGACTATCTTCGGACCCTGTTCTGGGACTGGCATCTCAGTGGGCTTTTTTTTTTATTTGATTTTTGTTGCCCTTGGCCAGTGTCTCTCCTACATAAAAAAAAAGTAAAAGAGAAAGTGGATGACAATGATAAAGACGAGAAACAGTAGGAAGCAGAGAAGAAGAAGCTAACAAAATTGACATTAGAAAAAAAAAAAAAAAACGAAAAGGAGGAGGAAAAAAAAAAAAAAACACGCTTAGAAAAGAAGGGATGAAGCATATGATCGACACAATAAACAGCTAAAGCCGGAAGGCAACAAAAGGCAGCAGTGTTATAACGACTTAACCTGACTTAACGATGTGCCCTATTCTCCATATTCTTAGCGTGAGCACCATGCCGCTGGATACAGACAAGTACTGAAAAGAACTCCGCTCCGCTCTTCGGCACATTATGGCAATTACCGGGAAGACCAGAAAAAAATGAATAAATAAAAAGCTTTGCAGGGAGAGAGGGAGAAAAAAATACAGAAATGTTGAATAGGAGGAAGAGGTTGACATGGGAAAGTAGGAAGATATAATGAGGATTAGAGGAGTAATGAAGGAACAGGATGAAGATGAGGAGGAAGAGGAGGAGGAAATAAGTCTTATAACAAGCTATCGAAAATTTATCGAAAAGTCTTTCTCTCTCCTCTTCCTCCACTCTTTTGCCTTCGTGTTCTTTCGCTTTTTCGACCTTTCATTCTCCTACTTAAACATTTTTTTTTTTTCTAATTTCCTCTCTTCCTCCTCCTCATCTTGTCCCTACCTTTCCTACTGCTTCTGGTCTCCCTTCGTCATATCTCTTCCTTCTACTACTGTATTGACATTTTCCTCTAGCTATTCTAGTTCAATATTAGCAAGCAGACTAATAAGGGTCCAGTTGGTCTCTTGCTGTCTGTAAAACCTTGTTAATCTTTTGTAATCCTCTTCCTCCTCTTCCTTTTATTCTTTTCATACTCAGCCTCTTTTTCTTTTCTGCTCATATTCCTTTTTTTTTCTATTGTTGCTGTTGTCACTGTTGTTACTGTTGTTATCGTTTATGTTGTTGTTATTGTTGTTCTCTTTTTCATATAATCCTGCTTCTCGATCTCCTGTCTAACTGTTCTCTCAATCATTCTTCCCCACAATTCATTGTTCTATAACTTATTCAGTTATTTATTCTCCATCTCTTCCTCTTCCTCCTTCGCTACCTACTCCTCTACCTGTTCTCCTACTCCTCACCTTCCAAGGGAAATTACTGTCAGACCAACGCCGGTGAGTCAGACAACAGTTTGGCGAGGCAGGGGCGGGGGCTTAATGGGGAAGTCGTTAAGAGGTTGCAGATACGAGTGGGGGAGGGCCCTGGGAGAGAGAGAGAGGGAGGGAGGGAAAGAGAGGGAGTGGGAAAGGGGGAGAGGTGAAGCAAGGAAGGGTGATTAATAATTACAAACGAAGACATTAAGACTATTAAGAAAAGGAGAGAATGAAGGAAAGGATACACCTGACATCACTGGCTTATGGAAAGAAGGTCATTAGTGATACCATGTGTGAGAATATACATGCATAACTCACTTCTTTTTTTTTTTTTTAAGATTTGCAGCAGACACACGCGTTACTTTACAACACGGTTAAGGTACTTAGCATCAAGAACATTACAACAAGTGCCTGTTAAAAGGGAGGAAAAAATAATTGCACCGTTTTCTCTGATAATGACAAGATGGAAGGGGCGAAGAGAAGGGAGTGAAATGCACCCTCAAGGATCATTTGCAATGGCGTGGAGTCAAGATCATTAGTACTCTGGCGAGGAGCTAAGGGAAGCAATAAAGATGTTTAGGTAAATGAAGAGCTGGAGGAGGAGATGGTGGTAAAGAGGAAAAGGTGGTAGTGGGGGAGGAGGAGGAGGAGGAGGAGGAGGAGGAGGAGGAGGAGGAGGAGGAGACACGGAAACGTCCAAAAATAACTCGATAAAACTGAGCTAAAAATAACACTTCTTATACTCTCTCTCTCTCTCTCTCTCTCTCTCTCTCTCTCTCTCTCTCTCTCTCTCTCTCTCTCTCTCTCTCTCTCTCTCTCTCTCTCTCTCTCTCTCTCTCTCTCTCTCTCTCTCTCTCTCACTCACTCACTCACTCACTCACTCACTCACTCACTCACTCACTCACTCACTCACTCACTCACTCACTCACTCACTCACTCACTCACTCACTCACTCACTCACTCACTCACTCACTCACTCTCTCTCTCTCTCTCTCTCTCTCTCTCTCTCTCTCTCTCTCTCTCTCTCTCTCTCTCTTCTGGTCCACTCTGAATACCATATTATTTTCTCTCTTTGCGTCTTTTTTTTTCCTTCCTTGAATTTTAATTTGGCCGGGGGCTGCTTTCTTACGTACACTCGCTGCGGGATCACTGATAATTACAACGTGAGGGTGTGCTTGGCTGCGTGATATTGTTGCATATTCTGAAACGCTATTGTGCAGCACCTCCACTACTTTCAAAAGGCTGTAGTTGAAGTTATGCGTGTTTTTAAGGATGCTTTTTTATGATATTAGTGACAGTTTAAGAAATTTACATATTATCAACAGGAGAACACATAGAAAAGGGCTTTGAAAATAGTTGTGGTGAATTTATACTTTTTTTTTTTTTTACGGTTCTAGTAACAAATTAATAAGATTAATACATTATTAATAAGAGAAACAATCTTGAGAGCCCTGGTAATCACCTCTGTGGCCTTTGAAAACATTCATGGTGAAGTTATACGGTTTTTTAGTATTTTTAAGTAGTTTTAGTGAGAGATTAGCAAGGTTTCTACATTATCAACAGGGGAAACAGTTTCGAAAACCCGTATGTGGCCTTTGAAAGCAGTAATGGTGAAGTTATACATTTTTTTTTATGGTGATTTTATGGTTCTAGTGACAGATTAACAAAATTCATAGAAGATACACTCTTGGGAACCTGGCTAATAATTTCTGTGGCCTTTCAAAATAGTGAAGGTGAAGTTATACGGGTTTTTAAGGGTGTTTTTATTGTTCTAGTGACAGATTAACAAGATTTCTATATTACTAATAGGAGAAACACTCTTGAGAACCGGGCTGATCACCTCTGTGACCTTTGAAAATAGTCGTGGAAAGAGAGCAAAGCATTTCGGAATACGAGCCATTGTTGCATTGCGAGAAGCACAGTGTGTAGGATGCGCCTCCGCCGCCGCTGCCACCCACTCCTATGCATGCACCATCTGTTGCCGTCAGCATCTGTTCCCGCCTCCAGCAAGACAATTCTACCAAAAGCATAATGTGTCATACGTATGCTCTCCGTTGCAATTGTGTATATTGTGCTGCTGTAGTGGTGGTGATAGTAGTGGTGGAAATGGGTGGTGGTGGTGGTGGTGATGGTAGGAGTAGTGATAATTACTGTAGTAGTAGCTGTAGTAGTAGTGGCAACAGTGTTGGAATAGTAGTAGTAGCAGTAGCAGCAGCAGCAGCAGTAGTAGTAGTAGTAGTAGTAGTAGTAGTAGTAGTAGTAGTAGTAGTAGTAGTAGTAGTAGTAGTAGTAGTAGTAGTAGTAGTAGTAGTAGTAGTAGTAGTAGTAGTAGTGGTAGTGGCAGCAGTGGTGCCGGTAGCAGGATTATGATATTTCGCATCTCTTAAACAAAACAAAAAAAAAATAAATAAATAAAAAAACAACACAAAATATAATATAACGTCGAGTTTTAAATAGAAAAAGCATAAGCGCACAATTGTTTTTAGCACGAAATTCCCCATAAGATATGATAAAATATGGCAGGACAGAACAAACGGAATTCACAAATATTCTGTAAAGGCGTACTGAAACACAGAGTAACTAAACCCTATTTCATATTTTTGTTTTTATTCCAGTATTCTCCACCATGCAGTGCCTTTGCTACTAAGAGAACACGCAAATAACTCTAAATAAACTGCTAATGTAAAGAGAGATAAGATACAATGATGAAGATGATAACTGGAAACAGGTAGCTAAATTTCATGCAAGGACTGCCACATGTAAGGCTGACGACTTCTTGCAGACTCCCTTATATGTTCTCAATGTTCTAATGTGGAGTTCAAAAGTAGATCACAATGGAAGGATAACTGAGAGGCATAACGCTAAAGAATATAAAGGATGCGTCACCAAAGAACCAGGATTGTAAAGCACCAGACACACATGGGGTACAATAACCGTGCAGTTTAACGAGCGGTCATGAGGTGAGAGAAGCTAACACCTGTAAACAATGGACGTGTAGCTGCCATTCAGAGCGTGTGTAACAAAGCAGTAATACTCAACACGCACATTAATTCCTGCGTCCTTTGGTATGTAATAAGCTACACTTACTTCAAAGACTTTTTTTTTCTATAAATTCGAGTTAAAATGTAATATTTTTAGTGTATCATATAAATGTTTTAACTTATTTTTTTAGGTACAGTCGCATATTGTTATTTTCAGTCACTATTCTGCATTTTTACCACTAAGATAACGAAATATACTTTTCTGATGCATTTTACTCAATGAAATAAAATAATAATTTCACAGCTTTTCTTCTGTACTTTTACATGAGTAATTGTCGCTTTTCTTAGTGAAGAAATCTAACTGCCTGACCTTGACACGATAAAGTAAAGCGAGGTGACATAAATATCTATGCACACGCATACACACAAATACATACCTAAACTGGTTATTTTTTCTTTAGTACTCTCGCATGAATAATTGTTTTTCGTATGAAGAAGTATGACTAGCTGACACTGACACTGAAGTAAAGCGAGGTGACGCATACATAAATACAGACACACACACATACCTTTTTTTTTTTTATTTGTACCTTCGCCGCTTTTTTAGTGAAGAAATGTAATTCCCACTAAACACTGAAGCAGAGCGAGGTGCCAGGCTAGATACATAAATAGAGACACCCACACCTACACCCACGCACTGTTCCTTCATTAGTGCTTTCACATAAACAATTGTCATCTAGTGAAAAAAAAAAAAAATGGAACTATCTGATAATATTACAATAAAGCAAAGCAAGCTGACAGATACACCCACATACATCTGCATACATCCACACACACACATCCACAAACTCAAAAACAGACTCATCTTACACAACGGTAATACCAGAAAAATAGCAAGATCACTGTCATTATAAGCACATGCGTAGGAGGAGAGTAATTTTTTTTACCACCACGGCAGCTGAGGCATAAAACACCCACACACGTTAATGACGATAATTCCCACTTGAAAAAAATAAATAATGCTTCTCTACTCACGACCACAGGGTGATGATCTGCGCCGTATGAGGACCCTGTGGGAGAGGAGGCTAGGGTTATTAAACAAGTAAGTGGGAGTTGAGTGGGCGTGGAGTGTGGGTGGACAGTTGTGAGAGGCAATAAGGCACTCAGGTGTGAAAGGCAAGGCATCGAGTACAGATCAAATAATTCCTGAAGTGAACAGGGCAAGAGATTCACGTGACAGTATATATTGTGTGTGTGTGTGTGTGTTTGTGTGTGTGTGTTAGAAACGCCCTCGTGTAAACTCCTGACCTCGTTCTTTTCACGACACACACACACACACACACACACACACACACACACACACACACACACACACACAAGTATACATACAGCAGAAACTTCTATGCAAGGCAGGATGCAACCCGGAATTAGCAGAGGGGGAAAGGGAGGAAGTGGAAGAGGAGAAGGAGGAGGAGAAGGTGGACGAGGAGGAGGAGGACGACATGAATAGGGAGAGTAATGGAATGACCGGAAGGGAGGAGGGAAGGAAACCAAGGCAGATAGGAAGGAAGTAAGGAAGGAAAGAAGGCAGAATATGAAAGGAAGGAAGGAAAGAACGAATAAAGGAAGGAAGGAAGGAAGGAAAGAAAAGGAAGAACGAAGAAAGAAGGAAAGAAAGAAGGAAAGAAAGAAAGAAAGAATGTAATAAAAAAAATGATGTAGGGCTTAAAATATAATTAAATCAAATATGGAAAAGAAAATAAGGAAAAGTTAATTAATTGAAAATTTAAGTAAGATAGAACCAAGAAGGAAAAGAAGAGATAAAGGAGAAGAAAATCAACAATAAAAGATATATTAAAGATAAAAAGAAAGACATAAAGAACGATATAAAAGTAGGAACGAAGAAATAAGAGAAGAAAAAACAAAAACGAATGAAAAGCACAAGAATAGAGATAGAGATAGGAAAGACGAGAAGATTAAGACAAAAAAAAAAAACAAGATAAAAACAGGAAAGAGGGAAGAAGGAAGGGAGAAGGAGATCCGCCTCATTTGGAAAATCGGATGGTTATAAAAATTTATCAGGCGGTTCGAACCAACATCTCTAGCCTGGCCCGGCGTGTGGGTGTAATGGGCGGGAGGAAGGCGGGAGGAGCAGGACGGGAGGAAGAGGGCGGGAGGATAGACAGGCGAAGGAGAAGCAAGAGGGACGGTGGAGGAGACGAGGGTGGAGATGATGGGGGCACGGTGGTGGATGAATGGTAGAGAAATCGCATTTTGTGAAGAAGGAAAGTGTAGAATGTAGAGCGTGGGTTGTGTGGAGGTTAACGATGAGGGAAGTGTGGGGATGGACGTGTTGTTGTTGTGGTGGTGGTGGAAGTGGTGGTGGTGGTGGTGGTAACGTGTTGTTTGCTTGATACTTTCTTTTCCTGTTTATGTTGTTGTCATGTTTGGTTTTGTATAATTCCTTATTTTGCTTCCTGTTGACGCTGCGAGCTTCCGTTTTTGGCTGTGGGGGGCGATGGTGGTGGTGGCGGCGACCTTCAATTCATAAAAAAAATAAAACATTATATACAACTCACTAACACACTAACGGAATATGCTTTAATACCTCGTAGTATAACCATCAACAATGAAATACGATGATAAATGACTCCTGCAGCTGTGGAATCGTATCATTGCTACTTCGAAGACATACACAAAAAAAAAAAATAATAATAATCTTAACCCAAATGATCACTTTCTGTGCCTTAATGCTGAATCTTGAGAGAAAACCTATGACTTACAACTAACTATCATATACCGTCACTCCAGAAGCACCAGTAAGATTCCTTGTATAATCTCTCCTCTTACCTGCACGGACTGCCAAGTGTTTATCTGATGGCTTCTCGTAACTTTCTTTTCTAATGTTCTTCTGTTTTTATGTATTCCAGGTAGCAATTTAATTAAAGATGCTGGAGGTAGGTAGTACTTCAGGATCTAAAAAACTTACCACTTTCATAAAGAAGAATGTAGATAAAGTATTCTACAGGCCGGAATCACACAAAGGGTGGCCCAGACAAAGCACCACGCATTCATACAAACATCATTCACACTCTTAGCTCCGTTGGCCCCTGTTGGAAAGGGCTAGTCTCGTGATAACAACTAACTAACAATCAGTGAGAGACTACAGGAAAAACTAACACCACAAAGCAACACTGAAGAAAACTCATGACACTGTATCGCATTCCCTCCAATACAAACTAAGCAAAATAAATCCACAAAATACAAATCTATACCCTTATGATTCTGACAATGAAACTCCCATAGAGAATTTTTCATAAACGACCAATAGAACTTTACTTTTAACTGAATAACAAGAGTAGTAGTGAACACCCCCAAAAAGAGGGCAGCCGGAAACTCCATCAGGAAGCCAAATAAAATTACATAGTTAATGTGCACTGTCTGTAAAAAAATAGTGAAACATGCGCGCACACACACACACACACACACACACACACACACACACACACACACACACACACACACACACACACACACACACACACACACACACACACGCAAAACATTTCATTCCATTACCCGAACAGGATGAAAATTTTAATTAACCGAACACAATCTATTCCACCGAATGCTAATACAAATTAAAGGAGAAAAAGAGGGAATATAACCTAATCTGAACAACGAATAAAAGGAGGGGAAAAAAAGTCAAACAATAAACAATCATTTCCTTTAAAAAGTTACAAAACAATAATATAACAAATCACAAAATACAAAAAATATACCAAATTAAACATTTAAAAAACTGAAAACACAGAAAACAATACCATATCACAAGCTTTCTTTTACAATCACACATTAACACAGGTAATTTCTTGAAGTGGCAGAAATCCCCCAGGACGACAGGAGGCAACAAAAGAAAAACGACAAAGTAAATAAAAAATACATGTTCACGGTTCCGAGCCAATTAAGTAAGTTTCAAGGTTCTTTTTTCCCTTTCACGTTTCGGTGGCTGGAGCGCGGAGAAGGCTCGTTGAGGAAGAAGGCGGAGGAAAAAAAAAGAAGGCTGGAAAGTACGCGCAGAAGGGAAGGTGTAGAGAGAAATTTTGTGAGTAGACAGAGCCGCACGTGCCTTTCCTGATTCTCAATGGCCTAATTTTATAGTCTCATGACATGTTTACGCCCTAACGTACTGTGGAAATAGAAGGCCATTTATTTTGTTAATGAAATCCTTATTGGAAATCTTTTTCGAGGCTGGGGGATTAAATTACTTGCAAGGCTCAGAGGGGCTTAGGACACACAAAATGCTTAGTAAGATGCAATAATTTACTACTGCGCACGTTCGTCTAGCAGCTTTCCGTGAAAATACAAAGCGATACCAAAAAGGGCGTATTATATTCCTATCCCAAAGACTTCTGACTGAGACCACAGAGCTGGAGAGGATTTTGAATCAAGACTCAAGTAACAATGTACTAATGTGAACGTTCGTCTCGCTACTTAATCTGAAAATGCAAAGGTGTACTAGTACCAAAAAGGACGTATTATAGTCCTACCCCAAAACTCCTGGCAGAGACCACAGTGCCGAGGAGAAATGTTGAGTCAAGGGTAGGATAATAATTTACTAATACTGCCCCTTCGTCCCTTTGCGTACAATGGAAATACAAAACGATAGAAGCACCAAAGACAACCGTATTATACCCTTACTCCCAAAGACTCCTGGCTATGAGACCACAGTGCCGGGGAGAAATGTTGAATCAAGAGTTGGGTTTACCTGTGTTAAATTTAATCAGGTGGGTTAATGAGGTGGAAAGGAAGGGTGAAGATTACCTTGCTGCTTATTACGCCCACCAACGATATCTCTTGAGGAATATCGGGACACAGGTTATTAAGGGAAGTAAAGGCACGGAGCAAAGCGGCGTTGTGAAAAGTAAAGCAATCCGTGACGAGGGATTTAGAGCAAGAAAAATCAAGAAAAGTTTGAAATGAATAAAAGTTTAAAACTAAAATGTGTAGTTTTTTTTTTATTTATTTATCTATTTTTCTTTTTTTATCAAACATCTGCAACCATGGACAAAGAAGCCTACAAAAACCTGAACGAATCATGAATGTCAACAGACAGATATATAAAAAAAAAGTGACAAAAAAGAAAAAGTAAAGCAAACACGCACGGAAAACTCAACTAACAGTGAAAAAATTACGATAGCTCTTAAAACAACAAAGTCGACGAAATATGTAAAATACAAAAAAGAAAAAAATACAAAGAAACAAAAGCTTTCACAAAATGCATAAAACAGGAAAGAGAGAGAGAGAGAGAGAGAGAGAGAGAGAGAGAGAGAGAGAGAGAGAGAGAGAGAGAGAGAGAGAGAGAGAGAGAGAGAGAGAGAGAGAGAGAGAAAACGAGACCAACAAAATAAGAGACAAGAAATAGTCACACAAGAAATAGATAAACAGAAGACTTAAGCATAGACGAAGGAATTACACACACCACAAACACCATAAAATAAATACGCTCCCCCCCACAAAAAAAAAAAAAAAAAATAGGGACAAAAAAAAATCGTTAAGCAATACAGGCACGGGGAAAAAGAAAGAGCGGAAAGAACAACAAGTCTCTAGAGGCGGAAGGGGAGTGGGTTGCAGATTGGAGGACAGATGTAGCTCCGGTGCATGGGTTGCTGAGGCCGAAAGATGGCGTGGAGTGCTAAGTGACGACAAAACAAAGGTAAATGTATTGTAACTGTGTTTATTTCTGTATCTGTGTAAAGGAAGGGGAAAAAAAAAAAAACATAAAATAACTGAGACATGTATCTCTGCTAGCGACAAACCACAGGTAAAACTAATGTAACTGTGTGTAGTTTTATCTCTGGCAAGTGACGACATCATATATTGATAATGTAACTGAGTATATACACAAACATAGGCACTGGTGATGTAACCGTGTATACTTGTGTCTGCTAAGTAACAACAAAATAAAGGTACATATAATTTGACTGTCTATATGAATGTGTATATCCGTGTCTCTGGTAAATAATAACAAATCACAGGTACTAGAAGCAGTTTGCCCATGTATGTCTGTATTTCGTGGTAAGTTATAGCAAACCACAGGCATAGATAGTACAACTGGGTATATGGTATCAGTATCTCTACTAAGACACTTTTCTTCATTATTTTGTATACTTCTTTTTGGCTACTCTTGGGAACTTGCACCTTCAGCGAGCCTTTTTCTCAGACTACTTGATGCCCTAGGCCAGAACCACTCTTACAATAAAAAAAAGAAGAAGAAAAAAAAAACAGGTACAGATGAAGTGATTGTATATACCTGTCTCTGGATCTCTCAATACCTGTAGCAAAGACGTGGTAATAGAGCCTTTAATCAGCTAGGTGTAGTTAATACTCTAATACACACTAGCCACTATCCATTACAGGAGTGTGCAACAACAGAACCATTAGATCCTATCAAAATGGCAGTGATGGATCGCCTCTAGGGACGACTGAGACTAACACTAAACATGACGAGAAACTCAAACAAGATCCTAAAGAAAACATTGTCACAACCACCATCCCTGCTTTCTGTCTGCTTATGTTGGAGCACTCGATGTTCTGATTTCTGTAGTGTGTTCTATTATGGAGTGATAGCTTAATATATAGTTTTATTTCTTTTAGAATGTTCGATGTAATGATGTTATTCTACTTTTTTTTTTTATTGGGCTTTGTCATTTACATTATGTTCTCTTGAGTTATCCTTTATTGTAAACGATGTTCTTATGACTTAACGTATAGGGACCATAACCTAACTTATACTCAATATGTTTTATTTAGTGCTTGTATGCTCGCGGTCCACTGTGGCCAGACTTGTAGCTTCCCTCCTGAGTCGATAAATATGTTGTCTGAGTGGCCACTTGACAACCAGTGAGGATAAGTGTTTGGTAAGTGAAGTGAAGGCGGATCTTGAGGCTTTCACTATCACTCATTCCCTTTCACAGATCCTTGAGACATGATTATAACTGAATATCCTGAAATTGCTTCTTACGTCAACAGGCGCGACCACACACACACACACACACACAACCCTCCCAACCTCTCTCTCTCTCTCTCTCTCTCTCTCTCTCTCTCTCTCTCTCTCTCTCTCTCTCTCTCTCTCTCTCTCTCTCTCTCTCTCATTGTATTGTGCCAGTTATATACAAATGACATGCTATAATTTTGCAGCAATATTCATGTAATGACAAGAACAGAATTCCAAAATTATGACAAAGTGAGAATAAATGACAAAAGTGTGTGCAAACATCAATTGTGAAATCCTGTGTGGTAATGACAGACAGACCAAACGGCTGAACTGTGGCATAAATTAATGTGAAACCCGTTTTCCTATTTTACTTGGTGTTCTGTTAAACGTGAGAATGGTGATTGACAAGCAGAAATATATTTACAGCTACAGGCAGTATATTTTATCTATTTATCTATCTATCTATATGCATAAGTAAATAGGTTTAGTAGTAGTAGTAGTAGTAGTAGTAGTAGTAGTAGTAGTAGTAGTAGTAGTAGTAGTAGTAGTAGTAGTAGTAGTAGTAGTAGTAGTAGTAGTAGTAGTAGTGGTGGTGGTGGTGGTGGTGGTGGTAGTGGTGGTGGTGCTCGAGGTAAGTGATAATGGTAACATCAATGGAGGTGCTTCAGTGGTTGTAGTGGTGGTGATACTTTATACCAATGGTGGTAGTGGTCATATACTGGTAGTCATGATGGCAGAGATGGGCGTCAGCAGGAGGTGATGGTGCCGGTGTTGGTAGCGGTGTGATGGTCGAGGTGGAGGTGGTGGTGGTGGTGGTGGTGGGGCGCGCAGGTGAGCGTGGGAATGTGAGGTGTGAGGGAGAGACCCGGCCAGTGTGTCGATGGCAGTGGTGAGGCAAGGACCGCGCCGCTCCCTCTCGGCTCCTCCCCTCGACAACCTCACACTTGCACACACACAGCTAGCGCGCTCCGAGGCAAAAAAGTGTGTGTTCCGGTGACGCTGCGTGTGTCGGTGCTTCACTGGAAACCAATATTTCCTATCTATGACGAGAAAAAATTATATTTGATTCCCCATATCCAGAGCGCAAGATCATATCCTCTTTTCCTGCACAAAATACCGGGTTTTCTGGGTAAATCTCAACATGAAGTATAGTGTGAGCGTACGTTTGTCTTATAAGGACTGAGTGTGAATCGACTTCTGAATCAATGAATATGCTTTACTGAGAAACATGTTCAGTAAGACTTTAATGTGTTCACGGTGACTTTATGACAGCAGGACCGGTTCTTTTTATATATATATATATATTTTTTTTTTGCGATATATATATATATATATATATATATATATATATATATATATATATATATATATATATATATATATATATATATATATATATATATATATATATATATATATATATATATATATATATATATATTTTTTTTTTATTTTTTTTTTTTTTACCTGTCATACGGCAGTGAATTTCCTGATTTAAAATATAGAATCGATTTACTTGTTTTGATGAGAAAAATATCAATAAATGTTCAATAGTTATGCATTTGACGTTTGGAAAAGTGAAGTAGTGAACACAAAAATATAAAAACGGAACGCAAATCGACATTTAAATACCGAATGTTCTCTGGAGAGGAAAGAAAAAACAATACAGAAGACAGGCATGCAGCAGTGTCACGGCGAAAGATGACAGAGATAAAACAGCGAAAAGAAGTTTTTTTTTCTCATTTAGCACAAAATATTTACCAATACGTGTGTGTGTGTGTGTGTGTGTGTGTGTGTGTGTGTGTGTGTGTGTGTGTGTGTGTGTGTGTGTGTGTGTGTGTGTGTGTGTGTGTGTGTGTGTGTGTGTGTGTGTGTCCTTGGAAAAAAATGAGAAAATTTTTTCGTTCAGCACCAAAAAATTATGCCAATACTTTAGTGTGTGTGTGTGTGTGTGTGTGTGTGTGTGTGTGTGTGTGTGTGTGTGTGTGTGTGTGTGTGTGTGTGTGTGTGTGTGTGTGTGTGTGTGTGTGTGTGTGTGACTGTTTGCCTGAGCTTAATGGTTTGATCTTATTTCCGTGTAGGTGCATTAATGTTACCACTGTGAATTCCATTTAAGTGAAGTAGTGAATAGGAGTCAACGAAGCAAAATTATTTTGCCTCGAAATGAATAAATGAAATAAAGAAAGAATATATGAATGAATGAATAAACTTATAAACTATTGAGTGAAAGAAGAGAGAGAGAGAGAGAGAGAGAGAGAGAGAGAGAGAGAGAGAGAGAGAGAGAGAGAGAGAGAGAGAGAGAGAGAGAGAGAGAGAGAGAATGGGAGAGAATGGGAGAGTGAATGGTGACCAAAATAACTTTAGCGTAGATCAGACTCACCACATCGACCTCAAAACACTGAACCGCCCCTCCTTGTGCAGTGTCAGGAAGGCTGTGGACTGCCCAAAGGCCCTCGACATCCAATTAACACCGAGAGCAGAGAGTGTCCGGGGGAGAGGACTCACGTGCAGGTGACTCTCATCACCCTCACTAATTAACACAAGAAAGGCCACAGAACTGAACGTGCACGGGGACCAAAAAAGAAAGAAAAAGACAACAGCCCCGAAAAAAAAAAGTGGAGGAAAATAATCGACTCGGCACTTAGCTATCCTCATCTGAAGCACGGTGGCAGCAAGCTCATTTAAAAGGTAAAAAGATTCTTGTCCATTTTTCTTTCTCCTGTCCCTCACTTGTTTTGTTTTTATTTCTCTGCTTTCTAGTGATGACTCATTCGCTTATGTTTGAAGATGTTTGTATTTTCCTGTGTTTATTTTATACTTGTTTTTTCTTTGTGTTTTATTTTAGAGTAGTGACGGGAATCGAAGGAGTGAAGTTAAGAATTCTAATATTAGATGTCTGATTAGATAAACGACGAAAAGGAGGAGAAAAAAGCCCAAAAAATGAGACAAAATATAGAGAAGAAAGACAGCGAGATGGAGTAGTCTAAAAAATACAATAAAAGAGAGATGAGAGGGAGAAAAAAAAAAAAAAGAATGACGACATGAAGAAAAAGAACGATAAAGAAAAAAGGACATGGATAGAAATTAGATTCTACTCCATATTATGAGGAACGAAAAACAATGATTAATTCGAACAAAAACGAAATTATAATGAGAGACCAAAAGGAGCAGGGAGAGAGGAAAGGAAAAAAAAAAAGAGGGGAACGAAAAAAACAAAATTATCTCACCACTACCAGAGAAATACAATGTTCCCTGATGATTTATACGCACCATGACGCTACGCAGTACTGGTAATATGATGGCTGTCCCTGCAATATATAGAACCAGATGCTCACACACGCAGCCGCTACACGCACACACGGAAAAACACACGCAAAGAGAGAAAAGACGAAAAAAAAACACTCAAAAACACTCATCTCCCTCATCGACCCAGAGAACACACATACCAAACATACCATATCAAGGAACCCAAAGTATAATTACACACTTACATACCTGCCGAGAGAGAGAGAGAGAGAGAGAGAGAGAGAGAGAGAGAGAGAGAGAGAGAGAGAGAGAGAGAGAGAGAGAGAGAGAGAGAGAGAGAGAGAGAGAGAGAGAGAAATAAGAAGTAACGAAGGGCGAGGAGAGCTGACTTTAATGCACACTAACTTCAGCGCTCAATGGCCTCAGCAATTACACAGCACGACTCCTTCTCTGTGGTACAAGCAG
>NC_087162.1:8570000-8605000 GCF_035594125.1 Scylla paramamosain | reverse complement strand
TATAAAATATGTTATTGACCTACGTGAGAGAGAGAGAGAGAGAGAGAGAGAGAGAGAGAGAGAGAGAGAGAGAGAGAGAGAGAGAGAGAGAGAGAGAGAGAGAGAGAGAGAGAGAGAGAGAGAGAGAGAGAGAGAGAGAGAGAGAGAGAGAGAGGGTGGGGGGAACAAAGTAAAGAAAGAAAAGAAAATATCAAAAGAACAAATAGAAAAAAGAATACGAAAGCGAAAACTATCAAAGCTAAGGGAACTTTTACATTTGAAACATTCTCGCACAGAAAATGGAAGAGAGGGAACACATTGGCCAGAGTAAATGTAAAGCCTGGAAAAGTGAATTACTAATATGACAACAGGAGAGACAGTAGGAGAGCAAAAGACAGACAGAGAGAGAGAGAGAGAGAGAGAGAGAGAGAGAGAGAGAGAGAGAGAGAGAGAGAGAGAGAGAGAGAGAGAGAGAGAGAGAGAGAGAGAGAGAGTACACCATCGTCTCATCTGTTGGACTTCTGGAAAACCTGTGAATAATACATGATTTTAATCTGCACGGCTGCGTCCGCCTGCCTGTATCAACACTGCTAGGTGCGACACTAATCAACAGGTGAAATGGGATTGCCACACGCCCTGCATTCTCACTCTTACTCCCTGTCTAAAAATGGTCATAAAACAAAGGTGAGGCAAAAAGCGTCCTGTCATTTGCTTCAGGACAGAGAAATAAATGAGTGACAACTGGTGAAAAAATTAACATGCCAAAAATTCTAAAGGGGATTTAAGCGCTGTAGTGTCGCCTCTCGTAAACACATATCGATAGTTGTGTGTTGAAGCCGAGGGTAGATGATAATTTGCCACTTCTAAGCTACAACACATACATATAACCACCCTCTCTCTCTCTCTCTCTCTCTCTCTCTCTCTCTCTCTCTCTCTCTCTCTCTCTCTCTCTCTCTCTCTCTCTCTCTCACGAGGAAGAATTAGGGAAGACACAAATTTATTGCAACGAAACCGATGAGAACAGTGACGAACAGTGGAGTGCAGATTATTACTTGGATATTGAGGAAGTGATTGTGTCGTGGCTGCTGGGAAGTACAACGGCAGATGACAGAAGAGGTGTAAATGAAGATGAACTGAACGATGCACCTGACTCGGACAGCAAGGAGGAAGAGATATGCTACGCATGCACGACTGATATGAAAGAATAGAAGACGAATGTTTCTCAAAGGGAAGAGAAGGAAAACCCTGCTGGAATTAATGAAGTTATGGATTAAGCAAGCAATGGTATCGGGAAGAAGGACAGCAAGGAGGAGCTTCTACTGTACTGGACAAAGAAGTGAAAGCATCAGAAAAAAAAGAAATCAAGAGTATAGAGGACAAAGAAGGAAAGTAGGAAGCACCAGATGGAGTAGAAAATCAAAATATTTGTGGTAAGAAAAAAAGATATAAAAAAATAGAAGCAACAGGAGAGAATGAATGAGAATGAAGACAAGAAGAGAAGGTGGAAGCAACTGGTAAAGAGAAAGTGAAAAGGACTGCCAACACAAGCAAAGATGAAAGCAGCGGGTAAAGGAGAGAAACGGCATGAATGTGGACAAGGCAGGAAGCTGGAGGCACGAGGTAAAGGAGAGAAGCAACAGGAGGAGGAACGTGACAGAGGCAGCCCTCGGGAGACGGCTTGGGTATACTCCAGCAGCTGGGTCATGCTGCTGGTTGTCTTGATCCTGATCCTCACATAACCGCTTCTTCCCTCAGAGACGAGCACTGAGACGGCGGTGGGAAGCAAAGTTAAGGGAACACAATAATATTACGAGAAACGAAGTGCCGGAGTACTGTGTGTGTGAAATGAAGAGATAAAATGCAAGACGAGAAAAAAAAATAAATAAATGAATAATGTGTTAAATTTAGAGCTGCGAGGTAAGATATTGACTATATTTTCCTTATCGTCAATAAAGGGATCTTCATCATGTCAAAATGTCATTTCCCTCAACATTTACTTTGCTCACACACACACACACACACACACACACACACACACACACACACACACACTCAAACACAATGAGAGAGAGAGAGAGAGAGAGAGAGAGAGAGAGAGAGAGAGAGAGAGAGAGAGAGAGAGAGAGAGAGAGAGAGAGAGAGAGAGAGAGAGAGAGAGAGAGAGATTATCCTGACTCGTCTGTGTACTGATAACAGTATTTTTGCACGGCTGTTTCTTCAGGTGGTGTACCACATGACTTTTTTTTTTTTTTTGCTTTCTAACTTTTGGTATTCGTGGTTTGATTCCACCGCAGATTCTGACATCACGTCCTCAGACAGACTTTGCTTCCCTAAATGGCGTTGCGTGCGCAGATCATCCTGCCGCCCTGGACTTACAATTGGCCACGGTTGTTCCCGAGAAACATGGCATGTCTTTTTTTAAGTAATATCACGTGAGGAACTTCAAGTGTGACTGTTGCTCTTCGTGACCTTTCCTACCATGATATTTTCTAAGGTTTATATTTCACGTGCCGTAATTGCCAGGCGAGCTAAGTCCATGATATAGCCCCTACTTACAGCTTGCCGCGCTATGAACGACTGGAACGTGTCTTGCCTCAGCGAATCCACGGTGAGTAATAACTCGGCGCCTCTCGTGCGATCACAGCCACATTTTGACTCGGAGACGACAAAGGAAGTGCTCGTGGTGGCAATAGCGCGGTTGCTGTCGCGGGACTTGGAGTCCCCATCAAGGCGATGAGTGTCGCGCCTCCATTGTGCCTCACCTGCTGGTACGCCGCCACGCTAATTATGTTCGTTGCCAATCACACAAGTTTGTTACATTAGTAATTTTGAATACATCTCCATGACAACGAGTTGTATTGTTTCCAATTATCTATATTTGTCCACCATAACTGTTTGCTTTGCTCTTGATATTCGTATGGAGTTGATACAAAAAAATCTAAAAGACCTGCAGTATGTCTGACCTATCAGTATTTGTCGAGGCAAATTCAATGCATGAGGGTAAAAAGAAAATATAAAAGAAAGAAAAAAGTAGAAAACATAAGAGACAAACAATGAGAAGGGGACACGTCAGGAAGTGGCGTTTCAAAGGTAACACTCCCGACCAACAATTCAAGTCGCCCAGCTCGAGTATTGAGTGTTGCGTCAGGTGCCCCTGAAAATATGGCTTCTATTAATTCAGTGCCAGCTCAAAGCTCTACACTATTTTTTAGGATGGTTATTACTAGTCACAAGTTTAAAACTGGCTATGCATTCACTGGCCAATTCAAAGGGTAGGAAAAAGAAAATTCGTGATAGCTGCGAGCCGCTAGCCAGCCACAGCCAAGGATCCAAACGAGGCCGGCCTTGAGACTTGTTTTCATTAACATTTCATATGTTCCGTGCTGTCTTCATGTAGCATACTAAAAGAGAAGAAAAATCATAGCTGGTACAGTCACAATCGCAGGGCAAATTTCCAAATAAATGCAGTGATGAAGCCTGATGCCTAAGTGTTTGTGTTGTGACGCGAGGCGGAAGGTCCGTGGCGGCATACAGAGTAGCGGTGCAGCAGAGAGGCACGCCAGGAGTGAGGCAGCAGAGACCGCCACGCAGAGTCACAAGTGTCTAGTGGTGAAGGAGGTGCTGAGTTTGGCGCCTGACTGTCTATTTTGCTTTGCTGGAACTTGATGTGGATTCCAACTACTCTCCGCTCCTGCCAAAAACGTTCGGCACTTACTATCAGTAAATGGTGCAGTTATAATTTGAATTTCACGAACACCAGTGGAAATGTTTGTCGTTTTGACTGATTTTGTCTCAACGTTTCTGTGTGGAAATAGGAACACTTGCATTATTAACATTTGCAGCATATTAAATGTACACGAATATTACAAAGCCTGAAACAATCATAGCCCACAAAAGGGGGCATTACAAAGACTGAAAAAGAAACACACAACAACTGTTATACCACAAACTCCTCATTCATTCTATTCTATGCACGACAATAACCCCATTCCTGCAGTCACATGGACGAATCAATAAATCAACCTTCCCTTCACCAGTTCCTTTAAACACACAAATACAATAAGACGCGAAACATAAGGACCAAGAGAGAGACGGACACGGAGACACCCTGAATCTTTATCACCTCCTCGGGTTCCTGACACCTTATGACGTACGAAAACGCTCCAAAAAATCTTTATTAACATGGCCTCAAGGATGACAGGCGGACTCCCTCCACCTCCCAGCCTCTCCTCCTCCACCAGTAACCCAATATTCCCCCGAGATTGGACATTCACGATTTGCATTTCTACGAAAGTTATTATGCTCCAAATCTCGTTTTCTTGGCGTCTTGTCGAAGGATGGTGAGGAATGTGGAGCAGAGGAGAGGAGACGATGAAAGAGGAGAGGAGAGAGGGTGGAAGAGGATAAGAGAGAGGAGGAGATAAGAGGAGAGATGAGAGAAGGAGGAGGGGAGAGGTGTGGATAGAACCAAGGAGGGACTAAGAGAAGAGAGGGGAGAGGAAATGGAAGAAGGAGAGTTGGAAAGAAGGTTACGAGGCAGAGATAAGTGCGAGAGAGAAAGTGTCTAATAAAACTAAAGTTGCTGTGGAGTACTGGCAAGAGAGAGAGAGAGAGAGAGAGAGAGAGAGAGAGAGAGAGAGAGAGAGAGAGAGAGAGAGAGAGAGAGAGAGAGAGAGAGAGAGAGAGAGAGAGAGAGAGAGAGACAGACAGAGAGAGAGACAGACAGACAGACAGACAGACAGACAGACAGACAGACAGACAGACAGACAGACAGACAGACAGACAGACAGACAGACAGACAGACAGACAGACAGACAGACAGACAGACAGACAGACAGACAGACAGACAGACAGACAGACAGACAGACAGACAGACAGACAGACAGACAGACAGACAGACAGACGAACAAGCAGAAAGAGAAACAGACAAACTAATGTAAAAACAAACACAGACCAGTAGGAAAAAAGACAAACCGACAGAAAAATAGAAAAACTTGCACCGAAAATAAAAATATGAAAAAAAAACATAGAAGAGAACAAAGACAGACAACTAAACTAACAATGACAGACAGGGAGAGACAGACCGATGGAAGAGTTACAAAACTATAGACAGAGACAGAATGGCGTAAAGAACAGCGGTAGAGTACGAATGATGAAGGAAAACGGAGGAGTGGGGCGCCTTACGAAGACTAATGGCTCTCTCGATGGAAAACGTGGCCTGGTCAAACTCATCGTTAATCCTCCAACTTAACTTAATTTCACCCAGACTGAATATCGAACGAAGAAATATGGATCTCTCTCTCTCTCTCTCTCTCTCTCTCTCTCTCTCTCTCTCTCTCTCTCTCTCTCTCCTCTCTCTCTCTCTCTCTCTCTCTCTCTCGCATCGACCATCCAGCAGCACTCTTTAAAAACAATATTTGCGAAAAAGCGCCTCTTTAAGGACCTTGATAACGAGAACCTTCAATGTAGATCCCTTGCAAGCTCATTTCGTCGGCCGCGATCCTCCCAATTGAGAGAACGTTTGGGAAAGAATCAATCACTTCTCGGAACGTTCACATTCACCCGCAAGAGCCACGAAAAGCTGAGTGTAAAAGGAAGGTGACGACAGAGCTTACGTCATGTGTGTCTTGACTGTGGTAGAGAGGGCGAAGGAGAGAGAGAAAGGCTAATGCTTCTTATGCTCAGTTAGGCTCCTCCCAATAACTTTTTAAATATGGAAGAAAGAGCCTTTCTGCCTTCGCGTTCAGCCGAGCGTTTAAAAATCTTGGTAATTTCCCTGATAGACTCAACTAATAGGCGAACTTTACTTCAACTCGTCTTCTTAAATTAAACTCTGATGGAGAAGAGGAGCATGGCATTTCCAACGGCTGAGGGAACGACGGGTACGTGTGTAGATTATGAAAACATGGGTAAATACAGACAGCCAATGGGTACGAAGGTAAAATATCCAAGTGGCAGGCAATTAATGTTTTTTTTTTTTTGAGGAGTAAATATGCTACTGAAATACCACACATTCCACGTTACCTTTATAATTTTCTTTTCGTGTTTAGCTTTGCAAGGAATGACGCTTGTTAAGTGCAGACATGGAAATATTCATTTCAAATACCACGCATTTTAAGTCCATTTTATGATCATTGCCCTTGTTTATCTTTAAAAGAAATGGCGTTCCTTAAATATGTACTGTGGGCGTCTATGACCATGCCAAGCCCACCCATATGCACCCACACACATGAATTTACCTACATACATACACACAGTCAAGCTGCTACTTACTAAATAGTTATACATCTAATTACTGCACACTGTAAAATCATTACTAGACACCGATACATCAAATTTAAAGCTGCAGGCACGTGTGCCTGACCAGCTTTAGGGCGTCAGGCACATGCTGGTAACTATGACCTTTACTGTCCCAGGGAAGAAAACTTGACTGTCTTATGTTTACAGACAAGACAGCTCATTATGTTAGGTTCCCAGGCAAGACTTCCAGGGAAGTAAGCTGACTGTACCACCACAGAAACAGTTCAATGTAGAGTAAAGAAAAATATAATAGGCAGCAATTCAGTATTGACAGACACTCGTCACATATTACTATAAAGATGTGGCGCTGTGAATATGATAATTATGATCTTTAGCTTCCCAGACAAGAAAGCTGAGTATATCACCAGAGACACAGTTCAAAGTGTAACAAAAAGGGTACAGAATAAATAGCCATTCAGTATTGTCAGATACCGGGCAGATATTACTTATAAAGACGTGGCCCTATGAATATACATAGTAACAATGATCTTTAGCTTCCCAGGCAAGAAACAGTTCAATGTGTAGTAAAAAGCATGTGGAATAGGTAGCCATTTAGTACTGTTAGACACCAGGCACATATTACTTATAAAGACGTGGCGCTGTGAATATGGTAATCACATTTCACCCTGACCCTCGCTAACGCGACAGCCGTAACGAGAAGCAAATATTTCCCCCGTCCTGTACAACACCTGTCGTTTGATTTGCATGAAGACTGGGAAAAGCTGTCTGTTGTTGCTCTCTTGTGTTGTTTGTGAGTTTTGTGCATTTATTCAAATGTTGCACAGATCCCTCGTGCTGGGACGTCCATGTTATTTTCCTGTTCGTACAGGTTTCCCATGTTATTGGGGAATTCTTGCTTGATTTACAATCAGCAAATAATTTTATTCAGAGCAACGATTAGTGAAATATTAACAAGTGTACAAACAAAATGTATCTGAGAACTGATGAATCTTTGCTCAATGATGATGAAAAGACTGATGAATAATCATGATGTAGCGATCAAACTACTCAAATCCTCGTGTCACACAATAACTTCACTGATGAATACATTTTAATTAGTAAATGTTTCCATGTTTTACGCACAGGTTTCTGAGCACTTATAAATTTTATGAAGGAAATTAATTTATCAAAAACATGTTTATTCAATATTACTTTGATGATTTCTTTAATGTTATTTTGCGACTGCAGCGTTTTAAACCATCTTGCTGCGACACATCTTCCACTATTTTCACTTATTCACACCTGGTCATTGTCCACGCCTATGTTTTATGTAAGACTTCCCTTACTCTTTGTGTTGCAGCGTGTTATGTTGAAGCATTTTAAAGCATAGAATGAAGGTTTCCTTTGAAGCACTGCGTGCTTTAGAATGTGTGTATATGTGTGTGTGTGTGTGTGTGTGTGTGTGTGTGTGTGTGTGTGTGTGTGTGTGTGTGTGTGTGTGTGTGTGTGTGTGTGTGTGTGTGTGTGTGTGTGTGTGTTTTCGAAAAGAAATGTGATGATACCACAATACCATGAAAAAGATTCCACGCTCTTGAAACCTAAATGTGAAAGAGTTGCCGCCAGTGTCATGAAGCATTTGTCATTACATGTTATCAAGGAAGTTTTGTGTACTGGCTGTGGGGTATCAGATGTTGTTTCAGTGTATCTGATGGTCTTATCAGAGTTATAATAACGTTCCAGATAAATTATTGTGTGCTCTTTGATGTGTAAAAATTAATCACTAATGTGATACAATTTCTTTATAAGCCAAATTACTAACTTTGTGGTAAGAATTTCCAGTTCTAATGTTACTTGATCAGCAGGAGATAAGGCAAATATGTGGCCAAGAAAGCAGCACACCCGGAGCCTGTAGCGCACCACGGAAGGCACGGAAGGCACGTTCCAGGAGGAGGCAGTAGACACCTGCCGAAACGATAATTACTCCCAGTGAGGTCTAAAGCACTGTTCAGGGGGGTGCTGTGAACTTATCATTAAACCCAGCTGTGACCTCACTGAACGTTTCCCTTTGTGTCTCACAACATAAGGGGGTAGTCACAGCCTGCCCTCTAAAGACAACTTTCTTCCTCCACACAAAACTACAAGCACCTAATAACACACACACCCTTCACTCAATAATTTTAAAATCATCATGGCGACTCCTACACCAGCCTCGGAGTCCCCATCTGGGGAGGGAACCATAAATGTCCCCAGGTCGGACTGCCTTTCTGTCGACGACCCTAAGTGTCTTGACACCCCCCTCAACTTTTTCTTCATTAACTTCTGCAACATTCGCGGTCTAAGATCTAATTTTCAATGTGTAGAACACCACCTCTCCTCTTCTAAACCTCATCTTCTTTTCCTCACTGAAACTCAGGTGTCTGAGGCAACTGACAGTAGCCCCTTTTCTGTTCCCTCCTACTTTCTCTATCCTCATTTTCGATCCAAAGCTGGATGCTGCGTTTATGTGCGCAATGACTTAACCTGCTCTCGTGCCCACGCTCTTGAATCTTCCGAGTTTTCCACTATCTGGCTACGACTACAGAGTCACTCTCATACTAAATTTATCTGTGCTGTATACCTCTCTCCTAACTCCTCTGACTATAAGAAATTCTTTGACTACTTAACTTCCAAAGTGGAGCACATTCTGACCCTCTTCCCTTTTGCAGAGATCTCCATTCTTGGAGACTTCAATGTTCACCACCAGCTTTGGCTTTCCTCTCCCTTCACTGACCATCCTGGTGAACTAGCCTACAGCTTTGCTATCCTCCATGACCTAGAGCAATTGGTGCAACACCCTACTCGTATTCCTGACCGTTTTGGAGATACGCCCAACATTCTTGACCTTTTCCTGACCTCTAATCCTTCTGCTTATGCTGTCACCCTTTCTTCTCCGTTGGGCTCCTCCGATCACAATCTCATATCTTTATCTTGTCCAATCACTCCAATCCCTCCTCAGGATCCCCCTAAGCGAAGGTGCCTCTGGCGTTTTGCCTCTGCTAGTTTGGGGGACCTGAGGAGGTATTTTGCTGATTTTCCTTGGAATGACTACCGCTTCCGTGTCAGAGACCCGTCTTTGTGTGCTGAGCGCATAACAGAGGTGATAGTGTCTGGCATGGAGGCATACATTCCTCACTCTTTTTCTCGTCCTAAACCTTCTAAACCTTGGTTTAACACAGCTTGTTCTCGTGCTATACATGATAGAGAGGTGGCCCATAAAAGGTACTTAAGCCTTCCATCACCAGAATCTCATGCACTTTATATTTCTGCCCGGAACCATGCCAAGTCTGTTCTCCAACTAGCCAAAAACTCTTTCATTAACAGAAAATGTCAAAACCTTTCAAGATCTAACTTTCCTCGTGATTTCTGGCATCTAGCCAAAAATATCTCCAATAACTTTGCTTCTTCTTCTTTACCTCCTCTACTTCAACCAGATGGCACCACTGTTATCACTTCTATTTCTAAAGCTGAACTCTTTGCTCAAACCTTTGCTAAAAACTGTACCTTGGACGATTCTAGGCTTGTTCCTCCCTCTCCTCCATCCTCTGACTACTTCATGCCACCTATTAAACTTCTTCGTAATGATGTTTTCCATGACCTCGCTGGCCTAAACCCTCGGAAGGCTTATGGACCTGATGGGGTCCCTCCTATTGTTCTCCGAAACTGTGCCTCCGTGCTTGCACCTTGCCTAGTCAAACTCTTTCAGCTCTGTCTGTCAACATCTACCTTTCCTTCTTGCTGGAAGTTTGCCTACATTCAACCTGTTCCTAAAAAGGGTGACCGTTCTAATCCCTCAAACTACTGTCCTATTGTTTTAATTTCCTGCCTATCTAAAGTTTTTGAATCTATCCTCAATAGGAAGATTCTTAAACATCTATCACTTCACAACCTTCTATCTGATCGCCAGTATGGGTTCCGTCAAGGCCGCTCTACTGGTGATCTGGCTTCCCTTACTGAGTCTTGGTCATCCTCTTTTAGAGATTTTGGTGAAACTTTTGCTGTTGCATTGGACATATCAAAAGCTTTTGATAGAGTCTTGCACAAAGCTTTGATTTCCAAACTACCCTCCTGCGGTTTCTATCCTTCTCTCTGTAACTTCATCTCAAGTTTTCTTTCTGACCGTTCTATTGCTGCTGTGGTAGACGGTCACTGTTCTTCTCCTAAATCTATTAACAGTGGTGTTCCTCAGGGTTCTGTTCTGTCACCCACTCTCTTCTTATTATTCATTAATGATCTTCTAAATCAAACTTCTTGTCCTATCCACTCCTACGCTGATGATACCACCCTGCACTTTTCCACGTCTTTTCATACACGTCCAACCCTTCAGGAGGTAAACATATCACGCAGGGAAGCCACAGAACGCCTGACTTCTGATCTTTCTAAAATTTCTGATTGGGGCAGAGCAAACTTAGTATTGTTCAATGCCTCAAAAACTCAATTCCTCCATCTATCAACTCGACACAACCTTCCAGACAACTATCCCCTCTTCTTCAATGACACTCAACTGTCCCCCTCTTCTACACTGAACATCCTTGGTCTGTCCTTTACTTATAATCTGAACTGGAAACTTCACATCTCATCTCTAGCTAAAACAGCTTCTATGAAGTTAGGTGTTCTGAGACGTCTCCGCCAGTTTTTCTCACCCCCCCAGCTGCTAACTCTGTACAAGGGCCTTATCCGTCCATGTATGGAGTATGCTTCACATGTCTGGGGGGGTTCCACTCATACAGCTCTTCTAGACAGGGTGGAATCAAAAGCTTTTCGTCTCATCAACTCCTCTCCTCTAACTGACTGTCTTCAGCCTCTCTCTCACCGCCGCAATGTTGCATATCTAGCTGTCTTCTACCGCTATTTTCATGCTAACTGCTCTTCTGATCTTGCTAACTGCATGCCTCCCCTCCTCCCGCGGCCTCGCTGCACAAGACTTTCTTCTTTCTCTCACCCCTATTCTGTCCACCTCTCTAACGCAAGAGTTAACCAGTATTCTCAATTATTCATCCCTTTCTCTGGTAAACTCTGGAACTCCCTGCCTGCTTCTGTATTTCCACCTTCCTATGACTTGAATTCCTTCAAGAGGGAGGTTTCAAGACACTTATCCACCAATTTTTGACCACTGCTTTGACCCTTTTATGGGACTGGCATTTCAGTGGGCATTTTTTTTTTTGTTAGATTTTTGTTGCCCTTGGCCAGTGTCCTTCCTACATAAAAAAAAAAAAAGATGAGTGATAAGCCTTGGGGTGTGCGGCGCGATTGTGCGGTGTACAAATTTGTGGCAGAGCCAGAAATTTAGTTACCAGTCGGTGATGGGCGTCGCGGGTTACGCCCATAAGTGAAGACTGACTGAGTGATTCAAACAACAAGGCGACGTGTACGGACCAGCCAGACTTGCTGACGTGCTGAGTTGCTGCGTGAATAGAGACCCTCCACAATGAGAGGTATACTTGAGAAATCGATTGATGAGATTCTTTATAAAGTTCTTGAACGTCTTTTATATCGTTAAAGCAGGGTCTTTTTTTATATACAATATTTCTCCACTGTACACCTTTCTGTAGTCCATCCTGTGACTGTGTGCTGGCAGCATTCACGGTGGAGCAACAGACTGGCGCCGAAAGACAGTGTCGTTGAAAATAATTTCTGCTCAACATGGATCTCTAGATAGGATCCCACGAGCGCCCGTGTGAGCGCTTTGGGAACATTCCGTGTCTCCGTGAAATTTCGACATTGACAGACTGTTAGGGGTTGCCCTCTAACCAGTCCTTAAGTGCAGATATCAATGGCTATCCTTATAAAGTTTTGCTAACAAGAGTCAGGTGCAAAACTGAATGAAAAAAAAAATAACATTAGATCCTTTACTCACTTACGTTGTTCGAAGCAAGGAAGGAATTCAGCTTAGCAGACTATAAACCTTTCAATTTTATTAACTTGGTCACAATGTTTGCCATTTCTTCCTGCCTGGTGTATGCTGTGCCGGTCACTTCTCTGCTCAAGCCTCCAGCATCCACCTGTTTTTTTTTTTTTTTTTTATGGTCGTCAGCGGGAAATACTCCCTTGTTTTGCTCCTTAGATATATTTCCCGACGTGACTTACGGCTGGGTTCCAAGAGCTTTCATATTTCATCTCTCGTATTTTCGCTTACTGGTTTTCTGTTAAGCCAATTCTCGTCTTTTATTATATTTCATAGTGTTCTAAATTTTTTTTTTTCCCATTCCTCTTCTCGCCCCTCCTTTCTCCTATTCAAAGGACAGCTTTTTCTTTTTTTTTCAATCTAAAAATCTTAGAAACTGGAGGAAAATTTTAATTTAAAATATAACAAGAAAAGTCACGGGAGAGAGGGAAGGAGAGAGGGAGGGAGAACCGGTGATAAATAAACTGCAGGAGGCACGAGGGCAATTAGGAGGCAATGACAAAGGGCGGTAAGAGGATGAAAGTAAATTATGGAAAGAAATGTTGATAAGAGGAAACTTAATTCGATTTTATCTAATGTTAGACACGAGAAGCTCCCAACTAGCGACCTGTTGCACTCCCTCTCCCCCCACCACCCTTTCAGTCAGTGTCTTACGTGGCTAACTTATCATATGCGATAAACCTTCCTGATTGGCGGAGATGAACAGGCTGATGAATACGTGGATATAATGATAATGGCTTGCATACAGAGACAAAAGAGGAGTTTCATACATTATCGTTTCTTTTTTTCCTAATAAACCTGTTACTGGTATTGTAAATTGTGGTGCATATTTCTTTCAGATTCAAGTTAGTGTCTTATATTTCCTTTAAGGCGCCGCAACACAGAGGTCATAAGCCGCCGGCGAGGATTACAAAAAAAAGTGAACCAGCATCGACCACGCAGCATTTAGACCGCGAGCCGAGCACAATCCCACACAGTCTTACACCTGAATTTACAGGACGTTCAATCCTATGAACGGTTAAGCTGCAGAATCATGGCCACTCAGCCCCAACATTCCCTAATATATGACAAGGAGACGTGGTGCTTGTGACTGGTTATATCTTCTTCAATACTAGGTTTTGTTGGGTCACTGATTGTAGGCATCGAGAGGAGCTTTGGTGTGTAGAAGCCAAGGAATCTCAGGTTAATATAAGAGCTACTGGAATGTTGGGTACTAGCGACTAATTAACTTTTTCGAGATGGTCGGAAGTTTTGTTGGGTCCGTGGGCGCAGACATCGAGAGGAACTTCGGTGTATGGAAGTCAAAGGATATCAAATTAATACAAAATCGATAAGTGGAGCATGTGAGGGTACTAGTGAATGTTTAACTTCTTAGAGACTGTCCAGTGTTTTGTTGGGTGTTTAGGTACAAACATCGAGAGGAGCCTTGGTGTGTGGATGCCAAGGTTATACAAGCAAAGTACGGAGACTGTCATTGTGGTGGGCCTCTCTAAGATGCTTTTCTCTTTAATGACTCCCCACACACCTTTGGGTCCTCTCATGAGTGATGGCGCCCTCGAGGTAAGCCCGTTTGATCCCACTTGTGATGGACCGCGAGAGAGCCAGCATGGGTTGACGCGATGCTTGGCGTGACAAAAGTTAACAAGGGGCGTATGTGTACGGCACGCCGCAATCAATCACTTGCGCTGGCAAGTTATGGCTCTGTGGACTTACCATTACCATAGCGTGCCATAATGAATGCTATGGATGCCACGCTACTGTGACGCCACTGACAGAAATCGATGTCCGGGAAAAATGGAAAATAAAGACTAATCGAAAATAAAGATGGCGCTAATAAAAATCGATGTCCGGGAGAAAAACAGAAAAAAAAAGACATATTAACTAACAACAGGATTTTATATCTGCATTACACCAAGAGAGAGAGAGAGAGAGAGAGAGAGAGAGAGAGAGAGAGAGAGAGAGAGAGAGAGAGAGAGGTTTAGGTAAGGCACAAAGCTCTCCCTTCAGTATGGGAAGTAAAGCCTGTGCTAGGAGCCATCCATCTTCAGTATGACCCTTCTCTCTCTCTCTCTCTCTCTCTCTCTCTCTCTCTCTCTCTCTCTCTCTCTCTCTCTCTCTCGCGATCACATTTCATCTTTATTTCTTCTTTCTCGTATATACGTACCTCACTTTTCTCCCTTCCTGCCGCCTCCTCCTCCTCCTCCTCCTCCTCCTCCTCCTCCTCCTCCTCCTCCTCCTCCTCCTCCTCCTCCTCCTCCTCCTGCTCCTCCACCTGCTCCTCCTCCTCCTCCTCCTCCTCCTCCTCCTCCTCCTCCCCATCTCGTCCTGTTCGTTCATCAATCCTCCTTCCCAAAGCTCCATCTATCATGAGTTCTGCATGACAATACCACTGGGAAAGCCTTTTATGCACAGGATATCTTAATGGTTTGTGTGTGCTACCTATCTCTCTCTCTCTCTCTCTCTCTCTCTCTCTCTCTCTCTCTCTCTCTCTCTCTCTCTCTCTCTCTCTCTCTCTCTCTCTCTCTCTCATGGTGTTGGGCGTGCAGTTGTTACCTGTCACAACGGGACAAGAGGAGGGAGAAAACGAGGGCAAGAGGGAGGAGTAAGCGAAGGGTAGCGTGAGGAAGTGAGAAAGAGTGACACAGGAATGCGAGGGAGAGGAGAAGAGGAAGGTAAAAAAGAGTAGCTCGATACTATTGGGGTTTACTAGCTCACGAGGACTTTTGGTTAAAAGAAGCGGTTATTGATTTGGAATATTTGGGTAAATACAGTTAGAGAGGGAGAGAGAGAGACAGTGACAGACAGAGAGAGGGAGGGAGGATGGGAAGGTATACTGGTTAAGTCTTTCACTGCTATACTAGTTGTTTGTCTACATGCACATCATTGTAAAGGAATAGTTTGCATGGTACATAATGTAAAGTTATTTTTTCTTTTCTGTCGATTTATTTGAGAGTTACGTACAAAATACAAATAAAAAAAAAAGAATAAAATGTTAACTTCGTCTTTTTCTATCGAATTATTTAAGAAATTCGTACGAAATAATGATAAAAAATGAGAACGCGAGAACTATTTAAGAAACAGCAGAAAAAAAAAGGCGGAAAAATAAATGTATTACATATTTTTAAATAATCATGAAAAAAATTGCCTAGTAGTAAAATAATTAACATTCACGAAGGTAGGTCAGGCCAGGCCGGCACGAGATGCGAGCTCTATGTTTCTTCATTACACGTAACATTTTTAATATTTTTCCCTTCCTTCCCGGACGGACGTCGTGGGAGAGGAGTCATTCATCACACTCCCGGGAAAGAGAGAAACAATGGTGCCAATGATTAATGTTCTGGTGCCATGTGTTTATTTTGTGTTCGTTTTCCTCCCAGCACTTTCTAATAGATGTCCTGCCTGTCTGTCTCTCCCTCCTCCTTCCCCTCCTACTAGTCCTAATCTCTCCTCCTCCTCCTCTTTTCCTTTAAGTTCATCCTATTCCTTCTTTCTCCTTCCTCCAGCTCGCTCTCCTCATCTCCCTCCTCTTTCTCTCCCAGTCGCTCAGCCATCCTTCTTTTGTATTTTTTTTCCTTCATTCGTTGTCTCTTCATCTTCATTAGCGTGAGAATAGTCAAGTCTTGCCTCAGGGACTGTATATTCTCGTTATTTTTCGCATACCTTTTCTTCTTTTCTTCTGTAGGTGACATTTTCCTTCACGTTTTCCTCCTCCTCCTCCTCCTCCTCCTCCTCCGACTCCTCCTCCTCCGACTCCTGTTATTACCGCTTTGTATTTCTTGCTTCTTTATTTTTTTTCATGTTGCTCTTCTTGGAAAAAAAGGGAGAGAAATTTGACAAAAAATAAGCAAAACCGGAGTATTTTCTCTAATATTTCCTTTATTTATAAGGAAAATCTAAATCACCAGTTCTTCTTTTCTTTCTTTCTTTCTTTTTTTATTTATTTCTTTCATTTTTTTCCCTTCCGATTACGTCTCATCGTATTTATTTCATGAAGTATTTTTCTAGCTTCGTATTTTCCTCCCTCCTTCCTCCCTCCCTCCTCCTCCTCCTCCTCCTTCTGTTCTTCATATTCCTTTTATTTCTGTACTTCTTAACTTATACCTTCTCTTTTCCCCTCCTGCTCGCACCAGCTGTTCTGTTTTCTTCTCTTCTCATTCTACGCCTCTCCTCCTCCTCCTCCTCCTCCTCCTCCTCCTCCTCCTCCTCGTCGTCGTCATCGTCCTAGTCCCCTCTTCTATCTCATTGGAATTTTTCTCCTCAATTTGAATGAGCCTGCAGGGAGGAGAGAGAGAGAGAGAGAGAGAGAGAGAGAGAGAGAGAGAGAGAGAGAGAGAGAGAGAGAGAGAGAGAGAGAGAGAGAGAGAGAGAGAGAGAGAGAGAGAGAGAGAGAGAGAGAGAGAGTTACATAGAAAAACAAGCCACAATAAACCTTCCAGTCCTCACGATGTGACCTGACCTAGGACTACTAAGGTGATAGCAGAAGAAAAGGACAGGAAAGCAGAAGGTTCTCTCCCCACTCTCCACTCCTTTTGGCATAAGCCGTACAGGAAAACAGGTCGGGAAAGAAATACCTTATGGGATTAGAGAAAGAAATTTTATAGGATGGAAAGAAAATAGGTGTAATGAGGTGTCCCCATTTCATGAAGGCAAGGAAGTTACTCACTAACAAACAAAAGCTGTTAGCCTCGGATTGGAGGAAAAATATTTGTCAAAACGGAGTTCAAAAGTCTCTACGGAGTTGCAGTCAATCACGTCTCGAGGAAGCCCATGCCATAGATTTACTACTCGGCGGGAATTTGATTCTTTTTCTTTTTTTTTTATTCATGAGAGTTGAAGGATTTTCCAACGATTTTGCAACCGTTTCCTCGCGTGTAATTTGAAGAGGTGTTATCGTGAAATATTTACTGCAGTCCATGTTATCAATGCCTTTGATGATTTTTAAACACCTGCATTAAGTCGCCCTCTTCGTTTTCTTTGTGTTAATGGGAATAGATTTAATTCTTCAAGACGTTCTTCGTATGATTTGTTTCTTAGGCTTGGTATCATTTTTGTTACTCTGAGCTGAACTCGTTCTAGTTTAGCAATGTCTTTCTGTTAGTAGGGGCACCATGCTCGAACGCAATATTCCAAAAGAGGACGGACTAGAGTTATACAAAGTAATGACTGTATCCTTAGATTTATACTCAAAAGATCTGCCGATTAAGCCAGTTACTTTATTCGCTTTCTTTACGACTTCTGAACATTGTTGGCTAGGTTTTAAACTACTCGATATTGCTACTCCTACATCAATTTCGCTTTCAACACTTTTAAATTTGGGTACCATTTAAAATATACTTTGTTTTCTCGTTTCTATATCCTATGTGAAGCACTTTGCACTTATCTAAATTAAAACTCATTTGCAGCTTGGCTAGATTTTTCTGCATTTCTATTACTTGTTCATTAGAGACTACGGAATTCGCTATTTTGGTGTCATCAGCAAACTTCGATATTATACTGGTAAAACCCTCATCTATGTCGTTTATATAAACAATGGAGAGAACAGGTCCTAGGACTGATCCTTGTGGCACCTCGTTGGTTACTTTAGTCCACTTGGAAAACTCTTTGTTTACGGCTGTTCAGCCAATTTTCTACCTATCTCAACACGTTGCCTTGGATACCGTGTGATTTTAGTTTAATCATTAAACGCTTTACACTCATCATACTGGTTCAGAATATCATAGAAGTCTAAGAGGTTCTTCAGAGAGAGAGAGAGAGAGAGAGAGAGAGAGAGAGAGAGAGAGAGAGAGAGAGAGAGAGAGAGAGAGAGAGAGAGAGAGAGAGAGAGAGAGAGAGAGAGAGAGAGAGAGAGAGAGAGAGAGAGAGAGAGAGAGAGAGAGAGAGAGTGTTTGTGTGTGTGTTTGTGTGTGTGTGTGGGGGGGGTTCCTCTGTGGGAATGAAAGAAAAGGAAGATCTGAAGGAGAAATATTATCAAAATGGGTTATGAATGAAAACAAAACTAAAAATAGAAGAGAAGCACAAAATGAAATTAAAGGACAAAGAGTGATTGAGGAGCTAAGAAAAAATGGAGAATAACTGAATTAACGCAAAAAATATACAAAAGTCATTATTATGCAGAATGAGGAGGAGGAGGAGGACGAGAAGGAGGAGGAGGAGGAGGAGGAGGAGGAGGAGGAGGAGGAGGAGGAGGAGGAGGAGGAGGAGGAAAGAGAAGAAGAGGAGGAGGACGACGAGAAAGATGAAAAGTTAAAGAAAAAGGAGGAGGAGGAGGAGGAGGAGGAGGAGGAAACAGCAAAAGAAAGAAGAAACAAAATCACGGAGAAAAATACAAAGGCGGCACAGGAAGAGGAGCAAGAGAAAGTGAACACGAAGAAAAAGGAGAGGAGGAAGAAGACGAAGACGAAGACAAGGTGCACCAGGAAGTGGAATAGAAAGAACAAAAAAAAAAAAAAAAACAATACGAATGAAAACGGAAGATAGAAGACAAACGGAGGGAGGGAGAGAAAGAAAGCCAATAAATTACAAAGGAAGACGAAGAGAGGATAATGCAAGGGACGAGAAAACTTATATAAATGGGTAGAAGAAACCCAACGTGCCTCTAACCAAAGGAAGGAAGAGGGATGGTGACGCCAGCACGGTAAGTAAGGAAGATTCGTGGGTGCAAAAATTCCCTTAGGGTGTCGCGGAGTTGGAAGGACAGAGACGGACATAGAGAGAGATGAAGATGAAGAGGTGAGGGGACGATGCTGATGAGGATGATTATTATGATGGTGGGTGGGGAGGGGGTGATGGGGTGATGGTGCATGTGGTGAGGGAAATGATAATGATGATGATGATGGTGATGATGATGATGATGATGATTTTCCTTCCTATTATTCCTTTATGAATATCCGTTTTTTTTTATTTCATTTTTTTTTTATTTACTACTGTGTTTTGTATCAGATTTTTTTTTCATTCTTTTTCTTTTCTTTATTATTATTTATCTATTGATGTTTTATTTATCTCATTTGCTCTACATTTTGATACTTTTATATCTTGTATTTAGCGCTTTGTATTTATTAACTGATATTGCTTAGATATACCACAAAAGTATTTTCTTATTCACTTGTAGTTACATTTGTATGAAAAGCTTTTCCTTATAGAAAGGCTGGTCTTATTTCAAAGATAACACTGTTGAAACTTTGTTGGCTCTTAATAAATGTTTCAAATGTTTTAAATGATTACAGAGAGTTGCAAAAGGATAATAAGTAGCAACAGTCTTATATTCTTTACATGCTCTTTGAATATACTACTTTATGCTGACTGATATTAGAGCTATAGCAACTATTTGTACGAAATACTAAGAAATAATAGAGATGATGATAATGATGATGATAATGATGATGATGATGATGATGATGCTCTCAATAACTCTTTAAATTATAAAAACATCCCAATAGCAGCCAAAAAAATTCAGATAACTTTCTATAACCACATAGAAACCAAACTTTTATCCATTTTTCCATTACTTTCCTTTCCTCTCTACCTCTCAGTTTCCCTTCCTTTCCTCCTTTCTCTGTGTCCATTCTTTCCTGTCACTTTATCTCGTTCCCTCGCGACAGACACGCTTCCTCCAACTTCGAAGTTAATTAAATTGCATCCCTGTGTTGTTCATTTTATTTTTACCCACATTGCAATATAATTCTCCCTCATCACGCAGGCGGAGAGGCTGAGAGAGGAGGAGAGAGTGAGGGGCTGAGAGAGAGAGAGAGAGAGAGAGAGAGAGAGAGAGAGAGAGAGAGAGAGAGAGAGAGAGAGAGAGAGAGAGAGAGAGAGAGAGAGAGAGAGAGAGAGAGAGATACCCACTCACTCCTCACTTCTCTTTCTCTGTTCCCCTGAGTGATCGAAAAACAAAAGGAAAACGTTAGAGACTTGAGGCAAAAAGGTTCAAAGTCAATGTTCCATCCATCAAAGCTTTCCCGGTGAAGTAGTGAAGCTAACTTAAGACTTGAAACTAATTTCCTAAGAGTTTATTTCACATTTACCTTTGCAGTTTTCAGATTTTTTTTTTCCCTTTCTCCTTGTTGTTTAAGATCCTTAGACCCGGTTTCTTTTTGTAGTTTTTGACACACACACACACACACACACACACACACACACACACACACACACACACACACGTATTGTTTTGTTGAAAACACACACATATTTCTTAACATACATTATTATCACGTTTGCCACATGGGAGATACAATGGGGGAGAGAGAGAGAGAGAGAGAGAGAGAGAGAGAGAGAGAGAGAGAGAGAGAGAGAGAGAGAGAGAGAGAGAGAGAGAGAGAGAGAGAGAGAGAGAGAGAGAGTGGGGGAGAGAGAGTGGGGGAGAGAGAGTGGGGGAGAGAGAGAGAGAGAGAGAGAGAGAGAGAGAGAGAGAGAGAGAGAGAGAGAGAGAGAGAGAGAGAGAGAGAGAGAGAGAGAGAGAGAGAGAGAGAGAGAGAGAGAGAGAGAGAGAGAGAGAGAAGATTCTTTAATTTCTTTCTGATCATTCGCTATTTCATTTTTACCTTTACTTTGTCTTTTTATTTTACTTATCTTCCTCCTCTGTAAGTTTTCATAATATAATTTCCCTCCCTTCTTTGCGTCCTCATCTTGCGTGTACTCTCCCTTCCTTCCTCCTACCTCTCTTAGTCCTTTATAATTCCCTTTATCTGAATATTTTCCTCCTCCTCCTGCACGTCACTCTAATCCTCCTTTATGTCCTCCACTTGCTCTTCCTTCTTCTCTGGTTTCTTGCTCTTCTTCCTTGAAATACTAATTGCAAGCAAGGAGGATCAGCGTGAGTAGGAAAAAGGGAACGAAAAAAGGGGAAAAGTTACCTTTACTCTGGATAAAAGAGAAAGAGAGACAGGAGGAAGAAAACAAACGGGATTAATGACACAGGTGAAGGAAGAGGAGGAGGAGGAGGAGGAGGAGGAGGAGGAGGAGGAGAGAGGGAAGGAAACTTATTGTTCTGGGTGAGGACGATAGAAAGCGCTTTGGTAGTAATGCGTACACAAAGATAAACGAGATATGAACGAGAGAGAGAGAGAGAGAGAGAGAGAGAGAGAGAGAGAGAGAGAGAGAGAGAGAGAGAGAGAGAGAGAGAGTGAGAGAGAGAGAGAGAGAGAGAATGGGGGTGCTATGGGAGGGCGGAGCAAGGAGGCGGGAGATCAGAGAGTCAGGGGGTAGGGAAGGGGGATGGCGTTGAAATGGAACCCGAAGCCGTAATCAGGAGAGGAGAAAAGTTGAAATTGAATGCACATGCCCGACGAAAGGTAGCGCGCGGCACACGATGCCCAATTATCATTCGGCCTTCCTGAACGGCACCGCCCCGCCGCCGACGGGTCATCGCGACGCACAAACTCTGTAAAGAAACGCTCCATGCCACACCGCAATTTCCACCCTGAAAATGTCCACCCTAATGAGAATAACGCTCCTCTTTATTTTCATTCCTGAGTTTTAGCTTTTTGAAGCATTTTATATATGAATATTATTTTTAGTGTCAACATTTTTAAATATCCAGTACAGCGAGGGCGTGTGTGTACCATACAGGTAAATCACATTCAAAATATTTTGTTTAAAAAATTATTTTATGGATGTACATTTTCCAGATTATCTTTAAAATATTATTTAACTCCGTGAGCTGAGTAAAGGTATAGTGATGTTGTGGTGCACGCCAGTGACGTGAAGCGCCGCTGTGCATTGCTAATAAATGTTTTCACGTTTAATTTTCCCTGCCAGTAGTAAATAGTGTGGTGTCAAGAGGGTGATGAATGTTCCTCCTTTCCTCTGCAGGTGACGGACGCTCTGTGGCTGAGTCAGTGACAGCGTCACCCCAAGATGTTGTCGCGACGCCTGACGGCGCGGTGCAAGGCTTGTAGCGAGGCGGCCTGCCTGGTGTAGCCATGTCGAGGCTGTGAGCCGCCGCGCCAGGCCTGAAGCACCTCGCCGGAGCCCTGCTGGCCGGCGGGGCGGATGGGCGGTGATGGTGGGGCGGCGTGGAGTGATGCAGGCGGCATGACGCTGTCCATGCACCCCGGGACGCTCCTGCACCCTCCAGACCATGTGCACGTCGCAGAACCAAAACACGACTCTGTATCAGCCCAGGACGCGCACGGCTTTGGTGTGGGCGTGTGTGTGGGTGTGGGCGTCGTTGGGCGTGGGTGTGTGGGGAGGGTGTCCTAATGTGTGCGAGTGCTTCTGGCGAGACGGGATGCAGACGGCGGCCTGTCGCGGAGCAGACTTCATAGACGTCCCTCGTGGCATCGAACCCACTACCCAGGTGCTTGATCTCAGTCACAACAACCTGAAGATCCTCCCGCGTGACGCCTTTGCTTACACAGGCCTCGTCAACCTGCAGAAGGTGATGCTCAACCACTGTAACCTCAAATTCCTAGAGAAGGGCTCCTTCAACGGCGTGGAGAACGTGAAGGAGCTGGACCTGAGCAACAACCACCTTCGAGCCGTACCGTCAGAGGCCCTCATGAATATGCTCATGCTGCGGGAGCTACGCATCTCCCACAACAACCTCACCACCATCCCCGCCGCCGCCTTCCGCAACATTCCGCATGTCGTCCAGCTCGATCTGAGTCACAACCACATCCACACGATCGAAACAGGCGCCCTGTTTAACCTTACCGAGCTAGAAATTCTGAACGTAGCCGAAAACAAACTCACGTTCCTCAACGCGTCAGAGTTGGTGCCTCTGGTGCTGCTGCGGGTGATCCGGGTCGATGGCAACCCGTGGCGCTGCACCTGCCACCTCCGCCCGTTGCGGCAATGGTTCCACGACCGTAACTTGGCCGCGTCCGTACCGCCCACGTGCTCGTACCCAAAATGGCTGATGCGGCAGGACTGGCAGCTGCTGGCGAAAGAGGAACTGTTGTGTGCGCCTCAGGTTACGGCGGTCGCTCCCCGGGTGCTGGCGGCTCACGGGGAAAATGTGTCGCTGCTGTGTCGCGTGGAGACTGAGGTGGACACGGCCATCACCTGGTTCATGGGCGACGTGCCACTGTTCAATGAGAGCGATCTGCAGCGTGACCTGGTGGTGGACCTGATCTCATCAAACAATACGTCATATGTTTCCAATCTGACAATCACGGACGTGGCGCCAGAGGACCAGGGCACGTACCGCTGCGTGGCGGAAAACAAGGCTGGCGTGCGAGAGGCCAACTTTACACTGCAGGTGTCACACGAGGTGGCGGAGGTGCGCGTGGCTAACATGGAGGTGAGCTATATGAAGGAGGGCTTGCTCGGGGGCGTCTCGGCCCTCCTGGTGGTAATGGTGCTGGCGTGTAGTGTGTTGTACTGCAAGGTGCGTAGTGGCAGGGAACCACGGCGAGACGAGGACAGCGTGGAGACGGCTCAGTCCTCACGGAGCTCAGAGTGTGACCCGCAGCACAAATTGGCAGGCTACCACGTGGTCCCCACCAACGACATGGAAGACACGTCACCGAAGAGACAGCAGCAGCCGGACCCCACCTGGAGCATCAGACACAGAGGTGCTCCAGGTGACTTCCCTCTAGGTAACGGCGCCGAGGTGGGGACCAGCGAACGCCCTGAACTGTCAGAGGGCGCCACTGCTCAGGCCATGGCGTCCGGCACATTACCATACGTGGACCCCGCCGCCAAGGACGAGGCGTGTGCGGCGCGGCTGGCGGCCCTGGAGGCTGGCCAGTGGAAGGACGTATTGTGCCCCAAAGACATGTTCCCCCACAGGGTATGCAGCCGCTCGGTGTCACAGGTGTCCCTCAGTGGGGGGCGCCAGTACCCCGACCTACTGGACCTGCCGCACCCTCAGCTCGGCCTGCAGCTCCAGCAACACCTGCAGCTCCAGGAGGTCGGGCAGGAGCTACAGGGCCTCGCCGCCGCCGCCTCGTGCTCCAGACCGTAAGTATTAAACTCTTTCCCTGGTCACAGGGGGGCGGGCGTCTGCTGTGCGCCTGACGTGTGTTTTAGCGAGGCTGTCAGGAGTCTAAAAACCGTGTCGTTTAAATTACACACACGAGAGCACGAGAACAAAGATTACAATTAAGCATATCTACATTTCCAATCATTGCACGTTTGTGTAACGCTTCTCCATTCATTCTCGATTTATTTTTATTTTTTTCATTTATTTCTTGGCTTCCACAGTGTTTTGATTTATTGCGATGTGAAAAAATACAGCAGTCAAACCAAAGCTGTGTTGGGAGGAAAACAATATTGCAATTAAGTGGAATCATTTATTCAAACCATTCAATCCCCTAATTTAATAAAAACACGCATCCCGGGGGTCCTGTTCGCACACACGCTGAAGGGGAGGTAAGGGGCGTCATTTTTTCCCTCTCCCAGGCGACCTTTGATAGTGACGTCATTCTCCCTCCCTCTCTCTGATGAATATGCATGGTGGTCCCTGATTTGCTGGTCCCTCGCTCTCTCCGCCGCCACTCCACATGGTAACTCATTGTCTCACGCTCCCACAAGTCCTTTACTTACTAATGACATGCAATTTCATCTAATCACCATCAGCTTGCTAAATCTTTAATCTCTCTCTCTCTCTCTCTCTCTCTCTCTCTCTCTCTCTCTCTCTCTCTCTCTCTCTCTCTCTCTCTCTCTCTCTCTCTCTCTCTCTCTCTCTCTCTATCTATCTATCTATCTATCTATCTATCTCTCGATAAATCCTTTTTCTTTTCCACGTAGGCACTAATTTAAGAGAACATTTCGTCCATATAGATAAAAATACAGATAATTCCATACTCACCCATCCACCCACAAACACAAACACACACACCCACACACACACACACACACACACACACACACACACACACACACACACACACACGTACAACAGGACTCAACAGGGCGTCTACACAATGCCACACTCCCCTCAACACCCCACATCACCCTTATCATCTGTCCCCTCCCGACGGCAGCGCTTCATTCTTCACCCTCTCCTCTCCTCTCCTCTCTTCTCCTCTCCTCTCTTCTTTTCTCCTCTGCCATCACTCAAGCAGGGAGTGATAAAGTTGTTGTAATTATCACTGCCAATTTATCTACTGTTGGGACTGAATTCATGTGTTTATCAGATGTAGGAGACAAAGACTGGTGTGTGTGTGTGTGTGTGTGTGTGTGTGTGTGTGTGTGTGTGTGTGTGTGTGTGTGTGTGTGTGTGTGTGTGTGTGTGTGTGTGTGTGTGTGTGTGTGTGTGTGTGTGTGTGTGTGTCCTTTCTTTGCTTGGTCTGTTGCTGTGTTCTTACGAGCCATCAGAGTTCTATCGCCTCGCTGCCCCGACAATAAAGCACTGGGGGACGACCAGCGCACATCCTCAACCCTTCTGCAGGAGGAGGAGGAAGAGGAGGAGGAGGAGGAGGAGGAGGAGGAGGAGGAGGATAAAAGCGACAAAAGGAGGACAGCAGTAAAAGACAGAGAAAAGAGGAAGAAAAGATAAAACTCTAATCTCTTCTCAACCTCAGCTTTCTCCGCCGCCTTCTTAACCATGACTCTCTCTCTCTCTCTCTCTCTCTCTCTCTCTCTCTCTCTCTCTCTCTCTCTCTCTCTCTCTCTCTCTCTCTCTCTCTCTGCAGTTCATCCATCATCACTAACCCGTCTCCAGAGCTTCACAGTTCCTCACTACTCCCACTCCTACAATCATCACACCCCACACTGTCCATCTGTTTCTGTGCCCGTCTCTTGCATGTCAAGTTTAGAGTCATCACATACATCATAACACCTGCTAAATCTCACCAAAGACACGCACGCACCACCACTACCACACATAACACACTTCCCTTCCTCATACTTTCATCCTTATCCAAATGTCCTCGTCTTTTTTAACTCCACCCCAACACCTCACCCACCTTATTTTCCCTTCCTCAGATCATCCTATTTACCGATTTTCCAACTTCAGTTTTTTCCCCCAGCTCACCACAAACTCAGGCCACCTCACTCATCCTTCTCCTTTCAACCTCAACCCATCACCTCAGACCACCACACTTCCCCTTCACCACACCTTCCTCTTTACCCACGCATCCTCCTCCTTTCAGCTCCAATCTTAGCCCACGCACCACCTCCTCAGCACACCTCAAAATTGCTCTCAAGTCCCTCCCTCCCCCTCCACAACTCGCCCGCAGTGGCCACTCGTCAGACCAATGGCGGTTTCCTCTCTTTTCACCCGACTTTTACTGTTCCATAAGTCTGGTTCGTCCCATTTCCTTATCAAGTGCGAGGCTCTACCTGGTAAAGATCCCCGACCACCGCCCATTGGAGTGGTATAAATCGTTCCTTACTTTAAATTCCTGGTTTCTCTCTTTTACAGTCCCTCTCTTTTTGTTGCTGTCTCTTTGTCTGTTTGTCTGTATGTTTATCTGTCTGTCTGTCTGTCTGTCTGTCTGTCTAGCTGGTATTAAATTAGATCAGTGAAGAAAGTGAATTTTAAGGATATTTGGTGTGTTATTGCAATGTCCCTTGTTCCTTATCAGTCTCTTCATTTTCACACACCTTTTCCTATAATATGGTAAAATAATGTTTATTGTAATGTAACCCGTTCTCTCTCTCTCTCTCTCTCTCTCTCTCTCTCTCTCTCTCTCTCTCTCTCTCTCTCTCTCTCTCTCTCTCTCTCTCTCTCTCTCTGCTTTGTTGTGTTGTACTTCTTTACTCCATTCCACGGTCTCACCTCATGTTATTTCTCAACTCTTGACACTCGCTCTCCGCGCCTCCCCGCCAGGTTATTGCTGCCCTTACTAATTATTTTACTCTGTCTGACTGCAATTTTCCTCTGTTGCGTTTATGGCTTTACGCGTGGACTCTCTCTCTCTCTCTCTCTCTCTCTCTCTCTCTCTCTCTCTCTCTCTCTCTCTCTCTCTCTCTCTCTCTCTCTCTCTCTCTCCCGTCATCTCAGCTGCCGATATGAAAACAAAATTCTTTCCTATCTTGCAAAAATGTTTCCCGTCCCTTCAAATCCCCCTCATTTGTCTTTCCCTTCAGTGTCCTGGGACGCAAAATTGCCTATTCCATCTTGCGTGTGTGTGTGTGTGTGTGTGTGTGTGTGTGTGTGTGTGTGTGTGTGTGTGTGTGTGTGTGTGTGTGTGTGTGTGTGTGTGTGTGTGTGTGTGTGTGTGTGTGTGTGTGCGCAGAACCTGTGTCGTTTCAAGAATTTATACGTAGCATGCAACACAACAAAACCAGAACAAACAAAAGAAATGAAAACCAAACCAAACACACACACCAAAAAAACACTAAACACACAAAGGTTCTCTCTCTCACAGACCTCTTATCTTGCCTTTCCACGCACGCAAATATATTAATTCAGGGTTGTGTGCTTGACGTTAGATATTCCATTCCCTTATGTTTTATCTGTTCATTTATTCTCTTGGTTCTTTCTCTTCCTTTCCTTGCCGCTTTGGGCGCCCCGACGAGTGGCCATGTACGGGATTACGCTGTTGAGGGAGGAATGGCTGTTACTGCAATGTTTTCAGTCAAAATTTAAGAGTCCCCCCTGTCAGGTTTTGGTGTCTGTCTGTGGTTATCTATCTTTAAGTGTATCTGTCAAATCTGTCTATACCTACTTATTGTTAGTTTATTTAGACTTGTTTGGCTTTTGAGCGTTTGTTTGCTTCTGTTTATATGTCTGCATCTGTTTTTTGTGCTGTTTTTTCGTCGTATTCCTGTTTAGTGTTGTTTTATTTTGATTTATCTGTCTTCTGCGTGTCTGTTTCCTTCTATTTACATTTGCATCTGTCTTGCTTGTCATATTCCTGTGTACATTGTGCGTCTCTCTCTCTCTCTCTCTCTCTCTCTCTCTCTCTCTCTCTCTCTCTCTCTCTCTCTCTCTCTCTCTCTCTCTCTCTCTCACCGCATAATCACAAAATACAAAGGTCTATTCCATTCCTTGCAGGCGGACATTCAGTGACGCTGGCGGGATGGGCAGCGGCAGTGGCGGCGGTGCGGTGGCGGCAGAGGGACAGACCACTCTTGAAACTCCCCTCTCACAAGTCTACACTCCGCAAGACCATTCAGACAGTAGGTAAGGACGCGATGGCAGCTTGACGTGGATGGATACAGAGCCTTGAAGTACTAAGAGAAGGAGAACAGGGGGATGGAGAACGAGATGGAGGAGGCACGTAGGAATGAGAATGGTGTGAAAGGAGAGTAGCAGAGAGAGAGTAATTACTGGGAACAGCGTGGAAAGGGATATACAGGCTTTAGGTATGAGGATGAAAAAGGAGAGGAATAGCGAAAAGCATGGTAAGATGTATAAGAAGAGAACCAAGAGGAATAAAGGTGGACAGGAGGAATCAGAAAAGAATTAGGAGTATTGGAAATTAGGATAAGAGATGAGGAAACGATGAAAACAAGGAAAATATGATAAGAGGTATAAGTAAAGCAGTAAGAGGAAAAAAATGAACGGGAGGAGTGAAGAAAGAATTAGGAGTATTGAGAATTAAGGAAGAGAGGGATAAGGAATGAGAAAGCAATGAAAACAAGGAAAGTATGGCAAAAAGCGAGATGGTGAAGAGCAGAAAGAGGACAACCGAGAAGAGTGAGGCGACGGGAAGGAATCAGGATATTGGGGCGTAGATACTTCATGCAGGGGCAAGAAAAGAGAGTTAGGCAGGACGTGGAGGGAAAGGAATGCAAGTAAGACGAAAGATGATATGAATGAAGAGCAGAAAGAGAAAAAAAGAAAGAAAAAAGAGAAGCAATAAGGCTTAGGAAAGAATGAGATATCACAACAAAAAAGGCACTCCCTCTCCACACACACACACACACACACACACACACACACACACACACACACACACACACACACATTTACAATTTCTCGCCCTAAATCACACAGTAACAAAAGCAAGGGAATTCCTTAACGTTGTCGCCACTGTAGGGGAAAATAATTTTAATATATTCGCCTTTTTCTAATAAACCGTCCGCAACATAAATGTATACGTACATATTTTTGGGCCTACAAACAATTATTTTTCCGCTATTCTTTTGCATCGTGGTATAATGAAATTCCTCAAATATCTGAGCGTTACACTTTTAGTCATAAAGACGTGGCAGAAACGAGAGAGAGGCGAGGGGAGAGGGAAGGCGAGGGGAGAGAGAAGAAGAGGAAGGGGACGGAAAGAAGAGGAAGAGAACGGGAGGGGAAACGCAGCGGGGGATGAAAACATGGAAATACAAGAAAAAGGAGAAAATAAGCGAAGTGTAAAATAAAAAGGGGAGGGAAGAAATGGAGGAAAAGGGATGGGAAGGAAGAAAAAGCTAGCGATGAGATGACAAAATGAGCATGGGAGGAAAGGACAATGGGAAGTAAATAAAGATAAAATAGGAGGTTTGTCTAGGAAAAGTGAGGAAAGCAGGAAAGGAGAGATGAGAGAATGCAAACATGAGAATAGGAAAAAAGAAGCGAGACGAAAATGGGAAGCGGGAGGGTGAGAAGCAATTCGAAGAAAAGGAGCCACTGGGTATTGAAGAATGGGGGAAGAGAGTGACGGACGAAGAGAAATAAGAAAACACAAGGAAAAGAATCGAGGTGTAAAAAGGAAAGGAGTGAGGGAAGCACTGAGTAGTCTAGAAAAAGGGGAAAGGGAGGAAAAGGAGAAGGGGAACTGAGAATTGGTAAAGGAAAAAAAGGAAAAAAAAATAGTAGGAAGGTATTCAAAAGCGGACAACAGAGAAGTACTGGAAACAGACACATCAGAAACGAAAAGGGGAAAAGGGGGAGAAGGGAAAACGAGAAGATGAAATAGAAGAAAGGGAAGAGAGGTAGGAGATAATGAAAAAAATGAAGGAGAAGGAGATGGAAGGCGGTGCAGTAACCTATGTCCTTTAGTACTTGTCCAAAGTTATATTAGGTTTTTCCTCTCGCATTTCACCCTCGTATTTCGTCTGACAAACACACGTTGACTGCCTGGAGATGAGCAAGGGAGTGCAGGCAGGAGGGAAAGGAAGAGAAAGTGGTCGTGGTGTACCAGGAAGCCAGGAGGGAGGGAAAGGAGGGAGGGAGGAAGGATGGAGGGATGGATGGAGGAGGAGGAGGAGAAAGGGGAGGATGAGGAGGTGGAGAGAGACGGCCGCTGCTTTTACCAGTACAAAGGCCGTGGCTGTTGTGATTGCGAGAATAAAGATCCGATACACACACACACACACACACGCACACATCAAGTCACACAAAGTCACACAGAGACACATTGACTCTGCTTTCACGTCTGAATGATTTTAGTTTCTGTCCTTTGTCCTTTTTTCCTAACCCCAAACCTCCCACTCATCTCTCTCTCTCTCTCTCTCTCTCTCTCTCTCTCTCTCTCTCTCTCTCTCTCTCTCTCTCTCTCTCTCTCTCTCTCTCGTCAGCCAGAATGCTAATTTGGGGCCGGGTGGGGCTGCTGCAAAAGTCACTGTTGCCACTGCGGTCCCTCGCTTCGTCCTCCAATTAATTACACGTGTTCCTTCTCCAAAGAGGCGGGGAAATTTGATTCTCCGGGACCAGGAAGGTTGAGAAGTTGGAGGAGAAGGAAGAGAATGATGATAATAGACAGGGAAAAGAGAGAAAGAAGGGAAGTTAAGACTTGAGAATACTGGACTGGACAATAAGACGTGGTAGAGGAAATGTTTCAAAAGTTGTCGGATTTGCGAAGAGAGGAAGGAGGTTGAAATAAAGAGAAATTGAAAGGGTGTGATACAGGAAGGCTTAGATAAGTGCAGGATGGTTGGTGAGTGTATATATGAATGTCTTGTGTGCACTGTGTATTTATTTAATATTTGCATGGTGGAGTATGTCAATGTTTTCCTTCTCAATATGGAGCTGTCTGTCTGATTGTCTGTGCTTACTTCTCTCGCTTAGCCAGCCAGCCAGCCAGCTCTCTCTCTCTCTCTCTCTCTCTCTCTCTCTCTCTCTCTCTCTCTCTCTCTCTCTCTCTCTCTCTCTCTCTCTCTCTGATCTCATTGTCCAAGCCGTAATATTATTTTCCTGGCTGCTCATTTGCACTTTATTCCACTCCACGTAACGGTTCATTTTCCACCACCAATCTTTGTTTCCGTCTCATGCTTTCAATTTTATCTTTCCCTTTCAGAAACAATATGATACATCTTCCTTTTCGTTTATCCCACTTCTTCCCTGCTTGCAGATACCATTTTTTTCGTCACTTTCCGTAAAATTTAGGAGCCTGAGTTGCAATCTTTATTTCCATCCTCAAGTCTCGCTAAGGGCAACATTCACTGATTTCGTCTTTGTTATTTCGTGTGAATTTCTGACTGTCCGCCTGTCTGTTACTACAAGGCTCTCTTTCTCTTCCTTATCTCGACCGCCCAGGTAAGTGATGGGTAGGTAGGGAGGGAAGGGAGAGCGAATGGAATAGAGAAAGAGGAAGGAAGAGGAGGAGAGGAAGAAAGGAGGAGGGAGACGGAGGAGAGTTCTCGTTGACTTCCAGGAATCTAGTAGTTGCCTCTACTTCTATTCATTCTTTTTTGGCCCAATTCTCCTTCTGTTCTCATTCTCTTCTCTCTGTCGCTTCTTCTCCTCCTCCTCCTCCTCTCGCCACTCTTATCCCTTCATATCCTCCAACTTCTCGTCTACATATATTCCTTTCCCCATCTCTCTTACTCTCCCTCCCTTTTGCTCTGTTCCCGCTACTCACTGTTTTGTCTCGTACCGGAACGCGAGTTGGGAAGAAGGGAAGTGGTGAGGAGGGAGGAAGAAGGAAAGGGAGGGAAGAAAGGAAGGAAGGAAGGAAGGAAGAGAAAGAGGAAGAGGAAAAGCAGGGAAGAGGAGCGTGTGCATTATTCATTTTCTGACGAGGCTTCGGTAATATGGGCGTGGAAAAGCCTCGGGGTGGGTCACTGCAAAAGGCGGATAGATTGTTGTGTTGCAAGCAGCCTGAACGTCATCTCTCTCTCTCTCTCTCTCTCTCTCTCTCTCTCTCTCTCTCTCTCTCTCTCTCTCTCTCTCTCTCTCTCTCTCTCTCCCTCGCAATCGTTACTCTTTCTCTTCCTCTTCCCTTTATCGTCATGTATACTTTTAACGGGCTTTCTTTTATTTAGTTAGCTGGAAACATTTTTGCCGTCTTTTTTTTTAATTAAGTTATACGTTAAAGCCGTTTTGTTCGTTACCCAGAACTTCTTTTTTTTTCCCGTCGTATTATTTCTTTCTTTCTGTTCAGGGTTCCCGACGTGTTTTTTTTTTTCATTTTATTTATTTATTTTTTCTTTTGGGTGAATTGCTATAGTCGTTTTTTTTTTTTCTTCTTCCTTTTTGCACTAAGATGAATTCGTTTCCTTCATACTATCTCTTTTCCCTAACACTATCATGAAATTACTAGATTTAGTAGTAGTAGTAGTAGTAGTAGTAGTAGTAGTAGTAGTAGTAGTAGTAGTAGTAGTAGTAGTAGTAGTAGTAGTAGTAGTAGTAGTAGTAATAATAATAATAATAATAATAATAATAATAATAATAATAATAATAATAATAATAATAATAATAATGTAATATTATTATCACCAACATTTCCACCATTATCTTGGTCATATCATCATCACCACCATCACCGCATCACTGCGCGCTGCGTGTCACGCACACCGCCGCTGCCTCAGCTGCAATCGCATGGCCTCGCTTCTTCCCCCCAGCAGGTCCTCCAGCGCCCTCAATCTCGCGCTCAGCCAGGCTGCCTCAAACGCCTACGCCAACGCCCATCTGGCCGCCGGGACTCACCAGTGTCTCGGGGCGGCGCCTCTGATGGATCCCGCCCACGCCCAGGCCCTGAGGCCCCTGGAGGACCCCTGCAGGTCAGGGCTGGCAGGTTAAGACGCAATCAGGAAATGACCTGGGAACAATATGTATAATGTAGTATTTCCTTTTGTCAACTTCGTTTTTTCCCACTTGTTGCAGCGGCAAAGGGGCGGAGGCGGACGGCGGCATGTGCAGCCACCACCACGCCCCCGACCCTTGTCACTTCGAGTACCACGCAGCGCAGCTGGAAAAGTTCTTGACGGAGTACCGCTGTTTACAAGAGCAGCTCATCCACATGAAGCAGTCTTACGAGGCACACAAGCGGGCGGGCTCCATTCCGAGGTATGGATTTACAATTCTACTTTAATGCACAAACTTCGCGAGTTGTAGCCAGCTGACAGCAGCCAATTAGATTTTTTCACCATTTTCTATAAACATTTTCTGTTATTTTTTTAACAGGTACAAAGCATGGCGTAAAAAAATAAGTCTTCAAGATACAATGGGGAATCTTTTTTTCATAACTTTCTTTTACGTGGCACAGATAATGTATTATTAGCCCTCCTCTCTGCCTCAGCCTGGACTGCTGCTCGATGGGCGCCAGCGGTCCACGGACATCCATGGCGGAGTTCCCTAAGGGCGCGCCCTGCTGCTCCTGTGGCAGCAAGGGGACGTACTTGCCCCCTTTGGGAGTTCCAACAGTTGGTGCTGATTTCGCCCAGACTTCTCTCACCGACACCACCGCCCCTCTGCCGCCACCATCGGTTGGTGCTACTGGCTTCCCTGACACGGTGCAGGCGAGCGAACCAAGTCTGGAACCCCCAAGCACGCAGGCCGTGACAGCATACGCGGAGGGCTTCATGCCGGGGCGTCAGTACGTGGACAGCAACTTGACTCAGCAGCAGGGACCAGGCTTTGCGGTCATGGGGGAGGCGGGGCTTGGCTCTCCAGGAACACAAAGCCCAGCTAGAGGAAGCCCAAAGATCAACACAATGACAAAGGCGTCCAAAGAGCCTCTGAAGTCCATCCTCAAGAAGAACACGGAGGGGGGGGGAGGAGGAGGAGGAGGAGGACGGCGACGCGGCGACCAGTGGACCAGAAGTGCCTCTTGCTGTGAGCGGCGGGCAGGCCCCACCCAGATCGGGGACCCCTCCTACTCTGCCCCGGACTCGTGCTCCAAAACTACCGAGACGCTCCAGCCAGCCGACCTTTCCCGCCCCGCCCCAGGACACGGCCACTACGAGCCCTAACTCAGTAAGCCTTGCAGTCCTCACTGTATTTCTCCTCATTGTAATTTGTCCTTCGCTCCTCTTGCCGCTGCGTTCCACCAACATTTACTGTCTGTGATCCTTTGTGTTTTGCTGAGGCGTGTAACCTTCCTCTGCAAGTGCACACACACACACACACACACACACACACACACACACACACACACACACACACACACACACATGTTGTTTACGAGAAAGAAACTGACATTTTGCGGCTGAAGAAAACAAGGTTAGATTCGTCATAAAAAAAATAAAATAAATAAATAAAAAGGAACAAAAAAAATATGAGCTGTTATGATATGTGGAGGAAGGATCAGCAAAAGGAAAAAAAGAGGCAGAGTAATGATGCTAATAAAAAAAAGGAGACTGCACATGCATGATATAATGTGTGATGCCGTCGGTGTTCATGCAGACATAGTGGCGGTATAAATCGAATACCTTGGATGGACGTGACACAAGCAGCAGTAAATATCCCACCACAAAACAAGCATTTGAAAGAAGGACGGTTATAATGAAGTGGCATTTAACATCAAGCGCAGCCCCAGCAATACTTTACCAAATAAAGAATCACAAGCGAATAAATTTAACCGTACAGGGATGAACGAAGCAAAAATGTAATTTCTTTTAAAATACATTTCACTCTACTTGTAATTCAGCATCGGGACAAACACAACTGACCTGTATTTGGCTTCTTACTCTCTGAATTGGCCTCAGTAATTCTGGTATGTGGTGATCTGACTGCATTTGGCTTTCAGTATTAAGAAAATAACTTGCTTTATGGAGGTCGTATCTGCTTGAATTTCATCCCTTCAGTCGTTGCGTTTATCATCTGGTCATCTCGATATGAAGTCTACATAACAAA
>NC_087162.1:8560000-8565000 GCF_035594125.1 Scylla paramamosain | reverse complement strand
TCCTTTCCTACTTTTCCTGATGCAGTTCACCAGACAAGAGCACCTCACCTGGACACACCTGAAAAAAAAAAAAAACTTTGGTGACAATCTGCACACAATCAGGTAGAAAAAAATGGTATCACGAAACTTATTGACATTCCAGCTGAGTGTTCGCTAAGGCACGTTACATTAGCGACAACAGCTACTAATTAGCGGAAAAAGAAAATATCATTAAAGCCGCCCAAGTGTCGAGGTAAATGCTTTCTGAAATATATGTGCTTTTGTGTAATTAAGCTCATCAATTATTCGCTCAGGTACTGCAGCGACCATTACTGCGTGATGTACAAGTCCCAGCCGTCAGCTTTGTTGTTGTTAGTGCTATTATTGTTGTTATAATTATCATTACTATTATTGTTATTATTATTATTATTATTATTATTATTATTATTATTATTATTATTATTATTATTATTATTATCATTATTGTTATTATTATTATTATTATTGTTGTTGTCAGTTGTAGTAGTAGTAGTAGTAGTAGTAATAGTAGTATGACCCACCAGTCAGTGTTGCTATTATTATTATTATTATTATTATTATTATTATTATTATTATTATTATTATTACTGTTACAGTCACTGTAGCGGTCGTATAGTAGTAGTAGTAGTAGTAGTAGTAGTAGTAGTAGTAGTAGTAGTAGTAGTAGTAGTAGTAGTAGTAGTAGTAGCAGCAGCAGCAGCAGAAGTAATAGCAGCAGCAGTAATAGCAGCAACAGCAGCAGCAGTAAGCAGAATCAGCAGCACCAACACTGAAAGGTACAGGAACGGTAAGGTAAAAGTGAAATCGGTAGCACAGAAACATCACACATGTAACACAACACGTGTATGAAAATTCAGCACGCTAAGTACCCGTGCCTGCACTCCGGCTTGTCCACACAGCGGCCGCCAAGTTTTTCGGGAACTCACAGCGGTAGGCAGCGAGACGTGAAGGGCGTGAAAAAAAAAAAAAAAAAAAAAAAGAAAAGAAAAAAAAAATGACAAACTGTTCATAGCATACTGATAACTGACTACAACAAATATTCGACGCAGCTCTCTACACACCAGTTACTGTCCTAGATGGAATGGGCTGGTACTTCTACCCGTCGCCTGAACTGCTTGAATACGTAATCTTATCAGTAATCCTGCGGGGATGTATCACAGTTCTTCTCTCTCTTGTACTGTTAACGGAGAGAAAAAAGAAGCGGTGTGTACAAGTTAAGGGGGAAGGAGGAGAGAACATTAAGGTTGACGGAGGAGGCTGAGGAAATGGTGGGTCTTTGTATGAAACAGATTAAAAAAAAAAAAAAAAAAAAAAAAGATGAAGGAAGAGGAGCGAGCAGGAAACCCAAAGTTAAAAAGAGAAGCTTCGCGGATCCCTTGCCGGTACAAAGCTGAAAATGAGTCTTTTTGATATTCTGTTTTTCTTTTCGTCTCTTTATGTGCTGGTAAAGAATGGAGTATCTTTTCATGAATTTCTCTACATGTATTATTTCATTCATATCGCAAATATTTCATTACCTATACGTTTCATCTCCACTTTCAATTATTTACATATACACCTCAAAGCCACACATACAAAAAAAATAATCGAACAGAATAAATAAATAAATAAACAAATCAAAATATAACAGGTAATGAAATAATAAGCAAAAAATAAATATATAAAAGATGAGTAATAATTTCAAACAGACAGACGTCCACACAGCATCACAAAACACACACTTTCCTCCTGCTAATTAGTCATTCAATTACCGTCGAAGAATAATGCAAAAAATCAGAACAGAACTAATAACATGTAAATATAGAAAATTATTTATTGTTGAGCAAAGTTATGAAAAGCATAAATTTGACGGCTCAGAGCGCTTTATTGAAATTTGCTAAGTGGTATCCAGATTATCGCGACTTGCTCATCTGTGTCTCAGAATTATTGAAATTAAGAATAAGAAGAACAGCAATAATAATAACGGGAACAAGAGTGCGAAAAAAAAGGGGGGATGAAAATATGAGAAGGGGAAAGAATGACGGCAGTAATGAAGACAATAGCAAAAGAAATAACGACAACAACAATAATAATAATAGTAGTAGTAGTAGTAGTAGTATATTATATAATAATAATAATAATAATAATAATAATAATAATAATAATAATAATAATAATAATAATAATAATAATAACAATAACAATAACAATAACAACAATAACAATAACAATAACAATAAGAAGAAGAAAAAGAAGAAGAAGAAGAAATTACGCATCACTGTCAATAATGATTTAACAACACTCTAACGATAAGAAAATTACTAATATTATTACGTATTATTCTATTTTTTTCTCAGGAATAACAACACTATTATTATTATTATTATTATTATTATGATTATTATTATTATTATTATTATTATTATTATTATTATCATTATTGTATTATTATCATTATTATTATTATTATTATTATTATTATTATTATTATTATTATTATTATTATTATCATTATTATTATTATTATTATTAGTAGTAGTAGTAGTAGTAGTAGTAGTAGTAGTAGTAGTAGTAGTAGTAGTAGTAGTGGCAGTAGTAGTATCAGTCATTAACGTTACTATCTCTTACTACACTTTACATCATCATCATCATCATCATTACAAAGCCAATTTCTCCTCCACAATGGATATCCTCTTTGTCAAGGCTTAGTCTATTGTCCAGCTGTGCCACGTCACGCCATGCAGCTTCGAGAGAAAGAAAAAGAAAAGAAGGAAGAAAGAAAGGAATAGAAAAAGAAAAATAGTTTAAGACATCTGTATCAGTGGCTCAGTTCTCTCTCTCTCTCTCTCTCTCTCTCTCTCTCTCTCTCTCTCTCTCTCTCTCTCTCTCTCTCTCTCTCTCTCTCTCTCTCTCTCTGGACGTGTGTACTGGACTGTGTTGCAATGTGTTACCCAAGAACTTTTATAATTGTCACAGTGCTTCTCTATAAATCATTGTGTGTGTGTGTGTGTGTGTGTGTGTGTGTGTGTGTGTGTGTGTGTGTGTGTGTGTGTGTGTGTGTGTGTGTGTGTGTTTGTGGTGCATAGGTATACACGCTATAATCTCTGTAAAAATAAAAAACAATAACACTTGCAATCACAATTCATTACCGATAGTGCAATGGCTTCTTATCTCTGCCTGTGTCTCTCTTTTTCACCGCTCTCTCACTCTCTCTTTATCTCTCTCTTTTTTTATTATTATTCCAGCTCATGGCAACCAATCCCATGAATGATTTTGCGGCAAAAACAAAAGAAAAGAGATAACCTTCCCCATCTCCCTCACCAAAAATAGTAAAAAACAAAAAAACACTGACGTATCCTTTATCAGATAATGCCCCGAGTCAATAATGAGGATTTCTCGTAAAGGAAAACCCATTCGAGTAACGACTTGTTGGGAGGCGAAATTGAAACAAAGGCGACGCCAGACCCACTGAGATTACCAGCCTTCGCTCTATTCGCTGAAACTGAGTAGCCCTTGTCACTTCCTCCCCCGTCTAAACATTTGCCTCGCTCAACATCTGAACACTTTCCGCGCCGGTGGGATCGCGGAAAAAAAGATCTGTAATGCTCGTGTACGTGTTGAAATGCAAGGTGAAATGCGCGAAAAGGAAGCTTTATTCCTGGCTATTGGCCATTGATTGTCATCCTCTTTGTGTGGATTGAGCGGCTGGTGGAAAAGCCAGGGAGAGAGAGAGAGAGAGAGAGAGAGAGAGAGAGAGAGAGAGAGAGAGAGAGAGAGAGAGAGAGAGAGAGATGAGAGAGAGAGAGAGAGAGAGAGGAGAGAGAGAGAGAGGAGGAGAGAGAAGAGAAGGGAGAAAGAGAGATTAATACTGGTAAAATCTAGCCACTTCGTCCGTGTAATGGATAGAGGTGCAAAGTGAGTCTAGAGCAGCAGCAGCGTTCGATTCCACCTTTGTGATTCATGATAAGAAAGCAAGTTATGATGTTTCGTGAGTGCTTCCACACACACACACACACACACACACACACACACACACACACACACACACACACACACACACACACACACACACACACACACACACACATAACAGGCTACACGTATGCTAGCAATAAAAGCTTCCATTACTCCAAGTGGGAAACGATATATATGTATTTTTTTTTTTTTTCAACTCAGGCGACTCGCGGCCGAAGTTGTTAAGATGCATGAGAGCAGCTTCGAGTAAAATCGTTCCGAGAATATATTATCTGGCAGCGACGGAGTTCCCCACATAGGACGAAGGCGGAAGAATAGGAGCGACGAGAGAGAGAGAGAGAGATGAGAGAGAGAGAGAGAGAGAGAGAGAGAGAGAGAGAGAGAGAGAGAGAGAGAGAGAGAGAGAGAGAGAGAGAGAGAGAGAGAGACTTATTTTCTTCTCATTTTTGCTGGGTATCGATAGTATTTTCTCTTTTTTTTTTTTCGTCTCCTCTTCCTCCACCTACTCTCAATTCTTCTCCTTTTCCTGTTGTTCTTCTCTCTCACTTAATTCTTTCCTTCTTACTTTCCTATTCTTCTTTAGCTTCTTTCTCTCCTTTTTCTTCCTCCCGATCATTCTACTCCACATCCCTCCCTTCCTTTTTTCTCAGTACCCCATCCACCCTCTCTTCCTTCCTTGCCCCATTCCTCTTATTCAACTTCCTCATCCTCTCTCCTCTTGAACTTCCGCCACCTTCATTCTCGCCGTCTTCCTCGTCAGCTGAACTTCTTACCACCACCAAAGTTGCTTTCTCACTCCCACTCGTCCTCTCACTCTGCCTTCCCTCCCTCCCCTCACGCCCTAACTCCCTCTCTCACGCCTCTGTTACACCTCCAACCCAGGCCTCGTATTCCCCTTTCTGCGCAGCGGTAGGAGACGACCAGTTTGCGCAACCATAAATTCCATCCCATCTGCAGAGCCCGACACTTCTAAAGATTCCAGACTCGCGCTGGTTCTGGGCGAAAATAGGGCACAGAGAGAGTCTAAA
>NC_087162.1:8517500-8557500 GCF_035594125.1 Scylla paramamosain | reverse complement strand
TGTCTGTCTGTCTGTCTCTCTCTCTCTCTCTCTCTCTCTCTCTCTCTCTCTCTCTCTCTCTCTCTCTCTCTCTCTCTCTCTCTCTCTCTCTCTCTCTCTCCGTGACTATACGAGGTGAATTCTTGAACACTGGCAAAACTTCCCTCGTGCCATAAATTATTCCTGCACGATTCTACAGAGAGAGAGAGAGAGAGAGAGAGAGAGAGAGAGAGAGAGAGAGAGAGAGAGAGAGAGAGAGAGAGAGAGAGAGAGAGAGAGAGAGAGAGAGAGAGAGAGAGAGAGAGAGAGAGAGAGAGAGAGAGAGAGAGAGAGAGAGAGAGAGAGAGAGAGAGAGAGAGCGAGAGGATAACTGAGGCAAGAATTGAGTGGACAAACAAAACCGAGATAAAAAAAATACTGAAAAAATATGCAAGGTAAGTCAGCTGAGAACACACGAATATCAGTGAAACGTAGACGAACTAAAAAGAAAGATTGCATAAGAAGAGACGAAGAAAAATCGGAAAATGGAGGCCAAAAAATCACGAGGGGAGAAAAAATTGCATACAAAAAGAGAGAGAGGAGAGGAAAGGAAAGGAAAGGAAAAGAAAATCATAAAGAAACATAAATATTGATGAAAAAAGTATGAGAAGAATAATAGAAAAGTCCAAAAGGAAATAAAGGTAGAAACGGGTATACTAACAAAAAAAAGTAAAAAATTGAAAAGGAAATTTATCTAAGGCCAAAAAACAGTAAGGAAAAAAAATATGAGAGGAAAAAGGTATAAAGGTCTTAAGAATATAAAGTGATGAAGAAATAAAAGAACAAAATATGAGGAACTGAATTCAAGGCAAAAGAGAAAGATGTAAGTGTGATAATTAGCAAGGTAATGGAAGCTCCAATGATATCGAATGAATGTATCAATAGTTAAGCAGTGTGGAACGATCTCTCTCTCTCTCTCTCTCTCTCTCTCTCTCTCTCTCTCTCTCTCTCTCTCTCTCTCTCTCTCTCTCTCTCTGGCAAATATGTAACAGTAAAAGAAAAAAATGTTAAAAGAACAGAAAACGAAACAGTAAAAACAGCATCTTTGAATATCCCGGCTCTGTATGTATATATATATTTTTTTTTATTATTTTCATCTCATATTAGAAAATTCGTTGCCAAAAACAAACAAATAAAAAAACTCACTATTAAATTGTCTCACCTCCAAAAAAATAATAAAGAAAACGTGCATGGAAGAGAAAATATTTGGTCCATGAGTAAAAGAAAACCCGGTGATGGCATTGGGAAATTTAGGAAGAAGGAAAAAAGCCAAGGGAAAAAAATAAATGTTGGAGGACAGGAACAGGAGGAGGAGGAGGAGGAGGAGGAGGAGGAGGAGGAGGAGGAGGAGGAGGAGAGGCAGAAGCAAAGGGAAAATAAGATAAAGAGGGAGAGCAGAAAGTGAGAGGAGACAGAGCGTGGGTGAAGTTCGACTACCTGGCAGTGGGCGAGGAGAGAGTGAGCGAGAGGGAGAGAGTGAGTGGGGCGAGAAGAGTGAGAGTGGGGAGAGAGAGGGAGAGAGTCGCCTCACCTTTCAAAAGAGGGAGAATGGAAATTGATAGAGTAAAGGAGAAGCAGAAGGAAGGTGAGAAAACAGAGAAGATGCCGCGCGCGCGCGCGCGCGCGAGAGAGAGAGAGAGAGAGAGAGAGAGAGAGAGAGAGAGAGAGAGAGAGAGAGAGAGAGAGAGAGAGAGTGACGGAGATTCGAAGGAGGTAAGAGCGAGGGAGTGTGACTGTACATAGGCGAGTTAAAGGGGAGAGCTGTGAGGAATAGAGAATATTACAGCAAACCCCATCTTTTTATGAATCTTTATTGACTTTTTATCGCAATTGACTCTCTCTTTCAATTGTACTTATTCTCTTCCTCCTGTCAAATGTTTTCATTTTCTGCCTCAGGGTCGGTCGGCCTCACTCTCTCTCTCTCTCTCTCTCTCTCTCTCTCTCTCTCTCTCTCTCTCTCTCTCTCTCTCTCTCTCTCTCTCTCTTGCTATTTATCTATTTATTTATCTGTCAGTCTATCAATCTGTCTGTCTATACATCTGTCTATTTATATCTACCTACCTACATATAAGTAATTTAAGGTTCCGTACGTCTTCTGTATTGTTAGAAGGTGCACTCCACCGTCCACAGTCATCACGTCTCTGTTCACTGCGGAGGATCACGAGCCGTGGTATAAGAGGAAGGCGAGGCAAACAGACTGGTTCACTCATTCCCGGGTGTTGGTGGCTTTCACCTCTTGGAATGTTGTGAAATACTTTTGCAGTGTGTGTGTGTGTGTGTGTGTGTGTGTGTGTGTGTGTGTGTGTGTGTGTGTGTGTGTGTGTGTGTGTGTGTGTGTGTGTGTGTGTGTGTGTGTGTGTGTGTGTGTGCGTGCGCGAGTGCCTGTGGCCTTGCCCTGTATGACGGTGAGGAAGCACGCATGCTACCAGGGAACAGGATATACGCAGGTCCTAACCCGGCAGGAGGCAGTGTCTTGAGGCGGCAGGCAGGGTGTGAGGCAGCAGAGGCGGCGGCTAACCAGTGGTCTTTCAAGAGCCTTAAAGATTGGGAGAGCTAGCGGGGACCGGTGACTGGTTCCTACATCACCAGCGAGGCCACTGCTATTGTGTCCCGGGACCAGAAGGGCAGCATGTCAAGAGTGGCAAGGAAAAACGTGCTGAAGTGCTACGCTGCGTTGAGAGACTTGCTGGCGTCATGACAGACACGCGAGGCCGCCGCCGAGTGAGGCCCTGCACCACTTGTTTCACTCTCCGCCGAGACAACAAGAACATTGACCTCCTTGCCTCCACTCCACCTTTCTTTGCTTTTGCCTTTCGTTCATTGTTCCTCAAGGCTTTGATCTGAGGGTGAATATTCCGGCGTGGTGAGCTTGATTTAGCATCATTAATCAATTATTTGCACTATATTATAAAATTCAGTGCATGTAATTTGTTATTTGCTAATAGTTTCTGCTGGCGTGATCTCTACTACCACAACCATTACAAGGAAAAGGGAAAATAAAAAGCAGAATAACGACAAAACAACAACACCACCACCACTACTACCACCACCACTGCCACCACAACCAACAACAACAACAACAACAACAATAACAACAACAGAATCACAGTAACCGCAACAGCCGCTGCCACCACCACCACCACCCCTGACATGAAGGTGAGGCAGATGGTGGTGCTTACAGGTGGCTTCAGACTCATCACAGTGGCCGCCTGCACCCTAAATGATGCCAGCTGCTTCGACCCCTCTCTCTCTCTCTCTCTCTCTCTCTCTCTCTCTCTCTCTCTCTCTCTCTCTCTCTCTCTCTCTCTCTCTCTCTCTCTCTCTTTTTCTCTCTGCTTCCTGATTCATATTCCCTGGGAAGTGTAATAAAAAAAATGAGAATGCGGAACTAAGCAAAAGAAAAATAAAGCAATACAGAATTTCGACAGTAGAAAATAAAAGAAAAATTGTAAACTGGAAAAATAGCTTTTGGAGTAATCTACTCACAGAAAAATCTGGAAGCAAATCGAATGAATCCAACAGTGCATAGCAAAGTTCAAGAAATTTCATTTATATATATATATATATATATATATATATATATATATATATATATATATATATATATATATATATATATATATATATATATATATATATATATATATATATATATATATATATATATATATATATATATATATATATATTTTTTTTTTTTTTCATTCTCACCGAACCTTGATTTTTTTTTATCTTACCTCTCTCTCTCTCTCTCTCTCTCTCTCTCTCTCTCTCTCTCTCTCTCTCTCTCTCTCTCTCTCTCTCTCTCTCTCTCTCTTTAATGCATGTTGTTATTGCTGATGTTGACACGCTGGGCAAATATATGCGAGGCGAGAACATGTTTAGGCGAAATTAGTGTGAGGCGAGACTAATATATGGAAGGGGCATCCATCACGGCAAAAAGTCACATATGTAGGTGTTATTCCTCTCCCTCTCTCTCTCTCTCTCTCTCTCTCTCTCTCTCTCTCTCTCTCTCTCTCTCTCTCTCTCTCTCTCTCTCTCTCTCTCTCTCCCGCCTCTCTCTCTCTCTCCCGCCTCTCTCTCCCGCCTCTCTCTCTCTCTCTCTCTCTCTCTCTCTCTCTCTCTCTCTCTCTCTCTCTCTCTCTCTCTCTCTCGACATCACGTCAATCTCACCTATCCAGCGCGTCGATATTCACTCCTTCGGCGCGAAAATGTTGCCTGAATATTTTTAAGTGAAAGAAAAAGGTGAACTCCTTTTCTTGATAAAAAAAAAAAAATACACAACACATCTCCGTCTCTCACTCCTACGGACTCCCACACACGCAACCAAACAGGAAAACCTCTCTATTTAACACGAAGGGGAAAGAGAGAGAGAGAGAGAGAGAGAGAGAGAGAGAGAGAGAGAGAGAGAGAGAGAGAGAGAGAGAGAGAGAGAGAGAGAGAGAGAGAGAGAGAGAGGGGGCAGGAAAGAGAGACATATGTTGCTAGAAAGATCGAGACAGACTGAGAGAGAGAAAGAAAGAGAGAGCTCAAGTCAACAGTTCTAATAAACCGTACAGTTGTAATGACGCCTAATAACCACATATTTCGAGGCCAACTTCAAATGATTCTCTCCGTTCGCGTAAACAAATTATCCAGAAAGTTTAGGAATTAGAGTCGCAGTTCTTAATCACAAAATCGATGCTGGTGAGAGAGGCGGGCAGGTAGGTAGGCAGGTAGGTACGTAGAGGGAGGGAGGGTGAGGAAGAGGGAAAGACAGGGGAAAAGAGTAAGCAAAAGGAAAAGTAAGGTAGAGGATGTAGGGTGAAGAACAGGAAGAGAGGTAGGAAGGGTAAGGAAAATGATAGGAGTGGAAATGGAACAGGAGGAAGAGAGAAAGAGAGGGGAAAGGATAAGGAAGGAAGGATGAGAGAAAAGAAGAGGAATGGAGTAAGGTAGGAAAGAGATGGAACGTGAGAAAGGAAGGGAAAACAGAAATAAGAAAAAAAGGACAGTAAGAGAAAGAAGAATATGTAAGGGAGAGAAGAAATAGGAAACGGAAAGGAGAAAAGGAAAGGAAGGGAGAAAGGTAGAAAATAGGGAGGATGAGAAAGAAGGGGAAGGAGGATGAGAGATACAGGAAGGAAGATGAGAAAGAGAAAGAAGGGGAGCAGAGTAAAGGAGGGAGAGTATGTTTGCCTCTCACATTTCCTCTCTCCCTTTTCCCTCCACTTTCCCTTCAGTCCATCTCTGCACCGAGGCCCCCGCTGTCCTAATCCTATCCAAAATTACCTCAATTAGAAGCTGTTAGGTGGCCCACACCCTCCCCTCCCCGCTCTCCTTCACCCCTTCGCCTTCCTTCCTCCTCTACACGTTCCCTCCATTCCAAACGCGGAGGTATTTATCGCTAGCCTGGCATCCCGCCCATCCTCTTGTTCCTCCTGGTGCCCTTCCCTCTCTCCTCCTCTCTTCTCTACTTCCATCCTTGACTTCACAATCTTCCAAACTCTTCATATTTTTCCCCCAACAAGAGGATATTACTGACCAGGAGTTCTGAAAAGCTGATTTTTCTTCTTTCTTTCAACTTTTTTTTTATTTTACCCCGTCACATTTCTATTTTATAGCTAAATCTCTCTCTCTCTCTCTCTCTCTCTCTCTCTCTCTCTCTCTCTCTCTCTCTCTCTCTCTCTCTCTCTCGCTGATACCGTCAATACAGCATATGGTAATCTCGTGTTATGGGAAGATCCATCACGTCTTACGAGCGGCGAGGCAAATAAGGCATAAAAACATCAATATAACGTTAGCGATAAGGAGAGGGCATATCCGAACTTTGTTCAGGTTATCGAGTTAGGAAGAAAATATTAGAAAACACGAAAATAAGTCAAGAAGAAGGACAACTTACATTATTACCACTGCTACTAATACTGCTACTACTACTTCTACTGCTACTACTACTACTACTACTACTACTACTACTACTACTGGTGCTGCTACTGAGACTCCTCTTACGGTACTCAAATTCAAGTCCAATTATTACCCTGGACGGAAATAATAAAAGCGGAGATCACACGATAAAATGACACTTATTTAGAACAAAAGAGTGATTCGATTTTTTCCTACCACTGTCACCATCACCACTTCTCTTCCTCCTCATTCTCCTCTCCTTTTTCCCTCTCCTCCTCCTCCTTTTCCTCCTCCTGGCATTTCCATGCCAGCGCAAGCTGGAGAGAGTGGTGGGTGGGGAGGAGCCTTCTGCTATGCTGTCCTGTCTCTCTTCCCTGTAGCTAGTTAGAAGTAGTTACCAAACAGCCTTGCAAGGACCAAAAGGTCTGTTGCTGTTTGGCTTTCCTTTGTATTCCTTTGTATTCCTCCTCCCTTACCCCCCTCATACATTAAAGATGATCCCTTTAAACCCTATTGGCTGTTGCTTCCCGTATCTCAACTCTCAGCAAACTTTTTTCTCTTTTCGATTCTAATGATAATAGCAGCTGTCTGTCATAGGGAGGTCTCTCTCTCTCTCTCTCTCTCTCTCTCTCTCTCTCTCTCTCTCTCTCTCTCTCTCTCTCTCTCTCTCTCTCTCTCTCTCTCTCTCTCTCTCTAAAAGGGTGAGCATCAGAAGGGTTTAAAGGAAAAGCCGCCTAATTGTGCTCACTCATTCTTCCCACATTCCATTATGATATCACTTAGTCCGTCCTCTCTCTCTCTCTCTCTCTCTCTCTCTCTCTCTCTCTCTCTCTCTCTCTCTCTCTCTCTCTCTCTCTCTCTCTCTCTCTCTCTCTCTCTCTCTCTCTCTCGCTGTACAGACTTCGCCAGCAGGTTCCACATACTGGCTGGTCCAGGCGTGATGCCATCCTAATCTTCTAATCATGGCAGGATACTATAGCCAACAAATGGAAAGAGATCAAAGCAAACAGGACAAACACACATCCACCTTATTTAAAAGTGTATTGACGTCATCCTAACAACAGATAGTAGGCGACCCACTTCTTCCTGGCCACACTCTTGTCACCGTTGTCCTGTTGCTAATTACATCCGTAGTGAACTGCACTCGGCACCAAGATAACCCAGACAAGAGCAGGATACAGCCAGGCCCAACAGCAACCCAAGAAATAAGAGGCCGCCACCGCATTACCTCCTACACAAGCCCCGTCAGTGTCGCCCTCACCAGACGTCCCTAGTTAAGAAGTGCATGACCCCTACTGGTCCTGCTGACATACTAAGCTTCATCCAAAGGCACGTCACCACAATACCAGAAGGTAAAACGATTGTTAGTACAATAGTCAAGGCCATTCAACTAATCGTCAGTCAAAAAGATCAAATAATATTCCAAATGAGAAACCATATCACAGCTACAAAATAGTGACTCAACTAGAGAACCAGACTGACGATGTTAACCATTACGGAAAAGAGTCACCATTGTCACTGGTGCACCAACGCTGCCATCAAAACAACAAAGTGAAAACGGTGCAGAAGTGATAGTAAGGTCCATTAAATTTCTATATAATCAGAGCACATCCAGACATAAATGCTGCACACGAACAAACACGAACAGAACTATTATAGTTAGTATAGTTACACAGCAGACAGAAAAAAAAAATCTGAGATCGTGAACGCCTGAAACCTAATCTTCTTATCAATGAGTCTGACACCCAAACGCTGATCACAGTTTAAACACTTAAACGTTGCGTAGATAATATCTAACTTCATCAATATTTCACTTAAATAATTATATATAACATATAATATATATATATATATATATATATATATATATATATATATATATATATATATATATATATATATATATATATATATATATATATATATATATATATTAAAAATTACTTTTTTTTGATTGATATAAACTTTTTATATCAATATTTTCCTTTACTTTTCATGTTTTAAAATTATGTAATTTAAAAAAAATTCTCATTTTTTTTTTTTTTTACAAATCCGAATTTTAGAAAAACTGTGAAAAATATTCAATTTCGAAATTTTTATCAGATATGAAGATATGTCCCTTACTTAAAGACAGACATTCTAAGCACGTCAAATGTTATTTTGACCTCACAGAAATAGTGCATAGGTAACCCAAACCACGGGGGGAACAAGCCAGCTCAACTCAGTGCCGGTCCCAATTCCGGATAAATGGGGAGGGTTAGCGGTAGGAAGGGCATCCAGCTGTAAAAACCTGTGCCAAAACCATGGAGCGAAGTCAAGAGTATGAGAATACAGCTAGGGCGTCCCCTGTATGCGACGCGCAGGAGCCTCGCCTTGCTGCTGCGATAAGTGGGAGAAGGCTACCGTGTCCTGGGCAGGCACGGCTAAAGAAGATAGCCCAAAGAGTTGGTTCCTTAAGTGTGGGGAGCATGACAGGAAGGAGTAGAGAAGTAGCGGATGTGATGAAGAGGAGACCAGATGGCGAGGTGACAAGGCCAGAGAACTGGGAGATGGATACAAGCTCTTTTACAGTGGAGCAAACAAGGAAGGAAGAGGAGGTGTGGGAGTGGTATTGGATGCTGAGTGGGAGAAACACATTGTGAATGTAAACAGGTGTAGTGACAGAGTAATAAGCATTAAGCTAATTTATGGAAAAGTCACGATTAACATCAGTGCCTACGCACCACAAGTCGGCTGTAGTATTGAGGAGAAAGAGGATTTTTGGGAACAGATGGATGCACAAATCACTGGGATGGGTGAGGAAGAGAGAATCATCCTTGGGGGTGATCTGAATGGCCATGTGGAAAGAAATAGAAATATTATTGAGAGAATACATGGGGGATGGGGTGTGGGAGAGAGAAATGAAGGTGAAAATGTGGTGGATTTTGCAGTGGCTTTCGACATGGCAATCTTGAATACTTTTTATAAGAAACAGGAAAATCAGATGTGGACATATTGCAGTGGAGGAAGGAAAAGTCAGATCGATTTCTTAATGTGTAGGAAAAATAATTTGAAGGAAATAAAGAATTTTAAGGTTATCAATAGCGAGAGTGCCGCACCTCAACACAGGCTGATCGTGATAGACTGCGACATGAAAGAGGAAAGAAGGGGCAGACAACAACGAACATCAAGAATTAAATGGTGGAGGTTGAAAGATGAGGAGTTGAAAGCGGAGTTTAAAATCAAAGTGCTGGACAGGATGGTAGAAGCTGAAGATCCAGACACATGGTGGACAACAAACAGCAGGCACATAATTGAGATAGGGGAAGAAGAATGTGGGAAAACATCAGGAAAGGACCCCCCGCAGGATAAGGAACCTTGCTGGTGGAATAATGAGGTGAGAGAGAAAGTTAAGACAAAGAAGGAGGCAAAGAAAATATATGACAGAATGGGAAATGAAGAAGCAGAAAGAGCCTACAGAGAAGCAAATAAAGAAGCGAACAGGTCAGTAGCACAAGCGAAAGCTAGAGCAAGGGAAGACATGTACGATAAATTGGAAACCAGGGAAGGTGAGAAGAGGATATTTGCACTAGCAAGACAGAGAGAAGTTAACAAAGGATTTTACGCATATCAAGCAGGTTAAAAATAAGGAAGGAAGAGTTCTAATTGATAACAATGAAATAAGAGAGCGATGGAAAGAATATTTCAAGGTACTTTTGAATGAGGAAAACCCAAGAGGAGTGTTGGAGGATAGGGAACCAAATGACAGGAGAACAACAGCAATTTCAAGGGAGGAAGTCAAACAAGCATTGAGGAGGATGAACGATGGGAAGACAACAGGGCCGGATAACATACCTGTAGAGGTGTGGAAGAGTTTAGAAGAGGAAGGACTTGAGTGGCTGTGTTGGTTGGTAAATAAGATCTATGAGAAGGAGAAAATCCCAAATGCATGGAGATGCAGCGATATTGTCCCAATATACAAGGAAAAGGAGACATACAGGACTGTAAAAATTACAGAGGAATTAAATTAATGTCGCAAACAATGAAACTGTACGAAAGGATAATTGAGAGAAGAGTAAGGGGAGAAACACAGGTGGAAGACAAACAATTTGGATTTATGCCGGGGAGAAGTACTACCGATGCAATCTTTGCGCTAAGACAACTACTGGAGAGGTATGGGGAGAACCAAAGAGAGTTACACCTTATTTTTTATTGATTTTGAAAAAGCTTATGATAGAGTACCACGCCAGGAAGTTTGGGCTAGTATGAGGAAAGGAGCATCAGAGAAGTATGTGAGAGTGATCCAGGACATGTATGAAGGCTCAAGGACGAGGGTAAGGAGCAGTGTGGGAACAACAGAGGAGTTTTGTGTGAGAGTGGGTCTGCACCAGGGATCTTCTCTGAGCCCATATCTGTTCAACCTACTCATGGATGATAGTGTTCAAAAAATAAAGGAGGAGGCACCGTGGACCATGTTGTTCGCGGATGACATCGTCTTGGTGGATGAAAGTAGAGATGGGGGAGAGAGAAAGCTGGAGAGATGGTGAGGAGCATTGGAAACGAGAGGTTTGAGAATTAGCAGAGAGAAGGCGGAGTATCTGAATTTTAATGGTCGACAGGAAAGCGAAGTATAGATGCAAGATATGAAGTTAAAGGATGTCAAGGAGTTCAGATACTTGGGCTCTCATATATCTGCGGACGGCAGCCTGGATGGAGAGATCATTCACCGTATCCAATCGGGTTGGAAGAATTGGAAAAGAACAACTGGAGTGCTCTGTGACCGAAAAATTAGTGCCAGAGTAAAAGGGAAAGTGTTCAAATCGGTGGTTAGACCCGCATTGTTATATGGTGCGGAGACGTGGCCAATAAAGAAAGCAAAGGAGAATAAGTTGGAGTTTGCTGAGATGAGAATATTAAGGTGGATGCTTGGGATGACAAGGAGGGATAAAGTGAGAAACAATTTTATAAGAGGAACAGCCAAAGTAACGGAGGTGACAAAGAAAGTACAAGAAAGGAGAATGCGATAGTTCGGTCACATCAAAAGGCGAGAAGAAGGGCATGTCGGCAGAAGCATATTGGTTATGGGAAGAAGACGACGTGGCAGACCAAAGAAAAGGTGGAAGGATCGCATTGGAGAGGACCTGAGGGAGAGAGGATTGAGTGGAGAGAAGGTTGGGGACAGAGTCTTGTGGAGAAGACTAGTGAGGAACAGTGACCCCATATGAACATGGGAGCAGCCGCAGAAGAAGAAACAGTGCATAGGTACTAATACCTAACTTAATCAACATTTCACTTAGAAAATATTTATAGAGTACATTTTGTACCAATATTTTCTTTTAGTTTCCATGTTTTAAAATTCAGTTATTTTAGAAAAGTTTTTTTTTTTGTTTCTTATTTAAAATATAGTATTATTATCACTATCATCATTTATAATTTATGTTGGTGGTTACAATGAAATGTTCAAATGTTCATATCTCTCTCTCTCTCTCTCTCTCTCTCTCTCTCTCTCTCTCTCTCTCTCTCTCTCTCTCTCTCTCTCTCTCTCTCTCGTTACTTTTTCCCTAGATAGTTTTCTTTACATATCCATCTCTCTTTCCCTGTCTCTCCTCCTTACTTCTTTCCCCTTTGTTACTTCCGCTTATTTTTCCCCACCAGCGTGTACATGCGCTGCACTTCTTCCTTGCTCTCTCTTTTTCCTCTTCCAGTGGTCATTTCCCTCTCCGCTGCCTCTGTTTTCTCCTTCTTTACTGCGGCTCCGGGTTCCTTTACACTGCCTCCCGCAGGAAGACCCCCCATCTCTCTCTCTCTCTCTCTCTCTCTCTCTCTCTCTCTCTCTCTCTCTCTCTCTCTCTCTCTCTCTCTCTCTCTCCCCGGCCCTCTCCTTCCTCCATTATTCTCTTCTCTCTTCATTATTAAGTCCCCTGAGTACTTCTTTCCAAAATTAGCAAAAGAATTCTCTCTCTTTTTTCTTTGTTTGGGTTACTTTCGTTTACTTTCCTCGAGTTCATCCCGATAGAATAAAGAATATGGAAAGGTTTAACAGAAGTTTCTGCGACGTGGCGAGTTTTTTTTTTTCTATTTCTTTCTCCATTATTTTAAAGCATTTGTTGTTGTAGTGATGGTGGTGTTGGTGACTGTGGTGGCGGTGGTAGTGTTGTTGCGGCAATGGTGGTGATGATAGTTGTAGTAGTAGTAGTAGTAGTAGTAGTAGTAGTAGTAGTAGTAGTAGTAGTAGTAGTAGTAGTAGTAGTTGTTGTTGTTGTTGTTGTTGTTGTTGTTGTTGTTGTTGTTGTTGTTGTTGTTGTTGTTGTTGTTGTTGTTGTTGTTGTTGTTGTTGTTGTTGCTGCTGCTGTTGCTGCTGCCGCTGCTGCTGTTGTTGTAACAGCATCAGCAACAGTAATAATAGTAGAAAAAAACATCATCACAAGCATTTTACCGTTTTTTTTATTAACGTGTGGAAGCTGTGGTGGGATAGTAGTAGTAGTAGTAGTAGTAGTAGTAGTAGTAGTAGTAGTAGTAGTAGTAGTAGTAGTAGTAGTAGTAGTAGTAGTAGTAGCACCACCACCACCACCACCAGTAGCAGCACCAGTAGCAGCAGCAGCAGCAGTAGTAGTAGTAGTAGTAGTAGTAGTAGTAGTAGTAGTAGTAGTAGTAGTAGTAGTAGTAGTAGTAGTAGTAGTAGTAGTAGTAACACCATCAGAAGCAGCATCAGCAGTACCAGTAGCAGAAAAATCATCACACACATTTTACCTTTTTTTCCCCGTCTCAATGTAATAAGCAGGAGTACGGCAGTAAAATTCGGCTATAAACTCGAGTCTCATTAGATTTTAGAGTCAGGAAGCCCTTGTTTACGACAGCGGCGGCGTGTGCGTGCGTGCATGCGCGTGCGTGGGTGGGGAGCGCGAATCTCTGGGCGTGAGGGCGTCCTTCCCCACCCAAATCAACTCAACTCAACCCAACCCAGTCCCCCCTAGCCGCGCCCAGTCCAGGCCTGTCAGACACGCAGTGGTTGGCTCAGATTGGCTCGGGTTTAAATTACACAAAGCTTATTTCAGGCTTGTCTAAGTTCGGATGATTCCAGTTACGTGGGGTTGAGTGAGCAATATGAAGAGTCGGATTAAGTCGTATTAAATTCTTTACTACAGAAACGGAAAGAAAATAAATGGTGTGCTGTGAGTGTGTGTATATGTGTGAGGAGAGAGAGAGAGAGAGAGAGAGAGAGAGAGAGAGAGAGAGAGAGAGAGAGAGAGAGAGAGAGAGAGAGAGAGAGAGAGAGAGAGAGATGGTGGTGTAAGGAGTAGTGGCGCGTCTCTTTCTGTTGACGGGAGGCGAAGAGACCCATTGGATAGGTGGCAGGGATGAAGAGGGTTGAGCGTATCACACTTCACCCACACTACACGGGAGGAGGTGGAGGAGCAGGAGCACCAACAGCAGGAGGAGGAAGAGGAGCAAGAGGAAAGTGGTTACTGAAGAAGAGGGTGTAATGATCAGGAAAAAGACAGTGAAACGGAAGGAAAAAAACTGTGGGCGAAGGGAATGGAAGAAGAGGAGGATAAAGATAAGAGAGGGAAAAAGGAAACGGTGGGAGAGAGGAGAGATAGAAGATGAGAAGAGACAAGACAGAAAAAAAAAACAGAAGGAAAAGAACTGTGGGAGAAAGGAGAGGAAAAAAAGAGAAGGAGAAAGATAAAAGGAGGAAGAGAAAAATGGTGGGAGAAAGAAGATAGAAGATGAGGAAAAGGGTAAAAATAACAATAAAAAGGTGAAAGAAAGAGAGGAAGAGAAGAGGAATAGACGAACGATGGTGAGAGAGGAAAGTGTATGAGATTTTGAAACATGGGATGAGAGGAAAAGGAAGGAGAACAGTAGGAGAAGAGAAGGGTTTAAAGAGAATAACAGAAGAGGAGGAGAAAGGGTGGGAAGAAAAGAGAGCATAATGGAGAGGAAAATTACAGAAAATGAGGTAAAAGAGAATGAAAAATCGGTGAGAGAGAAAAAAAAAGAAAAAATAACGATAAGGAAAAGAACAGAAGAAAAGATAAAAGAAAACGTGAACACTGACAGAGAAAAAACAAAAAACTGTAATGATAAGGAAAATAACAAAAAAAAAGAGATGAACAGCAGCACAGAGACTGAATAAAACTAGAAAGACAAAGAAACTAACAGAAGAAAAAAGGCAACGAAGAAAAGAACAAAAGAAGAGAAAACTAAATATAATAACAAGAATAAGAAAAGAAAAGGAGACATAAAAAAACAGTACATAAGACGCTTGTAAAGAGGACGAAAAGGACGAAAGATAAAGGAGGGCAAGGAGAGGAAGACAATAACAAAATAGAAAAAGGAGAAAGAGAGACGGAGAGAGAGCCAGGAAGATGAAACCTACAATAACAAGGTAAGAAAAAGAGAAAAAAGAAAAAAAAGCAGAGAGAGAGACTTGTAAACAGGACGAAGAGAGCGGGAGATAAAGAGAGACAGAGATGACGAAAAAAGATGAAAACTACAATAATAAGAAAAAAAGAAAAAAAAGAGGAAAAGGGAAGAAAAGAAGCAGAGACTTGTAACCAGGACGATGGGGACAGAGAATAAAGCGAGGCAACAGAAGGGGGCAGTTAGTAGGACAGGGAGGAGGAGGGTGTGGTTTCATAGGGCGTGGAGGGTGGATGGGGTAGGAGAGGGACTCAGCACCCTATCTCTCCGGGGACGAAAACAATGAACTGGCGCTGATAAGTCGCTGATGCGCACCCATTCACCTGATTACCGGGAGACGAAAAACTAATCAAATTAATGTAGCGTCACCCACTTAGCTGGATACGAGACCAAAGCGCTCGTTGTCCCCACCCGAATGAAGAGAAGAAGGAGGAAGGATGATAAAGGACGGGACTAAAACGAGGAGGAAGAGAAGGACAAGGAGGAGGGGGAGGAGGAATGGTTTAAAGTTCATGAGGTTTCAAAAAGTAGCTCGAATAGATATTTCATATACTTGGTGATGCAAAGAACAGTATTAGATCATTGTATTCGTGTTTTTTTGGGGGGAGGAGGAGGAGGAGGAGGAGGAGGAGGAGGAGGAGGAGGAAGGGGGATATATTCTTGAGAGGTTCTCGGAAGGTAAGGAAGGATACTGGTCAGTGAGCACAACCAAATATGTTCTCTCTCTCTCTCTCTCTCTCTCTCTCTCTCTCTCTCTCTCTCTCTCTCTCTCTCTCTCTCTCTCTTGTATCTTTTGTACCCTTCTCATACTTCACTACTTAACATTTTTCTTCTCCTATCTATTCCTCAAGGACGAGAGAGAGAGAGAGAGAGAGAGAGAGAGAGAGAGAGAGAGAGAGAGAGAGAGAGAGAGAGAGAGAGAGAGAGAGAGAGAGAGAGAGAGAGAGAGAGAGAGAGAGAGAGAGAGAGAGAGAGAGAGAGAGAGAGCGTAAGGAAAAATAAAGGAAAAGTGAGACGCAGAGGGAGAGGGAGAGAGATAGAGAGAGAGGAGAGCAGAAGGGAGAGTGGTGGCGCTGAAGGAGGCAGGTCGTCAGTCTTCGGAAAGGATGAAGGAAGCCAAGGGGCAATATTTGGGGTGTTTGGGGGGAGGGGGAAGTCGAGGAGTGGAGGAGAAGGATGGAGGAGGGCAGTGCAAGCGGGAAGAGAAGTGGAGGGGGAAGAAGGGGGGTTGGTGGGGAAGTGGAAATGGTCGTGACATGCATCATCAAGTCTCCAAGCCAGTCCTTCTTCCTCCTCTTTCTCCTCCTCTTCTTTTTCTTCCTCTTCCGCCTCCTGCTCCTCCATTTCTATCCAGTACTTCCCTTTCCTTTCTTTTCCTTCACACGTATTTCCGCTTCCCTCACTCCGACATAAAATACAAAATACTCTTCTGAGATATAAAGGAGCGAAGGTGGTCTCGTTTCTCCTTCCTTTCCATGAATTTAACGCAAAAAGGTGGCGAAGGAAGGAGGGAGAGAAAGGAAAGAAAAGGGATGATATTTTATTTTATCGACCATATTTCTCTCCCTTTCATTCTTTCGCTCCTCAAGTCTCCATCGTTTTTTTTTTTTTTTTTTTTACTCGTATCTTTCTCTTCTTCCTTTCTCTCCCTGGGACCCTCACTATATACAACCTGAAGAAGGAAATCCGCTCGCTCGCTCGCTCTCTCTCTCTCTCTCTCTCTCTCTCTCTCTCTCTGACCGACTGACTGACTGATAAACTGGCTGGCTGGCTGGCTGGCTGGCTGGCTGACTGACTGACTTGTTGGTTGGCTGGCTGGCTGAGTGACTGATTGACTGATTGACTGACAGGCTGTTCGACTGGCTGATCAACTCACTGACTCACTCATTCGATCATCCATAAACACGGAAAAAAACAACTTCCATTTTCTCTCTCTCTCTCTCTCTCTCTCTCTCTCTCTCTCTCTCTCTCTCTCTCTCTCTCTCTCTCTCTCTCTCTCTCTCTCTCCAGGAATTCTCAGGAGAGGGAGGGAAGTGGAGGAGGAGAGGGAGTGTCGAGGGAAGAGCAGTCGCGAGTCACGTTCGGGTGTTCATCACTGAGAGGAAGGCGCCAAGGGATTCCTGTGTATACTTATTTTTCTTCATTTCTCTGACCTCGAAAAGGAAACCTTTGAATTTTTTTTTTCTGTAGATAGAGTTAGGTTGGGTTTTAGCTGATGTCACGTTGCGTAGCTAGGGATTAAAGTGATGAGAGAGAGAGAGAGAGAGAGAGAGAGAGAGAGAGAGAGAGAGAGAGAGAGAGAGAGAGAGAGAGAGAGAGAGAGAGAGAGAGAGAGAGAGAGAGAGAGAGAGAGAGAGAGAGAGAGAGAGAGAGAGAGAGAGAGAGAGTTACAGAAAAAGTATCAAGAGAAAAAAATGTATATTATAAAACGAATGGAGAAATCGAAAAAAAAAATATTTGGAGACAAAAATAAAAAGTGGAGAGAGAGAGAGAGAGAGAGAGAGAGAGAGAGAGAGAGAGAGAGAGAGAGAGAGAGAGAGAGAGAGAGAGAGAGAGAGAGAGAGAATCACAAAGAATGGAGTCACATCAACCTTAATGATGTAATATTCTGCTTCTTCATTCCTACCACACTACTTACTACACACACACACACACACACATACACACACATATAAGACCAGCTCGCCGCCACCTGTCTGTCTCACTACATGCTGGTGGGTACTAATGAGGTTGGACGTCTCCTCAAAGGCTCAGAAAGAAGTGACGGTAAAGGGAAAAGGATATTAAAATCTACCTCGCTACTTATAACATTTTTTTCTTATGCTTTTTTTTTAGTGTGACTTTAATTTTCCTTTAATTTTTATTTATATATCCTGGTACAGTCTTCTGTGGATTCTATACATAAGTAGTAGTGATGGGTACATGACATCAAAGCTCTATCTTTACTTTTTTTATTTTTTTTTGTTTCTTCTCTTTTCTTATTTCACTATTCCATTTTTTTTTCTTTTGTGCATTGTAATATTTTTTTCTTTTGACAGCTTTTTTTTTCCATGCAAGCTATTTCATTCCACTTTTCTATATTTGAATCAATGTCATACTGTTTTATTCTTACACGAACCACCAAATCTCAATTAATTAACTAAGCATCTCTCACTGTCTTTTCTTTTTTTTTTCTTTCCACAATTCACTAATCTCACTCACTCTCATTCATACGAGTACACACACACAAGTCGGGAAATCTCGCTTGATTATAATTCCACCATCCTTAAGTTCTTCGGTTCTTTGTGTTCGTGATCTTAATTCGGCTATATATTGTTGAGGAGCGAGGAGATGCTGGTGGTGGCGGTGGTGGTGGTGGTGGTCGTGGTGATGGTGGTGTGGAGCTTAAGGATGAGGTGCACGTGCCTCCCTCCCCGTCGCTTCTCGGAATGTTAACGCAAAACTTAAAGTAGCATTCCTCCCACAAATTATCATGATGAAAAGCTTGTGTAATGCCCCAACTTGTGAGCAGAAGTTTCAGCACAATATCTGGATGATCGAGAGCGTTTTCCTTCGTTTTTTTTCTATTTTCTTCTACATAAACAAAGGACGTGGTATGAAAGTGATGAAAAAATGAAATAAACATGACGTTTCCCATAATGGATCATTTCGACATGTGGGTGATCGAGGGTGGTTCTTTTTTTCTTTTATTCTTTTCTCCCTCTATTTTTTTTCCAACTAAACTAAAGTCATGATATTGTAGGAAGGGGTAGGAAAATTAAATAAATACATTTCGATAATTGATCATTTTGATATCTGGAAGGTCAAGGGTGTATTTTCTTACTTTGTTATATATTTCTCATAAAAAAAAAATCTGGTAAGGAAGTGGTACGAAAATTAAATAAACACGATATTTCTACTGTGAGTAATCTCGATATATGGATGATCGAAGGTGGGTTTCTTTCCTTTTTCCCCTTTCTCTCTCTCTCTCTCTCTCTCTCTCTCTCTCTCTCTCTCTCTCTCTCTCTCTCTCTCTCTCTCTCTCTCTCTCTCTGTCTAAACAAAGGACGTACTATGAAGTGGTCAGAAAGTGAAATAAACATGATATTTCGATATTAGATAACTTCGGTATGTTTTTTTCCTTTTTTTTCTATATATATATTTTATTTATCTAAGGAAAAATGAGAATGAAGTGGCAAATAAATGAAATATATATGACATTTCAATAATGGACTACGATGCGGGTATCAATAAATGGCCCATTCAACCCATTTACATTCATTTTAACAGGAATTTCACTTCACTGCCCGGTGCAACATTAAACAAACGAGACGGTGTCTTTAAATATGCATGTTCATAAATAAATACAAATAAAACACACAGTCTTAGCAATTATTAAAGATCCTGAGAGTAAAAATTTCAAGCTTATAAAACACAATGAAAAAAAAAAAAAGAGGGTACCAAAACACTTTGGAACATAAATAAAACGAGTACTATTTTTTAAGAACATTTTATAAAACAAGTAAAGTGAAATCTATCAAGCCATGTACTAAAATACCTTGAAGCATAAATAAAACACTGATTAAAGCAAGTGACCTGAAATATATGGAGCCTCTAAAACACATTATGAAAGCCATGGACCAAAAGATCTCGAAGCACCAATAAAACAAATATTAAAAGCAAGTCTTGTAAAATACATAGAGTCTTTTAAACAAACACAACGTAAGCCATGTACTAAAAGACTTTGGCGCATAAATAAAACAAGTATTAAGTGCAAGTCCCCTAAAATATACCAAGGCTACAAAACACACAATAAAAGGCGTGTACTGAAAGGCCTTTGACTATAAATAAAACGCATATTAAAAGCAAGATCACTAAAACATATAAACCTTATGAGATTCCGATGAAAGGCTTGTAATATAAAACTTTGCATCATAAATAGAATAACTACCAAAGCAAGTCTTGAAATATACCAAGCCTCTAAGACACACAATGTAAGGTTGAAGGAATTAAAGACTTCGTAGCATAAATAAAACAGTTATTAAAGGCCTACTCCTGAAACACATATCAAGATTTTAAAACATAATGAAAGGTACACTAAAAGACCTCGAAGTATAAATAAAACTGTTATAGCAACTCCTGAAATACATCAAGTGTCAAGGTAAGAATTTCTGGCAACAAAACATGCACGCGGCGAAAACCGCCAATAACAAATTGACTGCAGCCAAACTGTACCGGTGTGTGGAAAAGTTTGGTGGCGAGTCGCGGCAGACTTTGGCTTCCCTGCGGTTTACTCATTCAACCACCGTGCGCCTTGCTATCCTCGCTGCATTTTCCCCATCTATCCGTTCCATTTTTTTTTTTTTTTTTTATACACCAAAGAACTTATTTTCGCGGTCTTTTTTTTTTTTTTTTTTTTTTTTTTTTTTTACGTTGTATGCGTGGCTATTTTCATTATGTCATTATTTTCATCTATCTTTACTCTCCATTTCCTTGTATTTGACAGCCAGCATTTATCAGATCTCCTCCTGTATCCTGTGCCCCCTTGCCCCCTGTCGCCACCCTCGCTCTCCGCCCCGCACACACGCCGCGGAGGTAAGTGGTAAACATGACGAGGAAGCCAATTATCTGACCACGTGTGGAGCTGATGGCGGTTCTAATAGGGAGAACCATAGAGGTCTTTGTTTACACTGTACATAACGCCAGGTTGGGGAAAGGATTCAAGCCCAGCGCACGCACACAGCCGGGCGCGCGCGCACACACACACACACACACACACACACACACACACACACACACACACACACACACACACACACACACACACACACACACACACACACACACACACACACACACACTAGGGAGGAAAACGGAATGGCAAAAATAAGTTCAGGTAAAATAAGGCCTGCTATTTTTTTCTATACAAGAAAGAAAAGAAAGAATACTAAAAAAAGAAGCAATGCAGGTTTGGAAGTGCCTTGAAACTCCTCTCTTAATTAAACAGTCAAAATAAACAAGGTAAGCTTGGAAAATAAACCAATACATTCACATCACTCAACTTTTTTTGCTATTTCTTCCATTTTAATACCAAAATTATTTATTTTCCATTCATTGCAATCCATTACCTTAATTAACCCCGTACAATATACTGCACTTAAATTTGTTCCCTTAAAAAAACCGCAGGCAGACAGATCGCGTCCGTATGAATCCTGAAATTAGTTGACTTAAACCCGAAGAGGAGGAGGAAAGAAGAAGCAGCAGAAGAAGAAAAAGAAGTCCCATGAATCTCTAAGTGAGTTAAATGAAGTCTTAAGATAAATTTATCCGACTCCCGCTCCCTCTCTTCGAAGTATCTATCGCAGAAAACGCACTACTTAATTGCAGGCAGGATCCGGCTCGAGAGATAGGGAATGTGCAAAGGCGGTGGTGGAAGGGCGGAGAGAGGAAGAAGGCGATTCACAAGAAGTAATTTGCTCCATTTACAGGAACAAGTAGAAAGAAGTAGCGACGTCTCATCAGTCTGTGTCTCCGTATCTGTTCTCTCTCTCTCTCTCTCTCTCTCTCTCTCTCTCTCTCTCTCTCTCTCTCTCTCTCTCTCTCTCTCTCTCTCTCTATCTATACTCTGGTTTTCCCACATAATTTTTTCTTGTATTTTTGTATGTTTTTTTTTTCTTGCTTTTTATTAGTTTCCCTTGACACATGTTTTTTTTTGTTATCCTCTCTCTCTCTCTCTCTCTCTCTCTCTCTCTCTCTCTCTCTCTCTCTCTCTCTCTCTCTCTCTCTCTCTCTCTCTCTCTCTCTCTCTCTCTCTCTCTGTGTGTGTGTGTGTGTGTGTGTGTGTGTGTGTGTGTGTGTGTGTGTGTGTGTGTGTGTGTGTGTGTGTGTGTGTGTGTGTGTGTGCGCGCGTGGGTAAACGGGTGGATGGGTGGTTGTAAATGTTTGTATGTATAAGATTATTTTTGCACATTCTTATAGCTTTGATTCCTTCCTTTACGAGCGGCGTATCAACTCACGTGAGAGCTAATTAACCTTGCTCTTTTTAGAAACTCCGACTCTTTTTTTGTGCGTGTGTGGTATTACGAGAGCCCTTTTTCGTTATTTTTTTTTCTCTGTTACCCGCACACGCACACACACACACACACACACACACACACACACACACACACACACACACACACACACACACACAAGATGATATTCGAAAAAAGAAGCTGATAATAAAAGGAAATGGTTAAACTTCAAAGATAAGCAAATGAAAATCGAAAGTAAACATATGGGAGAGAAAATAAACAGGCAAAAAAAAAAAAAAAAGTCAAAACAGGATGATGTTAGAGAGGGAAAAAATAATAACAAAAAGAAATAATTAACTCTAAAGATAAACAAAAACAAAATCAAAAGTAAACAAAAAATCAACAGGGAAAAAAAAATAAATAGAAAGGACAAAATTGAGCCATCTTGCTTCATGCATGAATCTCAACATCTGCTGATTGAGATGCGGGCAACTTTTTTGATGTTCCCGGCACAGTTCAGGGCAACAAAAAAGGAAGACGTAGTTTGCATGTAATTGACAACTTCGGTGGTAAAGTTGGAAACAAGGAGGCACGGAGGCAGCAGGCATCTCTTCACCAAAAGAGAAATGAAGGAAGTACTAGAGGAGTAAATATAAAAGACAGGCGACTCCAAAGGTGAATATAGCTGCAAGTTTGGGGATCCTGTTCAGTAGTTTGTAATAAGTTTTTTTTTTTTATATTCTTTGTCTTTAGTGGAAAATGAAGGACTGACAGAAGCTTTCGGAGACGATACTCTAAATATAAACTTGCATATGTCAGTACAGAAAGGCCGAGACCATCGCCATTGTTTCATATAATAGACAAATATAATGCATCCTACCCTTAAAACAAAGTAAGATAAATTCAACGTTAGGGATACAAAATACATGTGATCCTAACCATAACTCTTTCACACATCAGTACAGAAAAGCCAAGGCCATCGCTGTTGTCTCATATAATATCTCAAAAGTGCGTTCTAAAATAAATTTTAAAAAGTTAAGATAAATTAAAAGTTAGAGATCAGAAATCCATGCACTAATAATAAATTTAAAAAATATATATAGAAATTTGCAAGATCATTTAATTTACGAAACAAGATGAAGAAATGTGATTAGTAAACTCAAGGAAGAAACATATCAACAAAAGAAGATAAAATAAAAGCAAAATTAAAAAGCACATTTAAGCGAGAAACTTCAGAGGCATCCTTGCTGTAAAGTGACGAACGTGGCTAACATTTCATTTATGAAGTACAGAGAACAGCACTCCTCCTCAAACAAAAATTAGTAGAAGAACGTTAATTAAATAAGCCACCGCACGCACACACACACACACACACACACACACACACACACACACACACACACACACACACACACACACACACACACACACACACACACACTCCGCTCCGGTAAAAAAAAAAAAAGGTTGTCTTGTAAACTCACACCACTGCATTCATTCTCACTCCTAAGACGAGTCGCCGCCCTGCTACGATATGCAATGAAAAGTGTACAAATAAAATAAACCACTTTGGCCTTTTACTGAGAGTGTACCGCTGGCTTTAAAATGCGTGTTTCCGTCCTCACGTTCTCTTAAAACATGGCAAAGGGAAATAAACACACACACACACACACACACACACACACACACACACACACACACACACACACACACACACACACACACACACACACACACACACACACACACACACATACAGACACACACATCCGGTACCCTCAAATGTTTTTTTCTTCAACTTTTCGCTTTCTTTTTTTTTTATAAGTAATGTAGCTCAAGTTCACGCGGGGAATATTATGTTAAAGAATTCATTCTAAATTTTACTTAGAGAGGAGCTTTACTCTAATTACCACAATATTTTCTCGTGTAAATATACCTGGACAAAATTATTTTCTTTCTTTTTTTTTTTTTTGCAGTAAGGTTTAATTTTAAATACCTAACAGCGAGGAGTTTTAACATGATATGCCACACTCCTTGACACACTCTTGCGGTTTTAGCAATTAGAATTACACAGACTTTATTAGCCTTGATGAATATATATACTTTTTTGTTTCCTTTTATGTCTCTCTCTCTCTCTCTCTCTCTCTCTCTCTCTCTCTCTCTCTCTCTCTCTCTCTCTCTCTCTCTCTCTCTCTCTCTCTCTCTCTCTCTCTCTCTCTCTCTCTCTCTCTCTCAGCTGTGGGTAAAGAGGATTAATATCACTCATAATATGCAGACGACGGTTGGCCCACACACTAAAACCAGCCAACCGAATATTAGAGAAAGATCATAACAATCTCTCTCTCTCTCTCTCTCTCTCTCTCTCTCTCTCTCTCTCTCTCTCTCTCTCTCTCTCTCTCTCTCTCTCTCTCTCTCATCCACCCCACCCCCACACTCACCAAGTTAGTCATGAACTCCACCTAGTTTCGAGTACTGAAGGAAAGCTCCAGGAAATTTCATTAATACCCACAAAGAAGACAGAGACACAGGCAGGCAGGCGACGGCTGCAGCAAAGAGGAAGACTGCAGCAGCTCCACCGCAGCAGTAAAAAGGTGCTTGGAGGTAATTCAAACTTGCGGGTAAAAATTCTAGAGTTTGAGCGGCGTTTCGTGAAGAAAGGCAAGTACGTAAATGACTGAGGAAGCAAGTGGAGGGAATGCAATTCGTTGTTCGTGGGGAATGCAAGCTTTTCTTCATCTTTTTTTGTATATTTTAAGAACAAAAAGAAACAGAAGTATTTGGAAGAGAGAAAAAAAGATTGGTGTTATGTACTGTTTTCGATAGTAGTGGTGGTAATAGTAGTAGTTTTGGTAGCAGTGGTGGTTGTTGTTGTTGTGGTGGTAGTAGTAGTAGTAGTAGTAGTAGTAGTAGTAGTAGTAGTAGTAGTAGTAGTAGTAGTAGTAGTAGTAGTAGTAGTAGTAGTAGTAGTAGTAGTAGTAGTAGTAGTAGTAGTAGTAGCATGTAGCAGCCGTTGCTGTTGCTGCTCTTCTCCTTGGTGTTATTGTTATCATCATTGTTCCTGCTATTGTTGAAGTTGTAATTAAGAACATGAGCAACATAATACGTAGAAGCAGAAGTTGACTGTTATGTTACCACCACCACCACTACTACAAACATCATCACCATCACCACCATCATTGTCATAAACCCCATATAATTTCTGAGAACACGCCAAATACAACAGTGTTTGTTTCACTTGATTTACTGAAGTTGTTCTCTCTCTCTCTCTCTCTCTCTCTCTCTCTCTCTCTCTCTCTCTCTCTCTCTCTCTCTCTCTCTCTCTCTCTCTGGCCTCGTCCCTCTCCCTACACCGCTGGAAACAAGAAGGCTGCATTCCCTCCCGTCTATTTCTCGAGGCCAAAGTTTATCCATTATGAGACTCAAGGCCAAGAATGTAAAGCTGCGCTGGACACAAGTCACGTTTGCCATTCCAGGTCGACTTGAAGGAGGGATGAAGGGAAACGTATATATGCCACTGCTCCAGTCACCCGCTGGTCTGGAGGTATGAGAAGATTGCCTTTCTCTCTGGGCATCTGTCTGGCTCGCCCTCTCTGTTCTCTGTGTCTGTTCTTTCTGTATTTGCATCTGTCTGACTGTCTATCTGTTCTCTCTGCTTCGTGTTTTTTTTTTTTTTCTTGTATTGTGTTTTGTTGTTTGTGAGTTTAGTGTGTTTGGTGATAATTATTTGTTTCAGAATGTGTGTTTTGTAGTTTTGTAAAAGGTTGTAGGGTATAAAATATTGTCAGGTTATTTTTCTTTGTATATCTGTATCTCCCTCTCTCTCTCTAACTCTAACTCTAACTCTCTCCCCACACCAGTAACCTTTTCTTCCAACACTACACTAACATCCAATCGAATCCTATTTCAATTCTATCCTCCTTTCTCTCTTCCCTCACATTCCCCTACCTTCCAAACTCACCCTCTCTCTCAACCTTCCCTCTTTTTCCTCCTTCCGTAACACCTCCTCACGCAGGACCACGTTCCCCCTCTCCCTTTTCCCTCTTCCTTCAGTCTCCTAAGGAAGGGTGGAGGTTATCCTGCCTCTGGAATTGCTACTCTTGGTCCGGCTCCAGCAGCAGAACAAGTTTACAGGTCATATAATATCTAGTGAATGCGTCCTGACTCCTCGCACCGAGACGCCACATGACCCAAGTAAAGTCAGCCTAAAGTTTGTCCCCCACCCAAAAAAAAAAAAAACTATGCATGGAAAAGAATAGAGTAAGGAAAAAATATTCTGGTTTGGAGGTAGACAGTCAGTGACCCGTGTGTGATTTTTTTTTTTCCCCTGTCTGTGGGTATGTGTTTTTGTCTCTCTCTCTCTCTCTCTCTCTCTCTCTCTCTCTCTCTCTCTCTCTCTCTCTCTCTCTCTCTCTCTCTCTCTCTCTCTCTCTCTCCCCCCCTCTACCATCACCACCACCACCACCACCAGCACCACCACGACAAAAGCAACAACAAATATAAAACCAATATCAAGATCAATGAAAAAAAAATAAGGAGAACGACAAAAAAAAAAAAGACAAGTAACAAAAACAAGCCGGGAGACACAAAAGTTAACCATCGGAACAACACCAACCACCATCACCACGACCACCACAACCACCACCTTTGCCAATACTCCTAACAAACACCACCATAACCATAACAAGAGCAGCAAAAACAACCACCGCAGACAGGCCGAGGCGTTACCGACACCAATAACAAAAGCATTACATTATTATCGGTTTTAGCCGCAAACACTCAACCTTCAGAAGCCTCACAACAGCATATTTGGAGAAATGGAATGTAATAACACGCCTCGGGCCGATGAACGGGGATGGAAGGAAGGGCACGGGAGAGATAGGGGAGGAAGAGGGTAAGAGGGAAGAGGACGGAAGGAGGGGGAAAGGAGGGGGAAAAGAGGAGAAGAGCAGAAGAACAGGCGCCAGCTGAGGTGGAGAGAGGGAGGGAGGGAGAGCAAGGCCATAGAATGTTGACTAGAGGAGGTTATGAAGCTGAGTCGAATATCTGGGAGAGAGAGAATGGCGGCGGGCGATGAAAAAAGAAGGCGCGGCCAGCATAGAAAGGCAGGAGGGGAAAGAGAGGAAATACGTGAAGAGAGAGAGAGAGAGAGAGAGAGAGAGAGAGAGAGAGAGAGAGAGAGAGAGAGAGAGAGAGAGAGAGAGAGAGAGAGAGAGAGAGAGAGAGAGAGAGAAGGCAAAGTGGTTAGCGAGATGGAGGTCCAAGATAGGAATAGAGAGAGAGAGGCAGGCGAAGTGGATAGGGACACGGAGGAAGGGCGGAGATACGAACAGGGAGAGAGAGGGAGAGAGAAGCAGAACGGGTAAGAGGGTGAGGGAATGGCTAAGGAAGAAATATAAAAGCGCACTATATTCTTGTCTAAATTTCCAGCAATATGACCTCCAGCTCGTTGCGTCAGACTGAAGAGGAGCAGACTGACAGAATACTATATGTGTGCCAGCGCTCTCCCAGCCATCAGGAAGAGTGACTCCAAACACAGCGGCCACTGTCAATAACGTGCTAGTGTGCAGATGGATGGACTCAACAGCACCTGTCTTCATATTCTTCACCTGCTCCTAAATGTCATTATTTGTATTTGCGTCCTGCCTTTCGCCTGATGAGGGTCTGTAAAAAATAAATCACCTACGTAACCTGACTCCTATTCTATTTCTGTCAAGGTGAAGTACTGCTCCTCTGCTCTGCTGTACTTTGTGCAATTGTTGAAGTGTCTAGCTAAGGATTGATTGGATGCCACACTGTGTGAGACGAAGGCCTCTCGAAGATATTATTCATCCTTTCTATGGACAGGAAAAGGAGATGAGTATGTAAGTTCTGGCAAAGATCACGACACACACACAGACACACACACACACACACACACACGCACACAGAGCCTCCCTTGGTCCTGGACTTTCACCATAGGAACAATGTAGTATGGGAAGCGAAGCAGTGTCCTGGAAACGTCTTAACATTAAGCGTTATGAGCGGACCTCGAGGGGCGGACACTGTAGATGTCTTGGCCACCCTTCCACTGTTGTTGGGAGATAACTAACGAGAACCGCACCCTCGGCTGGCAATTCTGGCATTGTCACTTACAGAACCCGTCTAGTTTTGAGGTTCTAGATGCTCCGCTCAACGGTCTGATGAATAATAGAGGAGAAGACTGACGAGGACTTAGGATGCTGTGATTTTGAAAAGCAGTGATGAAGAGGGAAAAAATTGTGAGTGGAGAACACCACGAGGGAAGAAAAGAAACGAGATCATCGACATGGAAAACTTTCCTCGAGAAGGTATTTGATCCTTACCAATTATTTATTTGCTGCTGAAAAGTCAAGTTTGGAAGCGCCACGATCATTAGTGACAAGAGTTATAAAAATCATCCCTTTTGCTCCCTTACACTTTCCCAGCCTTCTGTTACTGCTCCCTCGTAACGATCCTCCTAACTCGAACTCCGGAAGATAACAGGAATTGTCACTTCAGGTCGTTGTTGAGGTGGAGGGAATGTAGTGACCCTTCCGCCCCTCTACCTGTCCCTTACCACGCCGCGAGCAATAGGAAGTTTTTAGCGTTCCCTCTCCCTCGGGAATGTCCTTGCCCTTTTGCGGCGACATCTGTCCTCTCTTCCCCTAGGGAGACCAGTGAGAGAGATATATATATATATATATATATATATATATATATATATATATATATATATATATATATATATATATATATATATATATATATATATATATATATATAAAGGGAAGGATGACTGTAAGGGGAGGAAACGGTGTGCATTTACCATCACAACACGAAAACATGGGCCGGTACAACGCTGCCTGATGAAAGTATTTGAGACGTGGAAAAAATGAAATGTTGAGACCATAAATCATTACATTTTTTTCTTTTTCTATAGGGAGTCTTCTAAGAATTCTGCCTTGAGTTCGTTTTCTTTTTGTCTGATTGACTTTTGGATCTTGTTTTCTTGTCGTGGATGTGTTTTTGATAATGTTCCTTACCACAGTGTTGCGCATTACTTCTTTCTTAATAATTACTTTTAATTTCTTTGGGCAAGCTAGTAAAGAAATTGAGAAAACTTACTTTATATCTCCCACTCAACGCTAAACTTGTAAATGAGATTGGAGGAGAGGGAATTCTGATCCTTACTGCTCCTGTTATTCATTGTCTTTGCTGATCAGGTGGTGCACATGATATTCCACATTCAAATGGTAAATTGGAAGCTTTACTATCGTGTTTTCATCTGTCAATTTGCATATACTTTTCACTAAAAACTGAACTGGACACACTGTCCCCTTCTCTCTCTCTCTCTCTCTCTCTCTCTCTCTCTCTCTCTCTCTCTCTCTCTCTCTCTCTCTCTCTCTCTCTCTCTCTCTCTCTTTCCCTCTCTCAAAACAAAAACAGAAATAAAAAATGTGAAAACCTGAACAACAAGAGCATGAATCTGCAATAGAGCAAAGAAGGGAAGGAATTTCTATAATTTCTGTCACGAACCTACACACACACACACACACACACACACACACACACAGAGCTCTACTCCCAGGACAGAAACAAACGCATTCGTCTCCATTCCTTGTAGTAGGAAATTTTTACGTCATTTTCACAGAGTACGATCGTTGTAGCTTTCCTTGTTTACTCGCGCGTAAAACATTGAAAACTTTGCAGACATAAGATTAATTTACTTTTAATAACTGACGTTTTCAGAAAGAAGATATAGATATTTAAGTGTAGAAACTATTAAACTATGAAGTTATTAGTTTACTTTCAAGAGTGTGTATTTAGAGTGATTATTTGGTGTTCTGTCGCATGAAGGAGTGATCTAAGATTAACGCAAGGTAGGCGAAGAATGTATGAGTGGGATATAGACAGTAACAGGTGGATTATGGAATGTTACGTAGTTGGTATAAAAAAATATCACAAAAAGCAACACCACATACGTTATAAATGGAACAGCACCGTAAAAGAAAGAAAAAAAAACATCCGATATCATAACCTCACCAACAGGAATTACAAAATGCAGGGCAGTGAATTATCACCATCAGTGTATTGCTTAATATCACACAGCCGTTCCATGCAAATGTAAAAAAAGAAAAAAAAAAAGAAAGAAAAAAAGAAAAAAAAAGACATTAATAATAAGAGTGCCTCTCTTTCCTTGCACTGATTCACTTTCTCCCAAGGTGACATAAAAATACCCAACACTTGGACACAAAAAACCGTAATGATATCCGGTAAAAAAAAAAAAAAATTGAAATAAAAACTACACGTGTCATTTTGAATTTTCACGTACGGGAGGAATATTTCAGAATACCGACAATTGCAAATCTGAAATATATCCACGATTTTTTTGAATGGAAGAACAGGGATTTATCAGGAGGAGGAAAGGCAAACGTGGCGCGGACAGCTTATTCTGGAGAGTGATGCTTTGGATATCGAGGTAGTTCTCCCAACCTTTTGTTGCATCTTTTAATTTTTCATTCCATTACCTTTGGTTATGGTATGATTTTCCACATTGGGAGAGAGAAGAGGAGTCTTAGTCTCTCTCTCTCTCTCTCTCTCTCTCTCTCTCTCTCTCTCTCTCTCTCTCTCTCTCTCTCTCTCTCTCTCTCTCTCTGGTACACTGGATCTCCTGTCCCCCAAGAAGGCGTCATCTGGATTCTGGACCGTCATAAAACTTCCTTCTTGCTTCTGGGGAGAAAATGACGCCATCATTCTTCATTTACGTTGCTCGCAATCACATCGTCTCTCGCTTTATCCATCCTCCTTCTTTTTCTTTCCCAACTCTCTTCTTCCTATCTCCCCTGCCTGCCTCTCTTCAACCGCTTCCCTCATAACTGATCCCCGCACAATCCCGCTAAACTTTCTCCTTAAAACTTCCTACAGAAAATTCCAACAAGAGGATAAACCAGGCTATATTTGCCACTGATCAAAATTTCTCGGCGGTGCCGTCTTATCCGTGGCGGGGTTTGGTTTGAGTTCGGCACGCTGCTCGCAGTTATCCTTGCGTCACATGAACAGCCTCGCCCACGCCGGCATAATGGTGACGGGCGGCGGACACTCCCTGTGGAGAATGGACTGCCGGTGCCTGCTTTCCAGCGGCGCTTTGACTGTGAGTAAAACGGCAGCATAACACAGAACGTTTAATTCTTTAATGGTTAGACAAACAACCACACACACTTCACCCATTAACCAAATCCGCCCTCAGACCAGCAAAGGTCGCCACTGACAAAACGAATAAAAATTTACACTGCCTCAACATGAATGTGATTACCAGGAAAGCTTCACAGTGACCTTCCTGTGTGCAGCACTGCCGTCTGTGCCGCCACGCGCGCGTCAAGGGCTTCAGTCTCGAGGAAATAGGAAACTCATATCATCCGGTGCATTTTTCCTTAGTCCTTCTCTTTTTACCTGAGTGTGCTACACGTTACTAAGGCAGGTGAGCAAAATCTATTTTAACTTTACGTCACTGAAGCTTATAAATTATTTGCGCATGCCAGCGTGTGAAAAGGTACAGTAATTTCGTATAATATATATATATATATATATATATCATATATATATTATATATATATATCATATATATTATATATATATATATATATATATATATATATATATATATATATATATATATATATATATATATATATAGGCAGTAGGCACCTGCCGAAACGATACTTACTCCCAGTGTGGTCTAAAGCACTGGATCAGGGGGTGCTGTGAACTTATCATTAAACTCAACTGTGATCTCACTGAACATTTGCCTTTGTGTCTCACAATACAAGGGGACAGTCACAGTCTGCCCTCTAAAGACAACTCTCTTCCTCCACACAAAACTACAAGCACCTAATAACACACACACCCTTCACTTAAAATTTCAAAATTATCATGGCGACTCCTACACCAGCCTCGGAGTTCCCATCTGGGGAGGGGACCACAAATGTCCCCAGGCCGGACTGCCCTTTTGACAACGACCCTAAGTGTCTTGAAGCCCTCCCTCAACTTTTTCTTCATCAACTTCTGCAACATTCGCGGTCTAAGATCTAATTTTCAATCTGTAGAACACTACCTCTCCACTTCTAAACCTCCTCATCTTTTCCTTACTGAAACTCAGGTGTCTGAGGCAACTGACAGTAGCCCCTTTTCTGTTCCCTCCTACTTTCTCTATCCTCATTTTCAATCCAAAGCTGGAGGTTGCGTTTATGTGCGCAATGACTTAACCTGCTCTCGTGCCCACGGTCTTGAATCTTCCGAGTTTTCCACTATCTGGCTACGACTACAGAGTCACTCTCAAACTAAATTTATCTGTGCTGTATCCTCTCACCTAACTCCTCTGACTATAAGAAATTCTTTGACTACTTAACTTCCAAATTGGAGCACATTCTGACTCTCTTCCCTTTTGCAGAGATCTCCATTCTTGGAGACTTCAATGTTCACCACCAGTTTTGGCTTTCCTCTCCATTCACTGACCATCCTGGTGAACTAGCCTTTAACTTTGCTATCCTCCACTATCTCACTATCTAGAGCAATTGGTGCAACACCCTACTCGTATTCCTGATCATCTTGGAGATACGCCCAACATTCTTGACCTTTTCCTGACCTCTAATACTTCTACTTATGCAGTCACCCTCTCTTCTCTGTTGGGCTCCTCCGATCACAATCTCATATCTGTATCTTGTCCTATCGCTCCTATCCCTCCTCAGGATCCCCCTAAGCAGCGGTGACTCTGGCGTTTTGCCTCTGCTAGTTGTGGGGGACCTGAGGAGGTATTTTGCTGATTTTCCTTGGAATGACTACTGCTTCCGTGTCAGAGACCTGTCTTTGTGTGCTGAGCGCACATTCCTCACTCTTTTCCTCGACCTAAACCTTCCAAACCTTGATTTAATACAGCTTGTTCTCGTGCTATACATGATAGAGAGCTGGCCCACAAAAGATACTTAAGCCTTCCATCACCAGAACCTCATGCACTATATATTTCTGCCTGGAACCATGCCAAGTCTGTTCTCCAACAAGCCAAAACTCCTTCATTAACAGAAAGTGTCAAAATCTTTCAAGATCTAACTCCCCCTCGTGACTTCTGGCATCCAGCCAAAAATATCTTCAATAACTTTGTTTCTTCTTCTTTCCCTCCTTTGTTTCAACCAGATGGCACCACTGCTATCACATCTATCTGTAAAGCTGAACTCTTTGCTCAAACCTTTGCTAAAAACTCTATCTTGGACGATTCAGGGCTTGTTCCTCCCTCTCCTCCACCCTCTGACTACTTCATGCTACCTATAAAAAATTCTTCGCAATGATGTTTTCCATGCCCTCGCTGGCCTAAAGACTCGGAAGGCTTATGAGCCTGATGGGGTCCCTCCCATTGTTCTCCGAAACTATGCCTCCGTGCTTGCACCCTGCCTTTCAGCTCTGTCTATCAACATCTACCTTTCCTTCTTGCTGGAAGTTTGCCTACATTCAGCCTGTTCCTAAAAAGGGTGACCGTTCTAATCCCTCAAACTACCGTCCTATTGCTTTAATTTTCTCCTATCTAAGGTTTTTGAATCTATCATCAACAGGAAGATTCTTAAACATCTATCACTTCACAACCTTCTATCTGATCGCCAGTATGGATTCCGTCAAGGCCGCTCTACTGATCATCTGGCTTTCCTTACTGAGTCTTGGTCATCCTCTTTTAGAGATTTTGGTGAAACTTTTGCTGTTGCTTCGGATATATCAAAAGCTTTTCATAGAGTCTGGCACAAAGCTTTGATTTCCAAACTAACATCCTACGGTTTCTATCCTTCTTTCTGTAACTTCATCTCAAGTTTCCATTCTGACCGTTCTATTGCTGCTGTGGTAGACGGTCATTGTTCTTCTAAATCTATTAACAGTGGTGTTCCTCAGGGTTCTGTCCTGTCACCCACTCTCTTCTTATTATTCATCAATGAACTTCTAAACCAAACTTCTTGCCCTATCCACTCTTACGCTGATGATACCACTCTGCACTTTTCCACGTCTTTTCACAAACGTCCAACCATTCAGGAAGTAAACATTTCACGCAGGGAAGCCACAGAAAGCATGATTTCTGATTTTTTCTAAAATTTCTGATTGGGGCAGAGCAAACTTGGTATTGTTCAATACCTCAAAAACTCAATTCCTCCATCTATCAACTCGACACAACTTTCCAGACAACTATCCCCTCTTCTTCCGTGATATTCAACCGTTCCCCTCTTCAACACTGAAATCCTCAGTCTGTCCTTTGCTTATAATCTGAACTGGAAACTTCACATCTCATCTCTAGCTTTTATGAAGTTAGGCGTTCTGAGACGTCTCCGCCAGTTTTTCTCATCCCCCCCCAGCTGCTAATTCTGTACACGGGCCTTATCCGTCCATGTATGGAGGATGCTTCACATGTCTGGGGGTTTCCACTCATACCGCTCTTCTAGACAGGGTGGAATCAAAAGCTTTTAGTTTCATAAACTCCTCTCCTCTAACTGACTGTCTTCAGCCTCTCTCTCATCGCCGCAATGTTGCATCTCTAGCTGTCTTCTACCGCTAACTGTTATGCTAACTGTTCTTCTGATCTTTCTATCTGCATGCCTCCCCTCCTCCTGCGGCCTCACTGCACAAGACTTTCTTCTTTCTCTTACCCCTATTCTGTCCGCCTCTCTAATGCAAGAGTTAACCAGTATTCTAAGTCATTCATCCATTTATCTGGTAAACTCTGGAATTCCCTGCCAGCTTCTGTATTTCCACTTCCTATGACTTGAATTCCTTCAAGAGGGAAGTTTCAAGGCACTTATCCCTCAATTTTTGACTACCGCTTTGGACCCTTTTCTGGGACTGGCATCTCAGTCGGCTTTCTTTTTTTATTGGATTTTTGTTGCCCTTGGTCAGTGTCCCTCCTACATAAAAAAAAAAAAAAAAGAAATTATATATATATATATATATATATATATATATATATATATATATATATATATATATATATATATATATATATATATATATATATATATATATTAGTTTTGTTGAGGTGAGGCTGTAAAATGCAGCGGCTGCGTGGCGGCGAGGTGGGGCCGAGCAGCGACACAAAGAGATTTTGTCTGGGGAGCCTCAGCCAGAGACGCGGGGTGGCCAAAAAAGATCGTCATGGGGGCAACGAAAACCAAAAACTACACCAAACCAGGATTTGGTTCCGCGAAGGAGGACGGGTGCGTTGAAGAGAAAATAGGGAAGGTGGGCAGTAGGGGAGGACGATGAGGGTGTAAAATATGAGAGCATCCAAGAATCCTTTTACGGAAACGATGGCGCGGGGACAAAAAATTGCACACTTGGTGGCGATAAAAGGCGACACAGCAACACCGAGACCAAGGGCTTCCAGCGGCTACCTGTCGCTGCGGGGCACGACGCGGGCAGGGGAGGAGAGGGCTGCTCGTGTGTAAGAAGAAGAAGAAGAAGAAGAAGAAGAAGAAGAAGAAGAAGAAGAAGAAGAAGAAGAAGAAGAAGAAGAAGAAGAAGAAGAAGAAGAAGAAGAAGAAGAAGAAGAAGAAGAAGAAGAAGAAGAAGAAGAAGAAGAAGAAGAAGAAGAAGAAGAAGAAGAAGAAGAAGAAGAAGAGGAGGAGGAGGAGGAGGAGGAGGAGGAGGAGGAGGAGGAGGAGGAGGAGGAGGAGGAGGAGGAGGAGGAGGAGGAGGAGGAGGAGGAGGAGAAGAAGAAGAAGAAGAAGAAGAAGAAGAAGAAGAAGAAGAAGAAGAAGAAGAAGAAGAAGAAGAAGAAGAAGAAGAAGAAGAAGAAGAAGAAGAAGAAGAAGAAGAAGAAGAAGAAGAAGAAGAAGAAGAAGAAGAAGAAGAAGAAGAAGAAGAAAAAGAAGAAAAAGAAGAAGAAAATGTAAAAGAAAAAGAAAAAGAAGAAGACAAGAACGAGAAAAGATCAAAAAAAGAACTAAAAAGAACAAGGAAGAGGAGGGAAAGGAGGAAAAGGAAGAGAAAAAGTAAAAAGAAAAATCGTGAACAATGAAAAAGCAAAAACGTGAAGGACAGGAAGGAAGAAGAGACGCGAGACTAAGAAAACGAAGAGCAGGAGGAAGAGGAGGAGGAGGAGGACGAGGAGGACAAAGACTCAAAAAAATAAAATAAGTACTCGAAAAGACGCAGAAAAGAAGTCACGAAAAGAGGAGAAAGAAAAATAGAAGCGGAAAGTGGAGGAACACAAGAGATGACGGCAAGGAGGCGGAGATTGGGACGAAAGCGAAGGAGGAGGAGGAGGAGGAGGAGGAGGAGGAGGAGGAGGAGGAGGAGGAGGAGGAGGAGGAGGAGAAGGAGGGAAGGAGAAGGGGTCAGTACTGGCAAGAAGACTTTGGACCGTAAATTGAATCTCAGCACTCGAGGGAGATGAGGGTGTTGTCACCAAGAAATTGCTTACCTCTCAATATTCAGGGACGTGCCGCCATTGAGAACTAAATGCCCAAGGACCACAGGCGGCGCAGGGGGTGTTGGGGCAATACAGGAAGGGTGCAAAGAAGGGAATGAAGAATGCTGGGGAGGAAATTGAACAAGAAATACTGAGAGATAAGAAGTTCTGAAATACACGAGAAAGAGGCTATTCATTCATATACATTCTATTCCCTTTTAATATTAAAGTTTTCGTTGAACTGCCATAAATTTTCTGCTAACAATGGAAATGCAGCTTAAAGGAGAAAGAAATGCTGAGACGAAATGAAGAAGAGAGACATCGAGTGAAGAGGAGAGAGAAAAACAGGATTAGCATAAAAAGAGGATTCATGAAAGGATGGGGAAAAACATATCAAAAATAAGGCAGTGATGATTTAAACAGATAATATCTTTTTAGAATGAAGGAAAGTAAGAAATACATTAATTAACAATGCACGGAGAGGAGGAAAGCATAAACATATAATACAGTAAGCTTGAAATGCATCTTGTTCGTAGTAGAGTCAAGTATATTTACATTACTAAATTTTCTAAAGCGGAAAACAAGTGCTCGTCCTTGAAAGAAAAGAAGATAACAAAAAATCTCAAAAGTTGCAACAAGCGAAAACCAAATAACTCACACGAAACCAACATCATAAAACACGAAGCAAAAATAACCCAAACAACATAAACAAAGTAAAACGAATGAAAACTGTACAAAAAAAAAAAAACGAGACTGAGAGAGGGAAAATGAAAAGCCAGAAAAATATAAGAACGAGGAAGAGAAAAACAAAAAGAAAGTCATAAGAGTGAGGAGGCAGTATTGTGCAGGAGAGAGAGAGAGAGAGAGAGAGAGAGAGAGAGAGAGAGAGAGAGAGAGAGAGAGAGAGAGAGAGAGAGAGAGAGAGAGAGAGAGAGAGAGAGAGAGAGAGAGAATATGAAAGAAGAATAGGCAAGGAGAGTGGAAATGTGCAAGGGACGTCCCGGGTCCTGTTGGGTGGAGGGCGAAGTGGGTGAGGATGCGAGTGGGATCCAAGAATATGCTCAAGGGGAGTTTGGAGAGTGAAGCGAAAAGTGAAGGAAACAAAGGACACAGCCAGAGGAAAAACGGATGAAGGAAGGGAGCCCGCGAGGAACTGAAACAAAGAAAACAAAGTATCTTATTCTAACCCCCGTGTTTTTTTCCTCTTCTCTCTCTCTCTCTCTCTCTCTCTCTCTCTCTCTCTCTCTCTCTCTCTCTCTCTCTCTCTCTCTCTCTCTCTCTCTCTCTCTCTCTCTCTTCAGCTGGATTTATAACGGTATGCTGAATGTGAAAAAAATGCGAGAAAAATAGGAATAAAACTACAAGAGAAGACCAGTACAGCTCAGTACATATACTATTATTCTCTCCCTGTTCTTTTTGTTTTTCTCATCAGTTAGATTACACAACACCATAAGGGAGGAAAACCCACGAGGTATAAGCACACAAAACAAAGTGAATAATTATCATATCCCTGTGTTTTTCTTTATCGGCTACACTAAAAGCACTCACTCACATTGAAAAATAGGTAATAACAAAGCAGCTTATGATACTGAAGACAAAGACGACCAATTATATTAATCTATGCTCATTATGTCGTTATTTGTTACACTTCCATGCATGTCAGAATCTCATAAGGAAGTTGGAAAAATAATAACACATGCCACAACAGCAGGAATAGCGACCACAACCCAGCAAAGAAGACTGGAAAGACAAACAAATTGAAGAACTATATTATTTCACTCCTGTTTTTCCTGTAACACTATGATGAAATTGAAAAATAAAACAATCGTGGCTACAAAAGAGAACAAAAAAGTCAGGTAAAGCAAAGAAATTCAAAACTACACATTTTCTTCCAGAATTTCTTACAGCACATGAAAACACCATTGAAATTGAGAAAAAAAGAAATAGAATCATGACCACAACATAGCTTATCAATATTCAGAAGAATTAACCAGTTCATTACTCTATTCCCGTCTTCCTTCACCAGTCACACTTAAAATCCCCGTTGAAGTAAAAATATGAACTTAAAAATATTCCTAGAGCATAAAAAAAAAAAAGAATCGCAGCCACAAAATCGTATAAAGCATTCGTGGGGAGAGTGGGGAAAAAGAGCATCACAACACGAGACAAAATACTCATGAGGGGACGATTCAGTGATGTCATAATAAAACCCCACTTTGAATACTTTGCCTCATTCTTTACACTCACTCTCGCTTAAACTCAATTGGCCATTCGAGACAAATCCGAGCGAAGGAGATAAAAAAAAATATTCCTGAGCTCTTCATGGAGACAGAAAAGTAAAAGAAAAAGCCACAAACATAAGGACATTCAAAAGAAGAAGTATGTTTCTTATTATATTTTATTCGCTGTCATGTCATACGTATTCAAACATCCACGTCTTTTGTTCCTTGCCTCACCCCGCTACCTGATTCTCCTCTCCCCTCCTCCTGCTTCTCCCTCCCCTTCCTTCTGCAGCTCCTTCAGTTCTCCTGTCTCTGGCTTCTCTTCTCGTTTCTTTCCTTGGTTTCTCCGTAGTTTTTTTTTCTCTGCCACCCACAGCCTTGTTACCATCACGTGGGAGTTTGTCACTGTGATGCGCATGATCTCTCTCTCTCTCTCTCTCTCTCTCTCTCTCTCTCTCTCTCTCTCTCTCTCTCTCTCTCTCTCTCTCTCTCTAGTCGCAACGATATTTAGATACACATCATATATTTTGTTATAATCATCTGGGATTTTTTTTTCTTGTGTGTGTGTGTGTGTGTGTGTGTGTGTGTGTGTGTCATTGAAATACAAAGGGTAAGTATTCCTTTCTTTTCTCTCTTTCTTTGTTCCATTATAAATTCATATGCATATTTTATTTTATTTTTTTTTCAGATTCTCAAACTTTTGATTGTGTGTTTTTCTTGGTCTCTTGTATAAAAAGGTATTCATTTTTTTCCCAAGCGTCTCTCTCTCTCTCTCTCTCTCTCTCTCTCTCTCTCTCTCTCTCTCTCTCTCTCTCTCTCTCTCTCTCTCTCTCTCTCTTTTTTTTGAGGACTAATGAAATATACCGGTAACGCTCCTCGCCTCCTGATAAAAGCGAAAAAATCTACATATTTCCTTGATAATTAAGGTGAGGTAAAAATGTATTTTTAGAGACAGAATTAGGTAAAGTGAGGCGCGAAAAGAAAAAAAGTATTATGCAAGAGAATTAGCATTTTTTTATTTCTATCCTTTTCATTTACATTTGCACGTCTGTAATTCCTGAAAGGATTTTCCTTCTCTCAGTGTTTAGTGAAATATTTTTTTCCTTTTTTTGACAAATATTCACAAATATTCTTCAGTTACTTTATATTTCGTTGGTTTGTACGTGTAATTTTCTTTTTTTTTCTTTTTCTTCTTCCTTGTAGCACACTTATGTCTGACACACACACACACACACACACACACACACACACACACACACACACACACACACACACACACACACACACACACACACACACACACACACACACACGTACGCAGACTATCGAAAATCTTTGCATCAATTTTTTACCTTGCTTTTCACGCTCACTTGCACACACACACACACACACACACACACACACACACACACACACACACACACACACACACACACACACACACACACACACACACACACACACAAACACAACTGAAAACCTTTGCATACCTTTTCTTTTTATTTTTTTTCTTGGTTTCTTTACCTTACATGTAGTTCCCGATAATCGTGCTACTTGTTACTAATAATCCATGGTACTCGTATTTTCTATACATTTTTGCTGGTTCTTTCACCAATAGGTATTCATAAATCACACACAAACTCTCCCATGAAAGGGTGGGAACATTCCATTGAGTAAATCTGTTTGTATTTTTCCTTTTCATTTTTTATTTTTTTCTGTGATACGAGTGTGTGTGTGTGTGTGTGTGTGTGTGTGTGTGTGTGTGTTCATTTATTATTTATCATCAGACACAAAGACGGGGTGAAGAATGGTAATAAGATTGTGGTGAAGTTGTGGTGAAGTGTGGTGAGGTTGTGATCAGGTTGTGGTGAGGTTGTGATGAGGTTCTGGTGATCTGGTGAAACGGTGAGGTTGTGATTATTGTGAGTCGAAGGTTTGAGTGAGACGTGTGTGTGTGTGTGTGTGTGTGTGTGTGTGTGTGTGTGTGTGTGTGTGTGTGTGTGTGTGTGTGTGTGAAGAGATTGAGCGCGTGAAAGTGAGGTTTACAC
>NC_087162.1:8512500-8515000 GCF_035594125.1 Scylla paramamosain | reverse complement strand
GGCAAGGAGGAATGGAAGAAGACAAACGCGAAAGGACAACTTTGGAGTGGGAGGCTTTGAAGGCAAAAAGGCAGATTTTTCAGACGATTGGGAGCTAAAAGTGGAGGTAATGAGGAATCTTTCAATTGGGGGATAAAGGAGATAATGAGAGACGTGCCGCAGATAAAAGACAAAGCCGTGAATTGCGTCCCGACTCACCAATCACTCCCGAAGGCTGAGAAGAAACGTGACCTTTAAGGAAACGTCAAAAGAGGAAAGAGGAAAGGTAAAGAGAGAGGCATGACTACTGACAAATCAGGAAGCGGTTGCGGCGGCGGTGGTGGTAATTGTGGTAGTGGTAGTAGAGGTGGCGGGGACTGCGCAAGGACAGAGGGAGCGGAGAGGAGGCAGCAAGCAAACAGCGGCAAGCATTCTCACAGCCGCTTGAATTAATGGAACCTCCTGCCTCTCGCGCCTCGCCAGACACGCTCGTCATCTCCTATTTTTTTTTCCCTCGCTTTCTCTCTCTTGCTCCCTCACGCACTTAAAAAGAAAGAAAAAAAAAGCAAACTTTACGCATACATTTTTTTCATCGCGATGTGAGATAAATACAACAACAAAGATTCTAAGATTCAAGCACAGATAATTTACTTCACAATACCGGCTGATGTTTACGGAGGCGATATTGTGAGAGGCACGAGGGTGGCTGAAGAAAGGAGGGAGAAGATCAGAGAGAGAGAGAGAGAGAGAGAGAGAGAGAGAGAGAGAGAGAGAGAGAGAGAGAGAGAGAGAGAGAGAGAGAGAGAGAGAGAGAGAGAGAGAGAGAGAGAGAGAGAGAGAGAGAGAGAGAGAGAGAGAGAGAGAGAGAGAGAAAAAATACACTGGGGATTACTTATCTCCCAGAGTGATCTCCGTATAACTTTCTCCTACGTATTGACCACATCTTTGTCTCTCTGAACGTCAGGAAATGTGCGTGGGCATGAGGGAAGAGAAAGAGAGAAGAGAGAAACGAAACAAGGCATTAAAAGGAGAAGTTCAGAGCGAGGAAGGCGTGGGAGCAAGTGATAGGTAGGAAAAATGGAATAAAAAAAAGCAAATAGTGAAGACAGAGTAGACTGGAAGGCAGAACTGTGATAGAAGTTAGTAAGCTGCAGGAGGAAGGATGTGTGTGGGAGGAAGAAAGTCGTGGCAGGCGACAACAATAGAGCACAGTGGAGGGAGAAAAGGAGAGATGGACTACCACGAGCTCCTCTAATTAGCTGAATGGGAACTATGCTTTCCTGGCATGAGAGAGAGAGAGAGAGAGAGAGAGAGAGAGAGAGAGAGAGAGAGAGAGAGAGAGAGAGAGAGAGAGAGAGAGAGAGAGAGAGAGAGAGAGAGAGAGAGAGAGAGAGAGAGAGAGAGAGAGAGAGAGAGAGACAGAGGAGGGAAAATAATTAGACACACAAAAAGAAAGAAAAAAAAAACAAGAATACCTCTGAAAAGAAACCAAGTGAAAAGACAGAGACAAACAATAAATAAAGACGAAAATCAAAGCTAAAACACTAAAACAAACGAAGCTGCGACGTAAAAACCAACACACCCAACCATAATGAATAAAACAAAACATTGAACTGGAACTTAACAAAACGAGAAAGAATGGAATCAAACCGTGAGTGAACGTTGATTTTAATCCAGAAGCCTTCCCTTATGATCCTACGAGAGGAAACACCCACTTACCCACTCATGCCTCCAGGAACTCGTTAGTTTTAGCAGTGTGAGCTACGCAACTTCTCCCGGTGGTTGCTGTAGTGTAGAAAGCAGCAGGACGGCTGAGAGCGACCAACAGAGAGACATGAAAGGGACGCGAAAAGCAAATATCGTTTGTTGACCAAGAAGGCATGCAGACTGAAGCCTTGGAAATTTCAGGTATATACATATCCTCTCTCTCTCTCTCTCTCTCTCTCTCTCTCTCTCTCTCTCTCTCTCTCTCTCTCTCTCTCTCCACGTCTAGTCAGCTAAATCAATACATTTTTCATCGCTCTCATGCAGATTTTTACCGATAGTACCAAATGCTGCCAGACTCAGCTTTGTACAGAAAACTCCCACTCCCTTCCTCTTACTTCCGTTTATGTCAAGAACCAGCAACACGTAACTACAAACCCATCAAATCCACCATCATCGCCACTACGACTCAAACACGTTCCGTTAAAAAGGTACGAGTTTTTGGGATGAAGGAAAGATTCTAGCAAGCCACAGATTGCGGTAAAAAACAGGTCAATTAACTCCTGTGTCTGCCAAGTGAAGGTAAAATGCGGAAGTGAAAGTGTGGTTAATTAGGTGCAGGAGCAGGTGATGAAGGTACCGGAAAGGTGAGAGGTTGAGGAGATGAAGAGGCTCGCCAAGCTTTTGGGGCGAGCACATCCATCCATCGGCAGCCAGCGGGGAAAGGAGGTAATGCTCCGAAACAGGAAATATTGCACTCTTAAACTTCTTAAAGGTCAATTTAATCCCGAATTCGAACACACGCAACCGCAAACCT
>NC_087162.1:8477500-8505000 GCF_035594125.1 Scylla paramamosain | reverse complement strand
ACGTTCTATATTAGGCTTGTTGCTGCGAAATGTTTATGTGAGTGATTATTTAATGAGCTGATCGGCTTTCCATGAACAACATACGTACTGATCCATCTTGTTGCCAGAAATTATGGCGCTGTATGACTAAAAAATAATATGCTGATAATGGCAATACGTACGTGCACAACTTTGATTATTCTCTCTCTCTCTCTCTCTCTCTCTCTCTCTCTCTCTCTCTCTCTCTCTCTCTCTCTCTCTCTCTCTCTCTCTCTCTCTCTCTGAAACACCTTTGCCAACTTTCCACGTAATCTCCCATTGGACAGAAACTACGGGCAAATAATTATTCTCCTCTTTTGAAACGGTTTCATTCTTTATGTTTGGATTAAGTTTGAGGACTTGAATTATTCTCCGGAGTAATCAGGTATCTTCAAATCTCCAAGCTACTGACTTGAAATTCGCCGCGTATTCAAGAAGGAGGAGGAGGAGGAGGAGGAGGAGGAGGAAGAGGAGGAGGAGGAGGAGGAGGAGGAGGAGGAGGAGGAGGAGGAGGAGCAGGAGGAAATAGAAGATGACGCGGATGGAGATGTAGATAAAGACAACGTGTGTGTGTGTGTGTGTGTGTGTGTGTGTGTGTGTGTGTGTGTGTGTGTGTGTGTGTGTGTGTGTGTGTGTGTGTGTGTGTGTGTGTGTGTGTGTGTGTGTGTGTGTGTGTGTGTGTGTGTGTGTGTGTGTGTGTGTGTGTGTGTGTGTGTGTGTGTGTGTGCCCAAGAGAGTGAGTATCAAGCTGGCAGTGCACTCTGGAAGTCATAATATACCGTGCAGTGAACCATTAAGATCGTCTCGTCCATCCAACACATATCAAAACCATTACTGAGCTGTCCTCCCTCTCCAGCATAGCGTCCAGTTATCGTCCATTACTCTCTCTCTCTCTCTCTCTCTCTCTCTCTCTCTCTCTCTCTCTCTCTCTCTCTCTCTCTCTCTCTCTCTCTCTCTCATGGAGGCAATATCCTAATTCAATCATTCATCCCTTCTATTAGTTTACAGTGTTTTCTCCCTTCAAGTGTCCTTCATCCCTCATTCATCAATTACATTTCATCATCCTTCTGATTCGTTCCTTCCTCCGGCTGTATTTATGCTTGACCTTTGTATAATTTTAAAGAATAATCATAATATTAAATTGGGGAATAAATACACATAGAGCGGTTATGTTGGAATTACCATACATGCATTTTTCTTTATATATATATATATATATATATATATATATATATATATATATATATATATATATATATATATATATATATATATATATATATATATATATATATATATATATATATATATATATATATATATATATATATATATATATATATATATATATATATATATATATATATATATATATATATATATATATATATATATATATATATATATATATAGGAGGGGCACCGGCCAAGGGCAACAAAACTGCAATAAAAAGTCCCACTGAAGTGCCGCTTCCAGAACAGAGTCGAAAGCAGTACTTAAAAATTACAGGATAAGTGTCTTGAAACCTCACTCTTGAAAGAGTTCAAGTCATAGGAAGGTGGGAATAAAGAAGCAGGCAGAGAGTTTCAGAGTTTACCAGAGAAAGGGATGAATGATTGATAATACTGGTTAACTTTTACATTAGAGAGGTGGACAGAATAGGGTGAGAGAAAGAACAAGGTCTTGCGCAACGAGGCCGCGGAAGGAGGGGAGGCATGTAATTAACAAGATCAGAAGAGTAGTTGGCAAGAAAATAGCGGTAGGAGATAGGTGATAAGGAAGATAAGGTAACAGGAAGATAAGTGATGCAACATTGCCGCGATGAAAAAGAAGTTGAAGACAGTCAGTTAGAGGAGAGAAGTTGATAAGAGGAAAAAACTTTTGGTTCTACCCTGTCTAAATGAGCAGTATGAGTGGAACTTCCCCCATACATATGAAGCATACTCCATACATAGACGGATAAGGCCCCTGTTCAGTCAGCAGCTGTGGGGGCCGAGAAAAACTGGCGGAGACGACTCGGAACGCCTAGCGTCATTGAAGTTGTTTTTAGCTAGAGATGAGATGTAAAGTTTCCAGTTTAGATTATAAATAAAGGACAGACCGAGAATGTCCAGTGTAGAAGAGTAGAGTGTCCTTGAAAAAGAGGGGGTAGTTGTCTGGAAGGTTGTGTTGAGTTGATAGATGGAGGAATTGAGTTTTTGAGATATTGAACAATATTAAGTATGCTCTGCCATAATGAGAAATTTTAAAGACAGAAGTCAGGCGATCTGCGTCTTCTTTGCGCGAACTGTTTACTTTCTGAAGGGTTGGACACCTACAAAAAGACGTGGAAATTATTTGGATAGGAGAAGTAATAGGAGAATAATAGGATGAAAGTGGGCGACAGGACAGAACCCTGAGAAACACCACTGTTAGAAGAACAATGACCGTCTACCACAGCACCAACAGAACGATCAGAAAGGAAACTTGAGATGAAGTTACAGAGAGAAGGATAAAAGCCGTAGGAGGGTAGTTTGGAAATCAAAGCTTTGTGCCAGACTCTATCAAAAGCTTTTGATATATCTAAGGCAACAGCAAAAATTTCACCAAAATCCCTAAAAGAGGACGACCAAGACTCAGTAAGGAAAGCCAGAAGATTACCATTAGAGCGGTCTTGATGGAACCCATACTGGCGATCAGATAAAAGGTTGTGAAGGGATAGATGTTTAAGAATCTTCCTGTTGAGGATAGATTCAAAAACTTTAGATAGGTAGGAAATTAAAGCAATACGACGGTAGTTTGAGGGATTAGAATGGTCACCCTTTTTAGGAACAGGCTGAATGTAAACAAACTTCCAGCAAGAAGGAAAGGTAGATGTTGAAAGTTTGACTAGGCAAGGTGCAAGCACGGAGGCACAAATTTTACCTTTATTACGTGTATTTCCTGGTTCTCTTTTTACATGCCTACATTAAAAACTATTCTGGTGAGGTAGTTATTTATGCAATTGAGAAATACAGGAAGGAGAGACACTAGAAGTACGTTTGTTTTCGTGCATGTTAGAAATGTAAAAGAGCTCCAAGTAAAACTACTCATTAATTAGCGTCTGTGTTGCCGTCAGCTACGCTGCAATACCAGCAAAAGATTCTCGCGGCTAGAGCAAAGTTAGGCATATGTCATGTTCCCAAAGCACCAGCACAATGGAACAATGCCCCGTGGCAGGAAAAGGTGCAGGAATGAGTTAAAGATTCGAGGCCACGGCGGGAAGGTAAACTATAGATTTTCATCAATGACAGAACACTTTTTTTCTTTTTCTCTCGGTTCCTTCCGTCAGGCGTCGCCACAGCGGATCATCTGTTTTCATTTTATTCTCATCTCCGTCATCTTCTATTACACTCATCACTCACATGTCTTCCTTCAGTGCATCCATAAAACTAACTTTGATCATCCTCTCTTCCTCCTGCTTGGTAGATCAACCTTCTCGACTGAGCATGATAACATAAATTTGGTTTGGCAATATATATGTCGATAGATAAATATATAAAGAAGACATATATATGAACAATAATTTTACAGGTAGTAAAATAACTTCAAAGGTAAATGATGAGATACTTATGAACCTAATGCTAGCATCGCTGTTATGTAATCCAAGAAATATCAGATAAAGAGAATAATTTAAATCGTTAGACCTTACGTGAAAAATAATTCCCGGATACAGTGTCTATAGTAAGTGTAAGAAAAAGAAAAAAAAAATTATATATATATATATATATATATATATATATATATATATATATATATATATATATATATATATATATATATATATATATATATATATATATATATATATCGTCTAACAGCTATTTTTTTTCGAGGCATCGCAGAGACTGGTATCACGAGCACAAGGTTGAGCAGCCGCACCCCGTATCCTGGTTGGCGGTGGTGTGCTGTGCGGCAATAACGAGGCGCAGGCACGCTCGCCAAGGCTTCACTACACAAACATCCGAAAAACGCATAAAAATACACTTTTTCTAATAAGTCAATACGTTGGGAACGAAAAGCTCTCTCTCTCTCTCTCTCTCTCTCTCTCTCTCTCTCTCTCTCTCTCTCTCTCTCTCTCTCTCTCTCTCTCTCTCTCGTCATTCCTGCCTCCCTCCTTCCCTTCCCTTCAATACTCCCAAAGCACGCGGACAAGAAAACTCCTGCCATATCACCTCAGTTTTTCCCTCTCGAAGCAAAAAATCTTAAGGTGAATTATTTCATTAGCATGGAAACCCCCCTTCCTCCTCTTCTTCCTCATTCTTTTCCTTCTCCTCCTCCTTCTCTTCCATTTCCTTTTCCTTCTCTTGTTTTCACATTTTAACTGTTCGTGTGTGTGTGTGTGTGTGTGTGTGTGTGTGTGTGTGTGTGTGTGTGTGTGTGTGTGTGTGTGTGTGTGTGTGTGTGTGTGTGTGTGTGTGTGTGTGTGTGTGTGTGTGTGTGCTCTCTTGCTCACTATCCATTTGTGTGTGAGAGAGAGAAAGAGAGAGAGAGAGAGAGAGAGAGAGAGAGAGAGAGAGAGAGAGAGAGAGAGAGAGAGAGAGAGAGAGAGACTTCCGTTACTTCCATTACAAAAGCCATTTTCTCTCATAACTATCTCTCTCTCTCTCTCTCTCTCTCTCTCTCTCTCTCTCTCTCTCTCTCTCTCTCTCTCTCTCTCTCTCTCTCTCTCTCTCTCTCGCTTTCTATCTCTCAATTTTTCTTTTTTTATCTACCTATCTATCTCTATTAATCTCTCTACCTATCTATCTATCTATCGATCTATCTATCTGCACCCTTTTTCTCTATTGCAGCTCAGCCAGACGATCGGAAATTCACAATTCTGGACAAGCTGCTCCAGTTTATATTATTTCTCACTCACACGTTGGCTCAAAGTTAACTGCATACATTAATTCTCGCCCAACACTAACTGGCAGCTGAAAATAATACGCCTTAACTTTCTTACTCGCTTCAAAATAAGGTAAAAAAAATCATAAAAAAGACTAATTAGTTCTTTTTTTTTTCACCTATATCTGTCAGTGGTCTTTGCGTTAGAAGCTCTGAGACAAAGAAGTTATTTTTTTATGAGATGCTGCAGGTTCTGAACAAAAGATAAAAGAGAAATATAAACATTTAGAGAGGAGAATGGCACAGAGAAGGGTTTAGAATGAAAGGCAAGGAAAGCAGGCTCCGTTGTCAGACAGACGAAATAAACTCTCAATACTTCACTATGTAAAAAGTCTGTTTTTAAGACCTACGAATCTCCAGGCAAGACTTAGTTACCTTCCTGTTTATTTGATCGACTAAGATTATTTTTAGCTACCTTTTTTTCTTTTTTATCCCCATCCTCACTTCCATCCTCTCCTCCTCCTCTTACATATTTCCTTCATCGAGCGCACGCTGGTTTTCAAAATACCAAAGAGGATCATCGAGATGTTTACCAAGTGTATTTGTTTTACCTGCCGACTTACCTACGAATCCAAAGAGCGTGAGGGCACAAGCATATAAACAAACGCTCCCTCTCTCTCTCTCTCTCTCTCTCTCTCTCTCTCTCTCTCTCTCTCTCTCTGGTTATTTTTTTCTCTCCTGCTTTTCCTTATTTTTTTCTGCTTTCTTATATTTTTGCTTATCGTTTTATTATTTTTCATTTTTTTCATTTTCTCTTCTTTCATGTTGTATTCCTTTACGCTCATCATTATTCTCTCTCTCTCTCTCTCTCTCTCTCTCTCTCTCTCTCTCTCTCTCTCTCTCTCTCTCTCTCTCTCTCTTTCTGGCTCAACAGGATCCTGGGAAAGATATTTAAGGCCTGTGATTGGCTGCTTCTTGTGTAATGACGCGAGCAGATTGGTGCAGGAGCGGTGATCGGTAGAATACGACTGGCTGTAGAAGAAATCACTGCCACTTAAAGGGGGAGAGAGAGAGAGAGAGAGAGAGAGAGAGAGAGAGAGAGAGAGAGAGAGAGAGAGAGAGAGAGAGAGAGAGAGAGAGAGAGAGAGAGAGAGTCAATGCTGAATAAAACATGCCATTAAACTCTCATTTATATTACAAGCTTCGAAAGATTAAAAAAAAATAACAATGCATATATAAGATAAAAAAAAAAAACAAGGAGCAGTAAAATTATAATTTGTCCATCAAATTATACATCCACACATACACTTATACATTATCATTACTACTGATCACTACTTACGTGACTGCTATTACTCTCAATATCACTCCCATCATTATTATTACGTGTCTCAATATTTATCTCTACTTGATGGCATAAGTTCACAAATACATCTGTTTAAACACGAAAGAGTCTAGAGGGAGGAAAAAACACTGGATTATTTATTACACCTCGTCCGTGGCAATTAACTCAGGGTGGGGGGTTCCCATGTAAAACTTCCGCATCTAATTAATATATGAATACTTTTACGAATAAAATACTGAAGGCACCTCGCTGCTCTAATGCTCTGAGGGTCAGGGTGCTATGGGTAATTAATGGTCTTGTTTTACTTGCTGCCATATTTACGTTCGTGTTAAGGTAGCTTTGTCTCAGTGTATCTCAAGGCGGTGGGAGAAGACGCGGTGTGGCGGGGGCCGGAATAGGTGATTGGGAGCGGGGGGGACGAGAGAGAAGACTGAGATGGAGCAGGTGCGTTGGGAGACGAGTATGGGAGGAAGGGAACAAAGGAGGTGCAGGTGGTGGTGGAGGTGGTGGTGGTGGTGGTGGTGGTGGTGGTGGTGGTGGTGGTGGGGGAGGGAGAAAGGACAAGATGGAAGATAAGGAAAAGGAGGAAGAAGAAGAGGAAATATCAGTAAAAGGGAAATGGAAATATGATGAAAGAGGAGAAAATTAGAAAGAGAAATTTCTAAATAGAAATAATAAATGGAGAAAAGAAGGGAAGGGACATTGTGGGAAATGGAGGAGATGGAATTGAATTGTAATGAGCTTTATGGAAAGGTGTGTGTGTGTGTGTGTGTGTGTGTGTGTGTGTGTGTGTGTGTGTGTGTGTGTGTGTGTGTGTGTGTGTGTGTGTGTGTGTGTGTGTGTTGTGTGTGTGTGTGTGTGTGTGTGTGTGTGCGCGCGCGCGTACGTACAAACTTAAAGAGCGTAACACGAGTTCTATCATATATCAGACGTGAAGGAAAATGTTATTATTGGCATGAAGGGAAAACTTAATTGCTTTACAAGACGTGACACACACGCGCTGCCTTCACCACAATGCGGGGACGGCCAGGGACGAGTGCAGGGTTGAGTCCCGCTCAGGCCTAACAGGTGAGACAGTCGTGAGGCGGAGCACATCATGAACAGAGGTGAGGTTATGGAATGCAGAAGTACGTACTGTAAATCCAGTGACCCAGTAAGGGTGATGGTACTAGTTTTACTTCTATTCATGTTACTCGTCTAATTTTATTGCAATGGTCTACTTATTTCTTGTCACTTTTATGTCTGGTACATGAAAACTTGTGAAAATGTAATATTACTTATAAAATCAAGAAAACTTGCGACAGAAGCAGCAGAGATATCTATATTAAAGACAAAAATAGTAGCACCAATATTAATCACTCCAAAATAAAAACAAAATGATAAAACTCATAAAAAAAAAAAAATTATAAAAAAAAACAGTCCCACTAGAACAACATGAAAAAAGTAACAGTACCCGTCCCTCCCTCCCTCTCTCTCTCCCTCCCTCCCTCCCCAAAGCGGCACTCGCTCCACTATTCATCATATTACAATCATACGTTTTTTTAAAGCACAGGCCGAGACTAAAGCGCTGCCGGCATGTATCTCCAATATATAATTACAGGGCGTCGACGCGGTGGTGTTCCCAATACATAATGTGATTTCATATATTGCTTTCCCAACTTTTTTGTTCCGGGGGGACTACAAACGGAGGGCAGCGAGGCGGGGAACACACGCTCGCAGTAAGCTAATCTGTGTAACGGCGACAATGCTTTTACGATTATTTGAGGCGGCACGGAAATGAATCCACTGATAAGAGAGAGAGTACGTGCCGCTAATGAAAATAATGATGATGATAATAATAATAATAATAATAATAATAATAATAATAATAATAATAATAATAATAATAATATCAACAGCAATATTAATAATAATAATAATAATAATAATAATAATAATAATAATAATAATAACAACAACAATAATGACAGTGTTAGTAGTAATCGTAAAAGCGAAAACAGCAACAGTAATAACAGTAATGACAAAGAATATGGAGGTGGTAACAGTGGTAGAGGTTATGGTGATAATAATGATAATGTAAGAGAAGAGAGAAGAGGAAAGACAGAGGAGGAAAAACAACTGGAAGAGAGTCAGCAAGAGTAGGAGTAAGAGTAAGAGGAGGAGGAGAAGATGGTAATGGTTATGGAGGAAATAGTGACAGTGTAAGAAGAGGAGGAGGAGGAAACACAAAGAAGGAAAAACAACTGGAAGACCAAAAGTACAAAATAAGAGGAGGGAGAAAAGATGGTGATTGTTATGAGGGAAATACTGATTGTGTAGGAGGGAAAAAGGCACAAGACAAAAAGCTAGAAGAAAAAACATCCGCAAGGAAGTACGTAGGAGTAAGAGGAGGAAGAAGAGAGGAAGAGAAAGTTTTAAATCAAAGGGAGTACACAGGTGGTTGTGTGATTGAACCTTTCCTGGAGAGGCAAAACAAAGAAACGATCTATTACCTGGCATTGTTTGAGGAGGAGGAGGAGGAGGAGGAGGAAAAGCAGAAAGGAGCAAAAAATACATATAAATAAACAACAAACAGCAGCAGATTTGTAGATCATGTGGCTCTTTACGGTGACTACAGAGAGAGAAATAGGATGGCAGAGATGAAAAAGAATAGCACAGACGAAGAAGAAAGAAGAAAAGGTGAAGAATGACAGCGAGGACAACAACGACGACAATAACAACAACAGGAACAACGATCACAATATATACAAAATAAGTTAAAAAGAGGAAAAACAAAAGGTGGGTGTTGTAAAGGCAGCAAACAACAGAGAACAGAGTAAGAGGGGAGTAGACAAGGAGGCCTGGGAAGGGAAGAAACGAGTTTAAAAGAAGAACAAGGGAGGAGAATAAAAGATGAAAGACTAAGGAAAGAAAAAAGAAACACGAGAGAGGAGAAGAAGGAAGAAGGAGGAAGGAGAAGAAGGAGAAGCAGGAAGAAAACATTCAAAGAAACGAAAATATAAATAATCACAAGACAGAAATAGCACAAGAAGAAAATGTAAAATGACACAAAAGAAAACCTACAATAAAAAAAAAGAAAGAAAAGCAGAGCAGCATAAGACATTCTGAAGAGATGAAAGTATTCACAAAGATATTGGATCCGGTATCAAAGAAAGATGAGCAGAGCAGCAAAGGGTTGATGTGCAAAAAAAAAAAAAAAAAAACGATAAAAAATAAATGTAAAGGCAGAGTTGGGTGATCCTGAGCAAGAGGCAGAGAGAGGGAGAGAGAGAGAGGGAGAGAGAAAGGGGGAGGGTCGCTACATAAAACTGGCGAGGTGCTCTAACAAGGAAGACATCACAAGCTTCGTTAAATATAAACAATGAAGGCCACGCGCTCCTCTCCTTCCCTTCCCCCTATGTATATGTAAGATCAATTAGGAGGAGGAGGAGGAAGAGGAGGAGGAGGAGGAGGAGGAGGAAGACTAGATGGAGGAGGAGGAGAGGGAGGGAGGAGGAGGAGAGGGAGAGGAACAGGAGATGGACGGGGACAAGAAAAATGTGAAAGAGGAAAGAAATGGAATATGATGACGAAGACGAGGACGAGGGGAAGGTGAAGGAGGAGAAAAATGTGTAGAAAATGGAAGAGAAGATGATTACATGTAGTATTTGTTGAAGTAAAGTAATAAGAGAGAGACGAAATGAGAGGAGTAGAATTATATAGATCAATGTAAGGCTTGATGGAGGATCAAAGGCAAAAAGGATTGAAAAGAAAGAGGAGGAAAGAGGAAAAAAAAGGGGAAAAGAGGGGTAAAAATTCCTCTTCACCCTATGGCTCATTAATGAATTTCATCTTAGCCAAGGCACCAAAGTTATAATGACAATAATTACGATAATTAGTCGAACATCAGAGAGGAGACGAGAACCCACCCCCTCGACCTGCCAGTCTTAAGAGCTGCAAGACCATTGAATCTTTTCAACTTAATTTCCCTTCCCACCTCTTACTCATGGCGTGATCAATAACAACCATTTTTTTTCCCTTCTCATATGAGAGTACTCTTCTCCACTCCATCCTCACTCTTATTTCACCTTTCTTGTACTGTCATTCTCTCTTCTTCCCCTTCCATACACTTTTCCTTATTCCCTCCCTCCTCCCATTGCACATCTGTACTTTCCCTTAACTCTTTTCCCTCTTTCCCATATGTTTTTCTTTATTCCCTTCCCACTTATACTCCCTACATCAAGTAATTTCCCTTTCGTCTTCTCTATTTCTCCATTTCTTTCTCTCACATTTCAAGATTCACGTTCCTCCTTTTCTATTCTACCTTCTCCTTTCTTTATTTCTTTATTTCCTTTAGGTTTTAAGATACGTTTGCTTTCTTTATTCCTCCCACACCCTTTCCAACACTCGAAGACTCATGTTTCTCCTTTATATCTCCTCACCGCACACTTACTCTATCCCTCCACACTTCAAAACCCATATTCCTTCCATATTTTTTCACCCCACACCTTTCCCCTTTATCTCTATTCCATCCACACTTCAAAATCCATATTCCTACTCTGCTCTCCTTCCCACAATCTTCTTACCAGTCCCAGCGCTCATATCCACATCCCTCAGTTCCCTCGGCCTCACCCTGCCCTCCCTACGTCCTCACTACCTACCTTCATCATCTCACATGGGGGCTTGTTAGCACGTCCACTCATCCAGAAGGGAAGACTGTCCTTGTTAGCCTTTATGAGAGGTGCACCATTCACCATCTCTCATATCCACACAACCCAGGGCTAAGCATCAATAATACCTAACAAGTATTAACAAGTACTGCCAGAGCGTCTCCAGTCCTCGCCAATAGCTTGAGATCCACACATAGAGGGAGAATTATGAATGGCACCTAACAGCAATCAGCAACCAGAGGAGACACATGTTTCCATTAAGTCTCCGGTATCGACTGACACGCACATTCCTCCGCCACTCTCTACAACGCTGTACAGAAGTCATATCAACGGCCCAACTGCACTGCCAATCATTCATTGGTCTTATATGAATCTTGCAGAGGCCGCCAGCACTTGAATACGCCCATTCTTCAGCGTTCACGACTCTATGACTCTCTTCAGCAGCGCCAACAAACCCTATCAGACCCTCACCAAGTGTCTCGTAGGCTTCACCAGACCTTGCGTGCTTCCCTTTTTTTTTTTTTCCCGGAGAGGACTTTACAAATCTCCCCTAACGGTTCTCCCTCTCGCTTCTCATCCGTCCCCTCCATTCCAGCTGGCACTGAGAGAATATTATGGTTTCATTTCTTTGTCGTAGCGATGATTTATTGGTCCCCGTCAGGCGCGGCAGGAGGAAGAGGAAGAAGTCTGAAGCGGCTGGCATCGGTGATCCAAGTCTCAACGATGAAAAAAGAGCAACGCACGAGAGGATGTGTCGCCAGATGGAGGTGATGAAGGGGGCTGGAAACCCTTGGCGGTGACAAAAAGTGCAAGTCAGTGGATTCATGATTAAATGGAGCAGTGTTTTGACTGACTGGCTTTTCATTTCTAGGATTCATATTCATGTGTTCAAAGATCTTATGGATTCATATAACATCCATATATATTTTTTTTTTCTTATCCATTTTTCATTATTTTTGGGGTCTCTCAAGGGACGAGAGAGAAAAGCTGTGGGTTTTTCATTGCAAAATACAGGTCAACCAATATCGTCGCCCAGGTCTTTCTAGAAGTGCATTTTTTCTTCAAATAAAAATTTTCATTTTAGTCCCATTCCTCACCTCTCTCTCTCTCTCTCTCTCTCTCTCTCTCTCTCTCTCTCTCTCTCTCTCTCTCTCTCTCTCTCTCTCTCTCTCTCTCTCTGACAGAAAGATCAATATAGAATAAAGATTAAACCGAACAAAAATATTACAGCAATATTTCATAAAATGTCAAAACAAATCAGAGCAGAATCAGAACACAGCCTTCTTCGTGGGCAGGGAGCCGCGGAGCCACGAACTATACAATCACCACTGCATCGCCTTTCAACTCTTACTTAGTCACAACATGGTTATTACAGAATGGCATATTAACGGCACGAAAGTTTCAACAGAGCAATGAGGTAATTTTACAAGTACTTAAAACTTTGAATGGAAAAAGTAAATAAAACCTAAACTTTGCAGGATTAATCACCCAGAACGTGTTATAAGGAGGGAAGTTCCACGTCTCCTTTTCACAAGTTGTAGCAATAAGAAGTTTTACAAATTATAGTTTCTTTTTCCCAATAAGTAAAAAGGAAAGAGAAAAAAAAATCTTTTATAACGGAATTCGATAAGTTCAACTTTATATTTCATCAAACTCATAAGGCAGTTTGAGGAAATACGTATCAAAATTCAAAGAAGGAAGGCGTGAGTTTAGGGACATGAGAGGGATACATGAAGTGAATGACGGCTTGTTTTTTTTTTTCTTTTTTTTTATGTATGAGAGACACTGGCCAAGGGCAACAAAAATAAATAAATAAATAAATAAAAAAAATAAAAAAAAGTCGACTGAGATGCCGAAACGATAATTACTCCCAGTGAGGTCTAAAGCACTGTTCAGGGGGTGCTGTGAACTTATCATTAAACCCAGCTGTGACCTCACTGAACGTTTCCCTTTGTGTCTCACAACACAAGGGGGTAGTCACAGCCTGCCCTCTAAAGACAACTCTCTTCCTCCACACAAAACTACAAGCACCTAATAACACACACACCCTTCACTCAAAAAATTTTAAAATCATGGCGACTCCTACACCAGCCTCGGAGTCCCCATCTGGGGAGGGGACCATAAATGTCCCCAGGTCAGACTGCCTTTCCGTCGACGACCGTAAGTGTCTTGACACCCCCCTCAACTTTTTCTTCATTAACTTCTGCAACATTCGCGGTCTAAGATCTAATTTTCAATCTGTAGAACACCACCTCTCCTCTTCTAAACCTCATCTTCTTTTCCTCACTGAAACTCAGGTGTCTGAGGCAACTGACAGTAGCCCCTTTTCTGTTCCCTCCTACTTTCTCTATCCTCATTTTCGATCCAAAGCTGGATGCTGCGTTTATGTGCGCAATGACTTAACCTGCTCTCGTGCCCACGCTCTTGAATCTTCCGAGTTTTCCACCATCTGGCTTCGACTACAGAGTCATTCTCATACTAAATTTATCTGTGCTGTATACCTCTCTCCTAACTCCTCTGACTATAAGAAATTCTTTGACTACTTAACTTCCAAAGTGGAGCACATTCTGACCCTCTTCCCTTTTGCAGAGATCTCCATTCTTGGAGACTTCAATGTTCACCACCAGCTTTGGCTTTCCTCTCCCTTCACTGACCATCCTGGTGAACTAGCCTACAACTTTGCTATCCTCCATGACCTAGAGCAATTGGTGCAACACCCTACTCGTATTCCTGACCGTCTTGGAGATACGCCCAACATTCTTGACCTTTTCCTGACCTCTAATCCTTCTGCTTATGCTGTCACCCTTTCTTCTCCGTTGGGCTCCTCCGATCACAATCTCATATCTTTATCTTGTCCTATCACTCCAATCCCTCCTCAGGATCCCCCTAAGCGAAGGTGCCTCTGGCGTTTTGCCTCTGCTAGTTGGGGGGACCTGAGGCGGTATTTTGCTGATTTTCCTTGGAATGACTACTGCTTCCGTGTCAGAGACCCGTCTTTGTGTGCTGAGCGCATAACAGAGGTGATAGTGTCTGGCATGGAGGCGTACATTCCTCACTCTTTTTCTCGTCCTAAACCTTCTAAACCTTGGTTTAACACAGCTTGTTCTCGTGCTATACATGATAGAGAGGTGGCCCACAAAAGGTACTTAAGCCTTCCTTCACCAGAATCTCATGCACTTTATATTTCTGCCCGGAACCATGCCAAGTCTGTTCTCCAACTAGCCAAAAACTCCTTCATTAACAGAAAATGTCAAAACCTTTCAAGATCTAACTCCCCTCGTGATTTCTGGCATCTAGCCAAAAATATCTCCAATAACTTTGCTTCTTCTTCTTTCCCTCCTCTACTTCAACCAGATGGCACCACTGCTATCACATCTATTTCTAAAGCTGAACTCTTTGCTCAAACCTTTGCTAAAAACTCTACCTTGGACGATTCTGGGCTTGTTCCTCCCTCTCCTCCACCCTCTGACTACTTCATGCCTCGTATTAAAATTCTTCGTAATGATGTTTTCCATGCCCTCGCTGGCCTAAACCCTCAGAAGGCTTATGGACCTGATGGGGTCCCTCCTATTGTTCTCCGAAACTGTGCCTCCGTGCTTGCACCTTGCCTAGTCAAACTCTTTCAGCTTTGTCTGTCAACATCTACCTTTCCTTCTTGCTGGAAGTTTGCCTACATTCAACCTGTTCCTAAAAAGGGTGACCGCTCTAATCCCTCAAACTACCGTCCTATTGCTTTAATTTCTTGCTTATCTAAAGTTTTTGAATCTATCCTCAACAGGAAGATTCTTAAACATCTATCACTTCACAACCTTCTATCTGATCGCCAGTATGGGTTCCGTCAAGGACGCTCTACTGGTGATCTTCTGGCTTTCCTTACTGAGTCTTGGTCATCCTCTTTTAGAGACTTTGGTGAAACTTTTGCTGTTGCCTTGGACATATCAAAAGCCTTTGATAGAGTCTGGCACAAAGCTTTGATTTCCAAACTACCCTCCTACGGTTTCTATCCTTCTCTCTGTAACTTCATCTCAAGTTTCCTTTCTGACCGTTCTATTGCTGCTGTGGTAGACGGTCACTGTTCTTCTCCTAAATCTATTAACTGTGGTGTTCCTCAGGGTTCTGTCCTGTCACCCACTCTCTTCTTATTATTCATTAATGATCTTCTAAACCAAACTTCTTGTCCTATCCACTCCTATGCTGATGATACCACCCTGCACTTTTCCACGTCTTTTCATAGACGTCCAACCCTTCAGGAGGTAAACATATCACGCAGGGAAGCCACAGAACGCCTGACTTCTGATCTTTCTAAAATTTCTGATTGGGGCAGAGCAAACTTGGTATTGTTCAATGCCTCAAAAACTCAATTCCTCCATCTATCAACTCGACACAATCTTCCAGACAACTATCCCCTCTTCTTCAATGACACTCAACTGTCCCCCTCTTCTACACTGAACATCCTCGGTCTGTCCTTTACTTATAATCTGAACTGGAAACTTCACATCTCATCTCTAGCTAAAACGGCTTCTATGAAGTTAGGTGTTCTGAGACGTCTCCGCCAGTTTTTCTCACCCCCCCAGCTGCTAACTCTGTACAAGGGCCTTATCCGTCCATGTATGGAGTATGCTTCACATGTCTGGGGGGGTTCCACTCATACTGCTGTTCTAGACAGGGTGGAATCAAAAGCTTTTCGTCTCATCAACTCCTCTCCTCTAACTGACTGTCTTCAGCCTCTCTCTCACCGCCGCAATGTTGCATCTCTTGCTGTCTTCTACCGCTATTTTCATGCTAACTGCTCTTCTGATCTTGCTAACTGCATGCCTCCTCTCCTTCCGCGGCCTCGCTGCACAAGACTTTCTTCTTTCTCTCACTCCTATTCTGTCCACCTCTCTAACGCAAGAGTTAACCAGTATTCTCAATCATTCATCCCTTTCTCTGGTAAACTCTGGAATTCCTTGCCTGCTTCTGTATTTCCACCTTCCTATGACTTGAATTCCTTCAAGAGGGAGGTTTCAAGACACTTATCCACCAATTTTTGACCACTGCTTTGACCCTTTTAGGGACTGGCATTTCAGTGGGCATTTTTTTATTAGATTTTTGTTGCCCTTGGCCAGTGTCCTTCCTACATAAAAAAAAAAAAAAAAAAAAGTCCCAGAAAAGGGTCCAAAGCGGTAGTCAAAATATGAAGGATAAGTGACTTGATACCTCCTTCTTGAAGGAATTCAAGTCATAGGAAGGTGGAAATACAGAAGCAGGCAAGGAGTTCCAGAGTTTACCAGAGATAGGGATGAATGATTGAGAATACTGGTTAACTCTTGCATTAGAGAGGTGGACAGAATAGGGGTGAGAGAAAGAAGAAAGTTTTGTGTAGCGAGGCCGTGGAAGGAGGTGAGGCATGAAGTTAGCAAGATCAGAAGAGTAGTTAGCATGAAAATAGCTGTAGAAGATTGCTAGAGATGCAACATTGCGGCGATGAGAGAAAGGCTGAAGACAGTCAGCTACTTAGAGAAGAGGAGTTGATTAGCTTAAAAGCATTTGATTTCAGCCTGTCTAGAAGAGCGGTATCAGTGGAACAACCCCCGACATGTGAAGCATACTCCATACATGTACAGAGTTAGCAGCTGGCGGGGGTGAGAAAAATTGGCGAGGACATCTCAGAACACCTAACTTCATAGCTGTTGTTTTAGCTAGAGATAAGATGTGAAGTTTCCAGTTTTAGATTATAAGGACAGACTGAGGATGTTCAGAAGAGGGGGGGACAGTTGAGTGTCATTGAAGAAGACGGGATAGTTGTCTGGAAGGTTGTGTCGAGTTGATAGATGGAGGAACTGAGTTTTTGAGGCATTGAACAATACCAACTTTGCTCAGCCCCAATCAGAGGTTCTAAAAAGACCAGAAGTCATGCGACTTCTCTGCGTGAAATATTTACTTCCTGAGGGGTTGGACGTCTATGAAAAAAACGTGGAAAAGTGTAGGGTGGTATCATCAGCGTAGGAGTGGATAGGACAAGAAGTTTGGTTTAGAAGGTCACTGATGAATAATAAGAAGAGAATGATTGACAGGACAGAGCCCTGAGGAGAAGAACAGTGACTGTCTACCACAGCAGCAATAGAACGGTCAGAAAAGAAACTTGAAATGAAGTTAGAGAAAGAAGGATAGAAGCCGTAGGAGGGTAGTTTGGAAATCAAAGCTTTTTGCTAGACTCTATCAAAAGCTTTTGATATGTCCAAGGCAACAGCAAAAATTTCACCAAAATCTCTAAAAGAGGATGACCAAGACTCAGTAATGAAAGCCAGAAGATCAGAGCGGCCTTGACGGAACCCATACTGGTGATCAGATAGAAGGTTGTGAAGTGATAGATGTTTAAGAATCTTCCTGTTGAGGATAGATCCAAAAACTTTAGAGAAAGGGATAAATGACTGAGAATACTGATTAACTCTTGCATTAGAGAGGTGGATAGAATAGGGATGAGAGAAAGAAAAAAAGTGTTGTGCAACGAGGCCGCGGAAGGAAAGGAGGCATACAGTTACCAAGTTCACAAGAGAAGTTAGCATAAAAAATAGTGGTAAAAGATAGCAAGAGATGCAACATTACCGTGATGAGAGACTGAAGACAATCAGTTACATAGAGAAGAGGAGTTGATTAGATGAAATGTTTATGATTCCACCCTGTCTGAAAGAGCGGTAGAGTGGAACCCCCCATACATGTGTAGCATACTCCATACATGGGCAGATGAGGCCCCCTGTACAGAGTTAGCATCTTGGGGGGTGATAAAAAATGACGGAAACGATTCAGAACTCATAACTTCATAGAAGCTGTTTTAGCTAAAGATGAGATGTGGTTTCCAGTTTAGATTATAAGTAAAGGACAGACCGAGGATGTTCATTGTAGAAGAGGGGGACAGTTGAGTGTCACTGAAGAAGAGGGGATAGTTATCTGGAAGGTTGTGTCGAGTTGATAAATGGAGGAATTGAGTTTTTGAGGCATTGAACAATACTACTTTTGCTCTGTTCCTAACAGAAATTTTAGAGAGATAAGAGGTCAGGCATTTTGTGGCTTCCCTGCAAGAACTGTTTACTTCCTGAAGGGTTGGACGTCTATGAAAAGTGCAGGGTGGTATCATCAGCGTAGGAGTGAATAGGACAAGAAGTTTGGCTTAGAAGATCATTGATGAATAATAGAGAGTGGGTGACAGGATAGAACCCTGAATACAGGTAATATATTTTAAAGAAGAACAGTGATTGTCTACCACAGCAGCAATAGAACGGTCAGAAAGGAAATCTGAGATGAAGTTACAGTGAGAAGGATAGAAGCCGGGCAGTTTGGAAATCAAAGCTTCATGCCAGACTCCATTAAAACCTTTTGATATGCATAAGCTAACAGCAAAAAATTTTCACCAAAATCCCTAAAAGAGGATGACCAAGACTCAGTAAGGAAAGCCAAAAGATCACCGATAGAGTGGCCTTGACGGAACCCATACTGGTGATAAGGTAAAAGGTTGTGAAGTGATGGATGTTTAAGAATCTTTCTTTTGTTCAAAACTTTAGATAAGTAGGAAATTAAAGCAATAGGACGATAGTTTGAGGGATTAGAATGGTCACCCTTTTAAGGAACAGGCTCAATGTAGGCAAACTTCAAGCAAGAAGGAAAGGTAGATGTTGATTGTTAGAGTTGAAAGAGTGTGACTAGGCAAAGTGCAAGCACGGAGACACAGTTTCGGAGAACAATAGGAGGGACTCCATCAGGTCCATAAGCCTTCCGAGAGTTTAGGCCAGCGAGGGCATGGAAAACATCACTGCGAAGAATTTTAATGGGTAGCATGAAGTAGTCAGAGGGTGGAGGAGGGGGAGCAACAAACCCTGAATCATCCAAGGTAGAATTTTTAGCAAAGGCTTGAACAAAGAGTTCAACTTTAGAAATAAATGAGATGGCGGTGATGCCATCAGGTTGAAATTAAGGATGGAAAGATGAAGAAATTAAGGATAGAAAGATGAAGAAGCAGAGTTACTGAAGATATTTTTGGCTATGTGACAGAAGTCACGAGGGGAGTTAGATCTTGTAATATTTTTATTTCTATTAATGAAGATCAGACACTTGTTTATGTCATGCTGATACAGGTTGGATCGGTTGGACAAAGTATGAGTTAACTTGTACTGTATAGTAAATGAATGAGTCAGGCTTGACTATTTTTACATTTTTTTTATGTGTGTGTGCGTATATATATATATATATATATACTCGTGTATATATATATATATATATATATATATATATATATATATATATATATATATATATATATATATATATATATATATATATATATATGATGTAGAACTAAATTTTGATATGTAAAATATAAAAAAAAAAATTATTGGAGAGGAGTGGAATGGTTTTGAGTTTTTTTTTTTTTTTGGGTGGGGGACTGGGTAATTTTTTTTAATGCCATCCCTGCTTTTAATCAATACAATAATCATTTATTTCCTACAAAATAAAAGAGAAAAGTAAAATATGCCAGGCATAAGAAATTATAGTGTGGAAAAATACAAGCAGGGTGAGCAATACAAAACAAAAAAGTCACAACGGCGCGAACATTCACACTATTTCTCAGCAGCGCGACACAACACAACACAGCCAACACTAGAGTGAGTGGGTGAATGATGAAAAACCCACCAATTATTGACAGAGGGTCGCGGTCTGTACACTGGCTGCAGTAAACACAATATTGATGACGGGGTGAGCTAATCAATATCAACAGATTTATGAATAGTTGGGGGAATAGAAATACAGAGAGAGAGAACCACTGTTTTTAATACAGCATAAGGAAAAATAAAAGCAATAATACAATGTTTTAACCTCATTTTGCCCTCACCATTTCCGCCTTCTGATGTAGATCGCTGCTATAATAATGTTTCAGACCGCTGTGAAGGGAGTGACTGAAATTATTTTACTTTAGTTCTCAGGCCATTTAGAGGAAGAGCCAATAACTGTTAAATCTTTTGAATTTTCAAAAGCACCACTTCTGCTGGGGCGAAAATAGACTCTTGTTTTGACGGAGGATAATAAAAAAAAGGGGAGGTAACAAAGTCTATAATTTCCCTTAGGGTTCAATTAATAATCAGAAAAATTAAACGAAAATTGAAATGATCTTGAAAAATAAGAAATATTGAGATGACAGCTAGAAGTTAAACAAACTTGAAATAATGCCTAAAAATCAACCGAACTTTAAAAAATGCAAAAAATAACGAAACTTGAAACACTCGCTAATACTAAGACAAATCTTTAAATAATCACTAAAAATAAACGAAACTTGAAATATCCACAAATAATAAGAATAATAAGAATAATAAATAAAACTTTAAATTATGCTTAAAAGTGAACGAAACTCCGCAAAAAAATAATGAAATTGAAAGAAACCTTCTTCTAATTAATCATTCACAATGTAATTAAATCAATTCAGCAAGATAAAAAAAAAAGTAGATTACAGGTACACTACACAATACCCACGTACACTACAGGACGCAGCTAGCACACATGTGTATTGAAAGGGATGAAAGAAGATCACCATCAGAGCGAAAAGTCTGTCCTTTGTATGTGTGTAAATCTCTCTCTCTCTCTCTCTCTCTCTCTCTCTCTCTCTCTCTCTCTCTCTCTCTCTCTCTCTCTCTCTCTCTCTCTCTCTCTCTCGTTCATAGACTCTTAATGCATTCAAACAATGAAAATTTCCACGCGTGTATCCATAATTACATTGCGGATGGAAAAAATAACATTTTTTTACGTCACGTGTAAAATAATGATCTAATGGAACGCAGAAAATGTTCCCCGGGATATTTTTTTATTTCCAGGTACACAAAATCATCCTTAATGGCGCAAATTAAATTGAGTTTGGATGTAACGCAAGATAAAAAAGATGAAAAAAAAGAACCAGTCCGACGCAAAGTTTCAAGGTAAAAACAAAGTTTCCAGATTTGCGTCAGACGGTGAGAAAGGATTCATAAGAGCAAGAGAGAGAGAGAGAGAGAGAGAGAGAGAGAGAGAGAGAGAGAGAGAGAGAGAGAGAGAGAGAGAGAGAGAGAGAGAGAGAGAGAGAGAGAGAGAGAGAGAGAGAGAGAGAGAGAGAGAGAGAGAGAGAGAGAGAGAGAGAGAGAGAGAGAGAGAGAGACTATTGGCATAAGGTCAAATTAAATATTCATCGTTTCCCAGTCAGTCCTCTATCTACATTTCTCAGAATTACCTTATATCTTTTACTAATCTGATACTAACCTTTCCTATCTTCCAGGAACGTTAGACACATCATGGCGCGGGAAAGAACTATGACACACTGCACTGTACTTCATAAACGTTCAAGCAACTTATTGCGGTTATTTATCAATCTCGAGGGAATTTTCATAAGTGTAGTGATAATTAAACAAGGGTTTTGCGACATCAATTTCTTTAGCCTTTGAATACAATACTTCATGAAGAACTAAGTGCTTATGAGGAAGCGCCATAAAACTACAGTCCACGACCAAATATTTACCTTACCTAACAAGATATGACCGAATATATATTACATGATTTTCTTAGAGATACACTCTTTACTTAATTTGGCGTTATAATACCCGACCATTACCATTTCCACCACCTGATAAAACGAACTATAGAGAAAACAAATAGGAATCGATTTAAACTTTACGTTCCCATGCTCATACAAGTAAAACTTGAGGGACACATATAACCTTACTACTACTACTACTACCACCACCACCACCACCACCATCGCCACCACCACTGCCTGCACAGCCACCACTACCTGCTGTCACAAACAACGCCGATAAACTATTAAATTTAACTAATATTACTTATGCATCTTTGTCTCGTGTGTTATAAATAGACTGACAGGCATCATCGTATCCTGCCGCCACCGCCACCACCACCACCGAGTATATAATCGAGTTCCCACCACTGATGATGCAACCGCTGACGGTGGCGGTGGTCAGAACCATTTCAATGTTAACATCTAGAAAGATGACAAGTTACTATGACAATGTTTGACACTGACCGTTCTAACAGAGAATCCATATGTAAAAGTATGAACTGTCCTCCCCCTCTCTCCAAACAGGAGGAGGCAGTAGGCACCTGCCGAAACAATAATTACTCCCAGTGAGGTCTAAAACACTGTTCAGGGGGTGCTGTGAACTTATCATTAAACTCAGTTGTGACCTCACTGAACGTTTCCCCTTGTGTCTCACAACACAAGGGGACAGTCACAGCCTGCCCTCTAAAGACAACTCTCTTCCTCCACAAATCTACAAGCACCTAATAACACACACACCCTTCACTCAAAATTTCAAAATCATCATCCCATCATTCCCATCTGAGGAGGGGACCACAAATGTCCCCAGGTCGGACTGCTCTTCTGACGACGACCCCAAGTGTCTTGACACCCCCCTCAACTTTTCTTCATTAACTTCTGCAACATTCGCGGTCTAAGATCTAATTTTCAATCTGTAGAACACCACCTCTTATCTTCTAAACTTCATCTTCGTTTCCTCACTGAAAATCAGGTGTCTGAGGCAAATGACAGTAGCCCCTTTTCTGTTCCCTCCTACTTTATCCTCATTTTTTATCCAAAGCTGGATGTTGCGTTTATATACGCAACGACTTAACCTGCTCTTGTGCCCACGCTCTTGAATCTTCCGAGTTTTCCACCATCTGGCTACGACTACAGAGTCACTCTCAAACTAAATTTATCTGTGCTGTTTACCTCTCACCTAACTCCTCTGACTATAAGAAATTCTTTGACTACTTAACTTCCAAAGTGGAGCACATTCTGACCCTCTTCCCTTTTGCAGAGACCTCCATTCTTGGAGACTTCAATGTTCACCACCGGCTTTGGCTTTCCTCTCCCTTCACTGACCATCCTGGTGAACTAGCCTTCAGCTTTGCTATCCTCCATTATCTAGAGCAATTGGTGCAACACTCTACTCGTATTCCTAACCGTCTTGGAGATACGCCCAACATTCCTGACCTTTTCCTGACCTCTAATCCTTCTGCTTATGCTGTCACCCTATCTTCTCCATTGGGCTCCTCCGATCACAATCTCATATCTGTATCTTGTCCTATCGCTCCTATCCCTCCTCAGGATCCCCCTAAGCGGAGGTGCCTCTGGCATTTTGCCTCTGCTAGTTGGGGGACCTGAGGAGTTATTTTGCTGATTTTCCTTGGAATGACTACTGCTTCCGTGTCAGAGACCCGTCTTTGTGTGCTGAGCACATAACAGAGGTGATAGTGTCTGGCATGGAGGCGTACATTCCTCATTCTTTTTCTCGACCTAAACCTTCCAAACCTTGGTTTAACACAGCTTGTTCTCGTGCTATACATGATAGAGAGGTGGCCTACAAAAGATACTTAAGCCTTCCATCACCAGAATCTCGTCCACTTTATATTTCTGCCCGGAACCATGCCAACTCTGTTCTCCAACTAGCCAAAAACCCTTTCATTAACAGAAAGTGTCAAAATCTTTCAAGTTCTAACTACCCTCGTGACTTTTGGCATCTAGCCAAGAATATCTTCAACAAATTTGCTTCTTCTTCTTTCCCTCCTTTATTTCAACCAGATGGCACCACTGCTATCACATCTATTTCTAAAGCTGAACTCTTCGTTCAAACTTTACCTAAAAACTCTACCTTGGACGATTCAGGGCTTGTTCCTCCCTCTCATCCATTCTCTGACTACTTCATGCTACCTATTAAAATTCTTCGCAATTATGTTTTCCATGCCCTCGCTAGCCTAAACCCTCGAAAGGCTTATGGACCTAATGGGGTCCCTCCTATTGTTCTCCGAGACTGTGCCTCCGTGCTTGCACCTTGCCTAGTCAAACTCAGCTCTGTCTGTCAACATCTACCTTTTCTTCTTGTTGGAAGTTTGCCTACATTCAGCCTGTTCCTAAAAAGGGTGACCGTTTTAATCCCTCAAACTAACCATCCTATTGCTTTAATTTCCTGCCTATCTAAAGTTTTTGAATCTATCCTCAACAGGAAGATTCTTAAACATCTATCACTTCACAACCTTCTATCTGATCACCAGTATGGGTTCCATCATGGCCGCTCTACTGGTGATCTTCCGGCTTTCCTTACTAAGTCTTGCTCATCCTCTTTTAGAGATTTTGGTGAAACTTTTGCTGTTGCTTTGGATATCTCAAAAGCTTTTGATAGAGTCAGGCACAAAGCTTTGATTTCAAACTACCCTCCTACGGTTTCTATCCTTCTCTCTCTAACTTCATCTCAAGTTTTCTTTCTGACCGTTCTATTGCTGCTGTGGTAGACAGTCAATGTTCTTCTCCTAAATCTATTAACACTGGTGTTTCTCAGGGTTCTGTCCTGTCACCCACTCTCTTCTTATTATTCATCAATGACCTTCTAAACCAAACTTCTTGTCCTATTCAATCCTACGCAGATGATACCACCCTGCACCTTTCCACGTCTTTTCATAAACGTCCAACCCTTCTGGAAGTAAACATTTCGCGCAGAGAAGCCACAGAACGCATGACTTCTGATTTTTGTAAAATTTCTGATTGGGGCAGAGCAAACTTGGTATTGTTCAATGCCTCAAAAACTCAATTCCTCCATCTATCAACTCGACACAACCTTCCAGACAACTATCCCCTCTTCTTCAGTGACACTCAACTGTCCCAGTCTTCTACACTGAACATCCTCGGTCTGTCCTTTACTTATAATCTGAACTGGAAACTTCACATCTCATCTCTAGCTAAAACAGCTTCTGTGAAGTTAGGTGTTTTGAGACGGCTCCGCCAGTTTTTTCTCATCCCCCCCCAACTGTTAACTCTGTACAATTGCCTTATCCGTCCATGTATGGAGTATGCTTCACATTTCTGGGGGGGGGGTTCCACTCATACCGCTCTTCTAGACAGGGTGGAATCAAAAGTTTTTCGTCTCATCAACTCCTTCCTTCTAACTGACTGTCTTCAGCCTCTCTCTCATCGCTGCAATGTAGCATCTCTAGTTGTCTTGTACCACTATTTTCATGCTAACTGCTCTTCTAATCTTGCTAACTGCATGCCTCCTCTTCTCCCACGGCCACGCTGCACAAGACTTTGTTCTTTCTCTCACCCCTATTCTGTCCACCTCTCTAATGCAAGAGTTAACCAGTATTCTCAATCATTCATCCCTTTCTCTGGCAAACTCTGGAACTCCCTGCCTACTTCTGTATTTCCACCTTTCTATGACTTGAATTCCTTCAAGAGAGAGGTTTCAAGACACTTATCCTTCAATTTTTGACAACCGCTTTGGACCCTTTTCTGGGACTGGCATCTCAGTGAGCTTTTTTTTTTTTATTGGATTTTTGTTGCCCTTGGCCAGTGTCTCTCCTACATAAAAAAAAAATAAAATAAAATAAAAAAAAGCCGTCATTCACTTCATGTGTCCCTCTCATGTCCCTAAACTCACGCCTTCCTACTCTTCGGTATCCTAATTACTGCAGCTAACTTGTATGAACTATGCTATCGCTATCACCAAGCATGACGTAATTCGTTTCATGTATCTCGCTCATAATCATAAAATCACCAATACCCGCTGCTAGTACCCTGATTACAACTAATTACTGGTGGGTTATTTCAAGGTACATCTCCATGGATCAAAACACAAATTTGCAACGATACAAAAAAAGAGAAATAGTACAGTTTATTCTCATCCCTAATATCCTTCTGACTATGCCACAAACATATAGGTTTAGAGAATTTTTCTAATCGCATAAATGTTTGTATTTTCGCTGGTTCAGACCTTAAAAAATATATAAAAAAATCAATTTCAAACTTTTAATCTGATAACAGAGATATATTCCTTTCTTCAAGAAGGCACATTGTCCGTATGCTAATAATTCTTTTGAGTTCAAAGGAACGGTGCATAGATGTAAGAACAATCAAACTTCCTCAAACAGAGAGTCACAGTGTCCTTGTTTTTCACTTTTTGCATTGGCGATGCCTTGAATAAAGCAGAAAGCCAAACGGTATGAAAAAGAATAGAGGAAACGTAATACAAGAGTCTCATATTTCGAGACAATCTTCTTTAGAGAGTAAATCTAGAGATAAACTCCAGAAAATGATTTGGGGGTCACGGCCTTAAAATTGGCTTAAGGATCATAATAAAGACAGCGAGAGTTATGTTCCTCGGCCACGCATGAGGCCAGTCAGGGTTGCCAATATAATACTGAGGATATAGGAAATAACCCTGTGTTTAACATTTTGCTAAAGTATTCCTATTCGATCAAGAAAGACAAGTAAATTTTTATCAGAACGGAACATTACACTATGGTAAACAACACATTTCGTTGTGATAAGTCATTTCCAAAAAGCAGAAAATAAATCATTAATGTATCTTAAGCCTTTCAGTGCTAATCAATTTTCTCCATAGTTATCCATAACTTCTAAAAGCATTTTTTTTGTGTGTTATAGTCTCTTAAAACATATTTAGCTTAGAAATGGTGAAATTAACATCATATTATCTGTTTCTTTATGTCCATCCAACAACCTGTCACAATGATCTCAATGTTAACAGAAGACAACCATAGCAGTGAAAGGGTTAAAAGTGTCGGTTAGGTTACGGACCTGTAAAAATTTGACTGAAACAAATTCGGAACAAAAAAATATCAAAATCTAATGACCAAAAGGGAACGAAATCAGAAGAAAATTGTATCGTCGGAAAATAAGAAAAAAAAAAAAACGGGAAGCTAGAAGTTAAATAAAAATTCATTTTATATCGCACAGGAAAAAAAAAATAAATATATAAATAAATAAATCCCGGAAACACAAAACGCACCAAGAAAAAGTCACCAATACCAAAATCCGCAAACCTTTCAATATAACCTGGAAAAAATAGTAGAAAACTTAAACAGCTACTTACGGAGGAGGACTGTGAGACGTTGTGCGGCAAAAATGTTTGGTCACTCTGAAACATAAAAAAAGGGAATAAGATTAGAGATCTACACGATAGCAACGAGCACAGCATTAAGACTACAAATATTAAACATCACTTATGACAGACTAGGTAAAAACTATACGGATAGATAACTATGAAATGAGCCAAAATGTTCAGCGTAGATTCCGATACTGTATCAATAATTAAACAAAGAGTAAAGGTAGAGAGACTTTTGCAGAAAAAAAAATATATATAAATAATAATAATAATATACTCGTAAACAGTCAAACAAATAATACACTCTGACTGGATGAAAGTGTAATACATCCACAATTTGATTACGGAGATAGTTCATGGTACGTCAACCAAAGCGTTCAGTAGAGAAGACAAAATTGTATAGATGATAATTAAACAAAGAATGAAGGTAATTTAGAGACCAATTAAAAAAATATGATTCATAAATATACCCGTGGACAGTCAGTTAGTTTAGCCTAAATCAGCCAAAGCTTCACTAAAGACAACAAGATTGCAACTAAACAAAGAGTGAATGTAATTTTGAGACCATAAAAAAAATATGATTCATTAATATACGCGTGGGCAATCAGACAAAGAAAACAACAACTCCAGGATTGAATAAGATTGCAATACGTCCACAATTTCATTTCCGAGATAGTTTACAAAGATTAAGACCAGAAAAACGTGAATAGACATATTTGCAATAAACGTTATTAGTGT